>NC_139219.1:7176682-7422010 GCF_055691185.1 Crinia signifera
TACAAATACCATAGGGCACAAAGCCCAACATTAGGCAGATCGTAGCTCGGGACCATTCCCCCCAGAGACTCTCATTGGCAGCCTCTTTGTACTGAGAACCCTGCTTGGATTCCCATTGGGCAGATGCCACATTAGCACCAACATGATCTACAGTGTCAAGCAGAGTAGAAGAGAATTCACGCAGTAGTAACCACGGGCAACTACAACTCCCTGTCTCAAACAGTTTTCATGCCGAAAGCCAATTTTGGTAAATTGTGCATCATTGCCTTCAGATGGCATCAGCCCGTTAGCTACTGTACAATAGGGCAGTCCAGCTGGTGCAGGATCTTGCAATCCCTCTCTGGCCAGCTGCAGCTATCATAAGCTTTTTTCGTTGCGCATATGGACGTGCACCTATTGCGCAGCCATTGTCTGAACTCGTCAGTAAAGTTAGATCAATCACTTTCCATGTCACTGATCACAGAGATGGCCCTTATATGTACAGTAGTGTATCTATGCAAACTTTGGATGAGTTGGCTCCACCTGTGCTTAAATAATGATTAAGACAATAATAGTCCGTTACTTGTGGAGGGTGTCAGCCAATCTTTAAGAAGAAGTAATGGTATGTTACTTAAAAAATGTAGAGCAGTATATAAAGACAGCGGTGACTAATTATTGTGCGTTAAGAATAGTTACGCTGACACAATAAAGACACGGACACCGTAACAATTAGATTTAAAGGTCATAAGTATATTTATTAATGTGGTATGACCCTGGCAATAAGACGCCACGGATGCCCAGCTCTAGTCACATCCCAAAAAATGGCGGCGACTTAAACGCCCCAACTGATTGATATTAATATGGGAACGACTGAGACGGCCCATCTGACTAATCCACAACCTAACGCTGGGAAGTCTCACCACCCCTGCTCTTGCCGGTGTGGACACTCTGCTGACGAAGTGCCCACCGCGCCCCCCCGCAAATGCAGGACACCCTGCCGTCTTTCCAGGGGGCAGTGCCTCCCCAGCGCTCTCTCATGCCACAAGTGACCGCTGGATCGTGACGCCCTACCGCCTAAGTTGTAATAATGGTAAATGTACCAATGATTTGACTATAAATTGAAATGCCAAAGGCAAGGGAGGGTGGGTGGGGCTGAAGAAACTTCTGCAAGAGGAAGTACTTCCTGTGAGGACCTGCCTATATACCCCTTTCCCTAAGCTCACGCCCCCCCCCCCCCAGTTCACCCAAAGGCTAACTAACAAAACTGAAACCAACTTTAAACACACTAGCAGTCATTAACTCTTTCCTGCCAACCCAAAAAATGTAAGCCTCTTAAGTACGCTCTGGCCTAGGCAGCCCTTGCTTAATCTAAAGTGCATATCTTAGGTGATAGTAGAAGGTAGGTCACCCTAGTAGTGTTTCTATAATAGGGGCGCCCATTTTTATTATACTTACCCTCCGGAGTCCCGCGGCAGATATTGCCGTAACAATGGTGCTGCTGCCATTTTTACGGTGATCTGAACATGCAGGGCCGCCACTAGAAATGTTGGGGCACCGGACTGAGCTACAGTCCAGGCCCCCAGTGGCACAGCGCCATTCCCCCCACCCCGCACGCCCACCTGCCAGCGCCCCGCCTCCACCTACCCCCTCCCTATTACCATTACTTTACAATCACGCCACTATCACGGGACGCCGCTACCCAGCACAACCCACCAAGTGATTCATTGACTTTGCCTCCAGCCACTGCCAGTGTTGTCACCTTGGACTGTAACTGCACCCTCCTGCCCCACCACAACCCCACTTCCCCACTCATCTGCCGACATAAGACATAAGCCTACCGGCTTATGGTTAAAGGGTTCTGCTGACCCCTTACACCCGCAAGGGCTTATTACTGGCAGCCCCCGCACCACCCCCACCTGTATGAGACATAAGCCTGCTAGGCTTATGGTAGAAAGGGACCTGCTGGCACCCTAATTCCCCCAAAGGGGCTCATTCAAGGCTCACATCACCCACCCTGATTTCAGTTATTTCCTATGTACATTTGTTTGCAACTGTAAATAAAAAACACCTTTGATTTCACATCATCAGCAATTCTGTCACTCATTCTCACATACATAGGAGAACACTTAACTTCTGTTACACAAAAAATAATCTTTCTCATAAACACCAGCATTTTGTCAGCTATTTGCATAGAGGTACACAACCTAGGTGAGCGCTTAACAATTACTATTTGTTTAACCCATAATTTGAGTACGGACCACTCAGTTAAGCTGCCCCACATACAGAGGGATAAGCGCAGTAACCTCCACCAAATTTACCTTACAATCACCCATGTTGCGGCATCGCCCTCCAGTCTCTTCAGCCAAGCTCATACCCTCCAACATCTGAAGGTTAGACACCGGTACACATTCAGAGAGGGCGTTGCCAATCGTAATGGGGGCATTGCCACTAGTAAAGGGGGCGGGGCCATGCCCCCTTTCTGATTATGTACCGCCCATTTTTCCTACGTACAAATATAACACTGATATGGCTCCCTCACCTCCCATGGTCCTGCTACGGATGCTGCTGATCCAGCCTCCACGGCATTCGGAAAATACAACATGCTCCACCAGCGTTTCTCAGGCCCTAAGTGTGGGACGGTCCGCAGTCTGCGTAACGTCATGATGTGACTCACGCTGCCAGAACCCGCCGCAATGCACCACTAGGAACGGGTGCCGAAGGGCCACAATAGGCAGAATGCATTATTCTTTCCATCCACACCGGGCATGATTGATTCCCATCGCCTGTCAAGAGACAAGAGAAGGAGGAGCCACCTGAAACCCTTCAAAAACCGGTATAACACTTTAATTTAGCCGGTACAGGCCATTAAAAACTGGTACTGTACCAACTAAATCAGTACAGTTGGAGGATATGCAAGCTATGAGGAGTAGTAGACTTGACCTGCCCTTTTCATTGGGTCATTTCAGGACTGTAATAGTAAAATCCCACCTTCTGCACACGCGCTAACCCGTTTTATAGAGCAAAACTATTATTAAGACATCTCAATAGCGTATCGTATATGGAAGACCCAGCAAATACGCCTCAACCATCTCGCTCAACACTAAAAAAGTCATTGTAAAAGTTTGTTTTTGTTGAGTGTGTGTCTGTTTCCACTTTGTCGTTTTACCTCGACACTTGTCATTATCATAAAATCAGGAGCTATTGTAATTTTTTTTTTTCAATTTGGAGACTATTAATCTACCATTATCTTGATATTGCGCTGAGATCTGCAAAGCAGGAGATAAAACAGTGACCACAAATGTTATACACAAAATAAGCAAAACTTTTACCCTTTCCATTTTATTCCAGAATTCTTTTAATACGATGGGTCACCATTGTTCAATAGAATTCATTTTCTGTATTTTATTATTATTTGTTGTGTTGTCATTATCACTGCAAAGGTGCGAACAGATCAAGGAAACAGATGAGTACAACCAGGAGTTTTTATACCCAGCAAACTATCATTGGCATTGACAAGGCTCCCGCTCTTCGCAAGTACAATAATGTCGAGCAAGGATATTCTACTTGGTGTCTTCAAAGAGGTTAAGTGCTTTATAATTGAATTCATTATTATTTTAATTGAAAGTTCATATAAAAATATGTCTGGAATGATCTTGTAGCCGCTTTTATTTTTTGTGTGTGTCCGTTATCATTCGCGGCGGCATAAAGTTTCAGTTGTGAGAAAACTCTCTGTATTTGTCAAACCAAGTTGCCATTGAAATAGAAGCTAATGAACAGTGACTTGTTAAAGAATAACCCGGTCCACAGCGAGCTCCTTGTTCCCGGAATGTAAGAATCACAGTAACGCGCACAGAAACAAAGTGGTTTTTAGTACTTTCAAGCCCTGGGAAAAGTTGCCAGGTTTTTTTTTTTCACTTTACAGGAAGTTTTTGAAGTTGTTTAACTTGCAGTTCCGATCATTTCCACTTTATGATAGAAGTATGTTTTTGCCCGTATGTTTTACATATTCAAATTTTAAATTTAATTTTAAATTAGTTTTGTCTACTTTCCAGTCGGTCAGTGATTAACTCTGGTTCTGGTTCTAATTTCATCATCGTGTTTTGGTTTGGAACTCAAATTTATAATCCCATGTGTGCCTCTGACCCAACAATCCCATGTGTGCCTCTGACCCAACAATCCCATGTGTGCCTCTGACCCAACAATCCCATGTGTGCCTCTGACCCAACAATCCCATGTCTGCCTCTGACCCAACAATCCCATGTGTGCCTCTGATCCAACATCCCATGTGTGCCTCTGACCCAACAATCCCATGTGTGCCTCTGACTCAATAATCCCATGTGTGCCACTGACCCAACAATCCCATGTCTGCCTCTGACCCAACAATCCCATGTGTGCCTCTGACCCAACAATCCCATGTGTGCCTCTGACCCAACAATCCCATGTCTGCCTCTGACCCAACAATCCCATGTGTGCCTCTGATCCAACATCCCATGTGTGCCTCTGACGCAATAATCCCATGTGTGCCTCTGACCCAACAATCCCATGTCTGCCTCTGACCCAACAATCCCATGTGTGCCTCTGATCCAACATCCCATGTGTGCCTCTGACTCAATAATCCATGTGTGCCTCTGACTCAATAATCAATGTGTGCCTCTGACTCAATAATCCATGTGTGCCTCTGACCCAACAATCCCATGTGTGCCTCTGACCCAACAATCCCATGTGTGCCTCTGACCCAACAATCCCATGTGTGCCTTTGACCCAACATCCATGTGTGCCTCTAAACCAACATCCCATGTGTGCCTCTAAACCAACATCCCATGTGTGCCTCTAAACCAACATCCCATGTGTGCCTCTGACCCAACAAATCCCATGTGTGTCTCTGACCCAACAAATCCTGTGTGCCTCTAAACCAACATCCCATGTGTGCCTCTAAACCAACATCCCATGTGTGCCTCTAAACCAACATCCCATGTGTGCCTCTAAACCAACATCCCATGTGTGCCTCTGACCCAACAAATCCCATGTGTGTCTCTGACCCAACAAATCCTGTGTGCCTCTGACCCAACATCCCATGTGTGCCTCTGACTCACCTACCAATGTGTGCCTCTGATCCAACAACCCATGTGTGCCTCTAAACCAACATTCCATGTGTGCCTCTGACCCATTTCTCTATGTACGCCTCTGACTCACCTACCAATGTTTGCCTCTGATATAACACTCCATATGTGCCTCTGACCCACCACCCCATGTGTGCCTCTGACCCACCACCCCTTGTGTACCTCTGACCCACCACCCATGTGTTCCTCTGACTCACCTGCCAATGTGTGCCATTGATCCAGCACATGTGTGCCTCTGACCCACCAACCCATATGTGCCTCTGACCCAACAATCCCATGTGTGCCTCTGACCCACCACCCAATGTGTACCTCTGACCCACCACCCCAGGTGTGCCTCTTACTCACCTACCAATGTGTGCCTTTGACCCAACACCCCATGTGTGCCTCTGACCCACCACCCATATGTGCTTCTGACCCAACAATCCCATGTGTGGACTCTGACCCACCACCCCATTTGTACCACTCACCAATCACCCCTTGTGTGCCTCTTATCCCACATACTGTACCATGTGTGCCTGTGACCCAACATCCAATGTGTGCCTCTAACCCAAAAATCCCATGTGTGCCTCTAACCCAACAATCCCATATGTGCCTCTGACCCAACAAACCCATGTGTGCCTCTAACCCAACAATCCCATGTATGCCTCTGACCCACCTATCAATGTGTGCCTCTGACCCACCACGCCATGTATGCTTCTGACCTACCACCCCATGTGTGCCTATGCAACACCGCCCCATATGTCCCTCTGACCACCCAACTACATGTGTACCTCTTACTCACCACCCCATGTGTGCCTCTGACACACAGCCTCATATGTGCTTTTGACCCCCCACCCCATGTGTACCTCTGACCACCCCACCCAATGTGTTCCTCTGAAACACCACCCCATGTCACTGCTACACCCAGCCCCCATCTGACGTCAGCTCCAGGCACTCCCTCCCCTGCCCCTGATGACATGTCTCTGCTACACTCAGCCCCATCTGACGTCAGCTCCAGGCACTCCCTCCCCTGCCCCTGCTGACATGTCGCTGCTACACCCAGCCCCCATCTGACGTCAGCTCCAGGCACTCCCTCCCCTGCGCCTGCTGACATGTCACTGCTACACCCAGCCCCCATCTGACGTCAGCTCCAGGCACTCCCTCCCCTGCCCCTGATGACATGTCGCTGCTACACCCAGCCCCCATCTGACGTCAGCTCCAGGCACTCCCTCCCCTGCCCCTGCTGACATGTCGCTGCTACACCCAGCCCCCATCTGACGTCAGCTCCAGGCACTCCCTCCCCTGCGCCTGCTGACATGTCGCTGCTACACCCAGCCCCATCTGATGTCAGTGACCTGGCATATTGCTGGATCACTGGGGAGCTAAACCTCACAAATGTTGGGTAGCTCCCGGTACAACTTTGTGCCCAAATCCTGGGGTGCGACTCGGCATATGTGATGTGAAAGGGGTATAAAATAAAAAAATTAAGGTGACCAACCGTCCTCCTTTATGTACAGAACACAGAAGCACTGTATGCGGACATACTATAATATCATACCCACGTGGGAGCTGCTGCGCACACCCCCCTTCCCCTGCGCACGCCTGCCCGCAGCAGCAGCACCCCGTAGCTCCGAGCCCAGCCCAGGCCCTGTCTCAGAGGAGGAGGTAAGAGACAGCTCAGGGCACAGTGACCATATTGGAGATGGGTTGCAGCAGAGAACCGGGAAGATAGGGGGGGGGGGGGGGGAGCTGTCAGTGCTTATATGTTTAAAAATGTTTTAAATGGGGATGTACAAAATGGGATTGGCTGTTATTTTTTACTGACTGGGTTTGTAGGTCACGCCCCCTTGCCGCCAGGCCACGCCCCCAAATTACCTGTGCCTTCCTATGGCGTGTGTTGATGTCCCTCCTGCCGTGGATTAGAACTTGGGAGGTAGGGGTTGCTGGGGACCCAAAGCATATGCTTGCACCTGGGCCTACGAGTTGCTAGTTCCACCACTGCCCACCCTGCCAGTTCCGCCAATGCCCACCCTGCTAGTTCCGCCAATGCCCACCCTGCTAGTCTATTTAGGGTTGCTCCTTATTTCTTTTATTTACAAGATTTATATTCTTCAATTTATTTATGTCCTCCTTTTTATTGTAAAAAAGTTGGTCACCTTACATAAACGAGAACAAGGATTCCTGACAAGGGTTGAAAGAAATAATTTATTGATTTTTATTTGCTTATTCTAAATCAATCAATCACATATACCACCTGCTGTCCAAACTACCCCCCCCCCCCCCCCCCCTCCTTATTGGGTAACACACTCCTGTAGTACATTTATGAGACATGTAGTACCTTTATGGTCACACACTGGGAGCACTAATAATACACAGCACCTGAGTATACTGTATGCACAGTGCCTTGCTATACTGGTCCAATACTGGGGTCACTAATACATAATGCCTGGTCACACACAGCACCTCTCTATACCGGTAACTGGCCACATATAGGGGTCATTAACACACGACAGCTGTTACATACTGGAGACAGTAATACACTGTATCTATCAAAAACTGGGGTCAGTAATATATCTACTGTGTGGCATAATGTACATAAGAGGTACTACTGTGGGGTTTAACATGATTATGCAATACTTCTGTGTGTTATAAAGTTAATAAGGGGTATTATTGTCCGGTGTATTCTGAACTACTGAGTGGTGTAAAACCTTGCACCACATGACAAATGCCTAGTTTGAGCCCTAACCAGAGAATTTAGGTATAAGGGATAATACAATTTTTCTGCTAAATCTAATCCACAAGTGGTGCAAGATAGAATTGTCCTTGGGTCCTCCAGTCACTCTTGTGTTGGATAATATAAAGGACATGTACAGACTTTAGTAGCTGAAGTGCTTGGTTTGTTTGGGCTCCCATAAAACAATTGTTTGGAAGGACTAACCCTGATCATTAATAAGGAGGTTGATGATGAGGTTGTTGGCTGTGAAGATTGCATGAGCTGGTCTGTTGGTAGATGATACTGGACTACTCGTTATCATTTGACAAATTACGTAACAGCAATTGCCTAGATGGTTAACATCCCTACTTCTACTTATTTTGGCCTCACACATGGAGCACATGCCTTCACAAAATTAGGATTTAAGTAAAAATAATTCTACATCCAAGAGGTGGTTTTTTGGTCTTATTTCCAGGTAGGACAATGACTTTCTTATCATCATATGCTAACTTGTGCCACTTCCACAGTAGCATCCTCAATTTCTGTTCTGTCCCGATCTTTCCACGGACTGCTCATCCCCACATTTGCAGAGGGTGCAGAGATAGTGGAAGCAATGTTAGACTCACACATAGCTAACATGGACATTCCTAGACTCTCAGGAATTTTCGAACACGTAGTTTGTTCTTTAGCCTTATTGTTCTTGTCTTTGGGCACTGGTTTGTCTGTTTTGAAGGTAACACTGCTACTTCTTTTCTTTAAGGTTGTGGAATATATTTTTAAACACAGCCTGTAACATTACTCTCTCCCACTTTATCTCTCTCCAATCTTCATACATAGGCCCCTTAGGCTGGTGTCACTCCAGCATTTTACAAGCAGAATAGATTCTTCAAACATTCTGAAACAGTTTTCTGACAGCAGATACCAGCGGCGGCTACGGTTTACTGACACGTCAGATGCTGCAGCAAATGTGCATGTGTGACACCAATTGACACTTTTAACAGGGCCTGATAAAGGAAGGAGCATCAGGGTTGGTTTTCCCAGGTCTTCCACATATTAGGGACCGACTACACAGTGTGATGTGTGCAGAAGCCAAGCCCCCCCCCCCCCCCCCCCCCCCCTCTGGTGGTACAGCTGTTCATTGACAGCAACCGCCTTTGGTGCTCCTTCATGTACTCCGATCATATTTGTGAGCCACCAGCATTTGTTGGTCCTGCACATGGCTTGTCCCAATAATGTAAGAGGGCTGTGTGTGTTTGTAGTGGGGGGCTCCTACACTTTTTTTGCCCCTGGGCCACCGCCAACCACATTCTGGAAGTTACTTTCCGTCTTCTTCCACCCTTTTGTCGTCATACACCCGCCGCTGTGTTTTTTCCTTCCAAATAAGAATCCAGTTCGTCTAACCTGCGTGGAAGATATATTGGGTTTCGCCGGCATTTTCCTGTGCGCACACCTGGAACTACGTCCTGAAGGGTCATAGCTGCACAAAGAAATAAGGCCATGAAGAGGTTAAAGACAATAAACCTTGGGACATTAATGCTGGAACTTTGTGCAAGCGCAATTTACAAGCAACTGTATGATCTTCACAATATGTATTAGTTGGTTCCTCACTCAGCAAATAGAGAGGGTGCAGGGAGAAGATCAAAGATTTGGAAGCTGCGTTGCTTTGTTTGTAAAGACTCCTTAGTTCACAAGCAAACAGAAGAGGTTTTCTTTAGAAAGATCTGGCAGACATTAGCATAAAACATCTTTACAATTACCTTTGATCCATTATATTTAATGTCTGCATGGGAGTAGGTATTGTTGGATGGCGATGCCCCTTCTCTGCCCGCTTATATTATGTGTGCTCGTATTATTTTAGAAATTGCAGAATAAAATGTTTTGATCAACTTCCCATTGCAGCTACGATGCTGGAGGGCAACTCCCGGGAAGAATAATGGTGGGACGAATAGGCAGCTTTACAACTAAGAGCGAGGGTCAGTTAAGATTAATACATGTAGGTTGCTGGCGTGGTTACTCATGCTAGGTTGAAGATATCGGCGTGGTCTACTAGGGCTACACAAGTGTAAATCAGTTACTCACAGTGGCACACTCGGGGGGGGGGGGGGCATGTTGTTAAGCCTCTCCATAGCTGGCGATCGCTGGTGGGGAGGCGCTCCATCTGATGGGGACGCACGAGCGTCTCACACGTTTGTGCATCCCAGTCACTCGGCAGCGGGGAGCAGAATCCCTGCCCATCTCCGCTTCAGGAAAAATAATATATATATTTCAGGTGCCACAATACAAATTATTACATATAATACAATTAATAACTGACACATTTATAGCGCTCCTTCTTTTATGTAAGTCCCCTTGGCAACGAGCATGTAAGTCTCCTTGGCAATGAGCATATAGTCCCCTTGGCAACAGGCATGCAAGTCCCCTTAACAATGAGCATGCCACCCCCTCCCCCTGACAAGTAAATAACTCCTTCCTGGCAAAGAACATATAACACCCCCCCCCCCCTCCTGGCAATGAGCATGTATCTCTCCCTAGCAGTAAGCATGTATCTCCCCCTAGCAATGGGCAGGAATCTCCCCCTAGCAATGAGCATGTAACTTCCCCCCTGGCAACGAGCATTGCGTCAGTGTCTGCTTCAACTGTCTTTTATTTACCATGTACTTGTCATAATTTGCATTTGTACTGTAAATCACTATTGTCTTATTGTCATTATCTGCACAGATTCCATGTTACTGCTACTCCAGGGAGGCTTCTTTGCCTGTACCAAGATGGCCACTGAAGCTACTACTGGGCATGTACAAAGCAATCTTGAGACTGTGTGACAGTGCCATTGTGGGGGACAGTAATCTCCAACTTTGCTCCAGTGAAACCTGCAATTACAGTATCTGCTGGTTTAGATGTTGTCCCAGTATCCTGTACCTGGTACCTAGCTACATACTCTAACCAACTTGGGAACCACATGACACCCCGCTCCCCTCCATTTGTTTATTTTTAATAGTTTCGTATATATCGCACAAATTCCATACTCAGGGGATAATGGCTATGAACAGGCATATTTGTAGACATACATAGCCGTATAAATAAATTCATATTTTTTGAACTTACAAAGACCAGTATACCGCTATTCATATTTGTATATTCATTCAAATTTCGAAAATACGAATGAATACACAAAAATATGAATGGATTGCACCATTCATTCGCATGGTAAATCCATATTTACTATCAGGTCATATGTAATATACGTCCGGTAATTGTCCTGAAAATACACCTGGAAAATACTCCTCATTTTTCAGGCGTTTTTGGCTGAAGCCTGCACAGATCACACAGACTCGAGCAATGCTTCTCTGTGCAAAAAATATAATTTTTTTTTAAATTACCCAATTTGCCCAACAATTACCAGCCATGCGGAGGCTTGCTGGGACTTGTATTTCCACAACTTTACACAATAGTTTACTATACAATTTACTATACGATACATTTATGGCTACCAGCCCGGTGCCCACTGCCCAGCGGCACCAGGGACAGCCCCAGACTTAAGCCCAGGCATGCGATGTCTTAAAGAGGGGGACCCCTTTATTGGGGGGGGGGTCCCCACTCCCCCAAAGTCCTGGCCTGGGCTGACCAGTCAGAGTTTAATGCTTTGTCCAAAGAACTTATAAAGTCTCCCCCGGCTGTGGCAAAAACCTGCTGGCTGTTTGAGCCCAGTGCTGGTTTTCAAAATAAGGGGCACCCCTCGTAATTTGGTTCCCCATATTTTGGGCACCAGAATACCAGCCCATGAGGCTGGTGCTGGATATAGAAATACAGGGGGACCCCAACTTTTTCCCCCCTGTATTTCTGCAACCAGGACCAGCTCAATACACCCGGGGCTGGTTATTGCCGAGTGGGGGGACCCCACGCTGTTCTTTTTTATTTATTTATTCTATTTGTTTACACAGGGCAGCATCGCACGTATCTGACTGATCCTTGCAATGTTGCCATGTCATACGTATTTGGTGGCCGTTAAATATGGTAGCCAAATATGAACGGCTACGCCATCGGTGAATACGAATCAGGTGAATACAGCAGATTAGTAAACTTGTCCTATTCACAATTCGTATTTTCTCCGGAATACAGGCGATCCCGGTCGTATCCATTCTTACTGTGAATCGGGCGTATTCCGTCTTCTTAGTAAATTTCCCCCTTACTGTTCTATACCAGCGTATATAACAGTTAGTACGCCTGTTTTATCTTCAGTAACACCACTTTATTATTTAGGGCACTGGGCTGCTTGTAGTTATAAGGCATCGGCAGGTGTATATAGGACCTCTGATATATACTCATCCTGTGCACCCACATATTCCCAACAAAATGACCTACAGTATTTGGTTGCAAAAAAAAAAAAAGGAGTAATTTTACTTAAGGGACAGCACAGTCACTTACATTGGGGTGAGGCCAGTCCAAGCTCCTCGCCCTATTACCACCTTGAGTATAAGAAGAGTTAACAAAATGAAGCGTGTGCTGCAAAGTAAATCTTATCGGTAAAGACTTCAAGAGCTGAACAGGAACAGCAGGGTACAAAGACATTTTGTTTCAAGAAAAATCTTCTCAGTATCAAAGTGCCCTTGATATAATTACCCTGAGCACACGCTTATTATTAACGCAAATATCAACAATCTGACACCCTCTGTTGAAGAAAAGAAAAGAAAAAATAAATATTGTTATATATTATGTAGAGCATTTTAGTAGATGAATCTGTTCTACAATTATCAAACATAAAACTTTTATCACCCCGGAGGGAACTTGTTTCCTAGAACGGCGCCCACAATTTCCATCGTATGGGCTCCTAAAAATCTCATTGCATCGCATCCCCCTTGAATATAGCGGCATACGATGCATGCGATGCGATTACATTTTTAATTGTACAAGCACCCATGCCATGAGATTTGATGGGTGCTTACAATGAGATGTAACTCCCAGTATCCACGCCATCCCGAAGCTTGGCGAGCGGCGGCGGTACGAGTCTGACCTTTTCATACCCCCACTATCCACGTCAGCGTGGAGTTGATGTTAGATCCACGAGCCCGAAGCGTGGTGAGCTCAGCATGGCCCGCGAGGGGACATGGAATACGAGCCCGAAGCATGGCGAGCACAGCGAGCCCCGCGAGGGGACACAAATTACTTTACATGTATTCCGCGTCCCCTCGCAGGGCTCGTATTCCACGTTCTCTCAAGGGCCTCGCCACACTCGCCACGCTTTGGGCTCAATGGCTCGCTGCGCTCGCCACACTATCTAAAATAGACTCCACGCCGACGTGGATAGTGTGGGTATGAAAAGGTCGGAGGACTCGTACCGCCGCCCCTCGCGGGGCTCACTGCGCTCGCCACGCTTCGGGATGGCGTGGATACTGGGGGTTACATCTCAGCATTGTAAGCACCCATCACATCTCATGGCATGGGTGCTTGTACAATTAAAAATCACATTGCATCCAAATTGCTGGCATGCGATGCTATGCGATATTTAATTGTACAAGCATCGCATAGCATTGCATCGCATCGCACGCATCGCACGCATCGCACACCACTAAATAAGGTACACAATGCCATGCGATGGGCGCTGTGCTAGGAAACAAGTACCCCCGGAGACTTAAGACTTGAAACACAAATATCTTTGTATAAGCCCTCTTTTCCTCGAGGCACAGTAGTTTATAATGGTTATTTAATTGTGCGTGCATCACCACACGCCAATTTTTGTATACTACTGATACCTGTGGTTTCCCATGTTTAAAAAAAAAAAATGGTTGCAGGCATTGGTGGGGCTGCAACACAATTCATCCTTCAAATAGGGAGAAACACCAGCAGGAGATGGAAAATTAATACTCAGCTGACCAGCGGCCTCTCCTCCATCTTCCAACTGGTGACCGTGCTGCTGGGAGGATCCATTGCTTTTTGGTACTGTATGGAAGTGCAGCTGGGAGATCCCATTCTCCCAGTGGATGCTTTGGGTGGAGTTTACACTTACACCTGGGTTCATTGAAACTCACACACACACACACACTTGCACACACACACACACACACACACACACACACACTCACATGCAAATTCACAATACTCCCCCTGCTGCAGAAGAACTAGCTCCCGGTACAGGATGCAGAAGACACTGCTTCGGAATGTGAGCAATTACTGACTAAACTAATTGTAAACTTTTGGTTAATTACTCCTTGTGGAGTAATTATTATTTCTTAAATATTATGAATTTAGGAAAAGTCAGATTAACTCTGCAACATGCAACAATATTCTGGCAGCCAACTTGGCGTGTTCTGGTGCCCTGTGCCAGGGAAAGCACTAGTACCCCCAACTCCTCAGTATTATAACTAGGGACAGTACACAGAAGTGCAACCTTATTCTTATTATGCCACAAAGTCGAGCACCTTATACATTGTATGCCACCAGTAGAGCCCCTTATACACATTATTCCATATTCCGCAGTGCTTAACAGACAATATTTGAACATTCACATCAGTCCCTGCACTAGAGGAGTTTACAATCTATATTCCCTGCCACATATACTGTGCACACACATTAATTTTTGGGTTAATTTTGTTGGAAGCCAATTAACTTACCGGTATATTTTTGGATTGTGGGAGGAAACTGTACAGAGAGAAAAACCACGCAAGCACAGGGAGAATATACAAAACGCACAGTTAGGGCCATGGTGGGAATGTTACACCACTTTTAAAACCCCTTATTCACATTATGCCACTCAGTAGGGCCCTTTATGCATGTAACGCAACCCAGTAGTACCCATTAGAAATGTTATACCACACAGTAGAGCCCCATATACACATTATTCCATACGGTAGAGTCCCCTTTTACCCTTTAGGCCACACAGTAGAGCCCCTTATACTTGTTACACCCCATAGTAGAGCCTCTTATTCTTGATACACCACACAGAAGTATCCATATAAATATTACTTCACACAGTAAAGCTCCTTATATATGTTTTGCCACACAGTAGTACCCTTTATAAATGTTACACCACACAGTAGATCACCTTATAAATGCTACACAACATATTACAGTCCCTCATAGACATTATTCCACACAGTAGAGCCCTTTATACATGTTATGCCAAACAGCAGGACCTCTTAGACATATTACACCACAAAGAACTACCCCTTATAAATGTTATTCCACAAAATAGAGCCCCTTATACACATTATGCCATAAAGTAGATACACATACACATTATGCTACCCAGTATTACCCCTTTATACCCCACAGTAGAGCCCTTTACATGCATCATGCCAATACAGTAAATTGTACATTGTACTTGTTCTGACACACAGTAGAGCCCCTTATACTTGATATGCCACATAGTAGTGCCCTTAAAAATATTACTCCCTACAGTAGAGCACCTTAAATATGTAATACCACACAGTAGAGCCACTTAAATAGTGGCATTTTGGTAATGGTGCAGTGTGCATTGTGCACCCATTTTATAAATACAGGGTAACCACCCATGCTGCACCCATTTTATAAATACTTACCCTCCGGAGTCCGGTGATGGAGGCAGCAGGAATTGCTGGAAAAATGGCTACTGCCCAATTTTTCAGGCAATCTACACATGCAAAATGGCGTCTGAATGAGTAGTGCTCAGACCCTTCTACTCCTGGCAGAGAGGAAAGGGCCTGTCCGGAGAAGGCTGCACAAAGACATCCTCCTCTCATAAAATGTCCCTGTCCTTATAGAGTACATGTTTCATCAGACAGTAGTACTCCTTATAAATATTAGACCACACAGTAGAGACCCTTATACACATTACGCCACAGAGTAGTACCCATTGTAAAAAGTACATATGCGTCCCTTTGTGTTGTTGCTACATACAACACACGGCTTAGCAGGGCATACGCTACACATTTGTTTTTAAGCTACTGTTATGCGTATGCTCCTGCTATGCTTTGAAGTGAACGGAAGCCATCTAACAATGGGGGCATGGCATGCCATGATTCGCGTGCATCTTGGTCCTGCTACATAACGCTGTAATATGCAGCAACAATGTAGTGGGACACATCTGTACACCACACAGTAGAGCCCCATGTACACAGTATGCCACACAACAGTACACCTTATACATATTATGCCACAGTAGAACCAGTGAAACACAGTATCCCACACAGCTGTGCACTAATATCGCACTCAGATCTCATTGAATATTTAAATAATGATAAATGGGCCCCTTACAAAGTCGCATCACTTGAATGTTCTGTATCCTGTACCTGGAATTTCTTTTCATTCTGGAATTAAAATGATCTGTTTTGTTTTTAAGCAAATGCTGAGTTTGGCAAAGAACATTGGTAGCAGAGGTGTAGGTGCAAATCATGAAGCCCGATGCCAAGGTGGAGAGCGCGTACATGATAGGAAATATGATTACGTTTTTCCAGGAGAATAACTAAGCTCTCTTCTTAAGCTCAGCTAGCACTGCCCATTCAGGAAAGCACCAGGCAACAGATGTTCACCTGTCCGCTCCAGCCTCTTGAAAGGAAGATATCCGTATGCCATGGGGAGCCGAGCGTGATCTGATTCTTAGAAAGAAAGGTTCTCGTTTCCTGCTGTTTGTTGGAGCTGAATAGGAAAGAAAAATTGAAAGGGAAACGAAAGATAAGGTAAACAAATGAGAGAATGTAAATCACACAAGGAGCTAAGCGACGGTCCTGAAGACATAATCAGCGGAGGAAGAGGGGCGAGCAAAGATAAAAGTGAATTTACAAGAGCGAAGACAAAGGCGGAAGAAGAAGCTTTTATGGGCGATATTTCAAAATGAAATGTGCAAACATGCCCTTCTCTGCGCCGCGCCTTTTGTCCCGTGCCCGGGTCATCTGTTGTGTTTTTGTTTCGTTTATTTGTTGGTGTCAGAGGACGTCACTGTGTGACTATGCTGCCCTTAATATACAGACACTGCCGTATCCTCATAACAGCAGAATTGATTGTCACTGATATGTAATAGACTATAAAGCAGCTTATATCGGCCACATGTAGAGATGGCCTACGGTGTAGGCTTCATCGATGGTGACATTGCAAGAGGCCATTGATGGCAGCCAAATATATAATTGATTACCATTGATTGTTTTAAAAACTGATGGTCATCTTTTTTTTTGACTGGCTGCGCCATTGATGGAGGGAAATCATCTGGTTCTCGCTCATCGATGGCCAAAGTATTCTACATCAGTTTTGAGGGAATTTGGCAGGGAGATTGTTACATAGACCTAACCCCAGATCTTCTGTAGATGTAGCTTGCTCAGATCCTTCACTCTTTTCTTGCAATCCCAGACAGACTCCATGATGATGAGTTTGGATCTCTATGGGGCCATATAATCACTTCCAGGACTCCTTGTTCTTCTTTACACTGAAGATCATTCTTAATGACATTGCAAAATACATTTGTAGCCAATCAGACGCCCCCCTGATGGTATTGCATGATGGATTATTATTATTATTATTATAATTTTATTTATAAGGCGCCACAAGTGTTTCGCAGCGCCGTACAAAGGAACAATACAGGGAAACAAAACTTGGCATAACATTGAATAAATAACAAAAATACAGTACAAATAAAGAGCGCCACAGATCAATACACATTACAGCTTGGATATAAGTAGTGAGGACTCAATCAACATACAACTGGATAAGTTGTACCTTCCTGTATTTCTCACCATTAAGGATCCCAATCAGAGGCGTAGCTAGGGCAGAGCCGGCGGAGCACCAGCTCCGGGCACCGACATGTCACCTGGCACCGGAGCTCTGCCGCCCGCTCCCCGCTGTGCCCGGCATCAGTCTGCACTGGGGACAGTTAAAACCCGTCGACACTCTCACTGCTCATGCGCCGGTTTGGGACGCCAGAGGCGCCATGACGTCACAACGGCGCCGCATCCCTGCCTCCGGCGCCCCGAACCGGCGCATGGGCTATGTGAGAGCAATTGCCGGGTTTTAACTTTCCCCACTGACTGATGCCGGGCACAGCGGGCATCAACAACATGACCCTATCCTGTTGTCAAGGGGTGAGCGCTATGGGGTCCTATTATTATTATTCAGGGGAACAGCCTTATTATTATACAGGGGGAGCAATCTGTGGGGTCCTGTTATTATTATTAACGAGCAAGGTCAGTCCTCTTCGCAACGAGCAAGGACAGTCCCCCTTTTCGCCATGCAAGGGGGGTGGGGGGTGCAAAACATGCCCTTGCTCTGGGCACCGTGGAACCAAGCTACACCACTGATCCCAATAATCTTCAATAAATCCCAACTCCATTTGTTGAAATGCAGCACCAAACTTGCACAGAACCTCCACCAGATGCTCTTTATTGTAACACTGCCATCTTTTTCAGCCAAATATCTCAAATTGTAACCCATCAGTACAAAGCACCTACCACCATTTTTCTGCACCCTAGTCCTTAAGTTTTCAGGCATAGTTGTCTTTTGGCCTTGTTTCCACATTGAACGTCTGGCTTTTTGGCCACAATTCTTCCATGAAGACCGCTTTTGGACAGACTTCTTTGAAGAGTAGATGGATGTACCTGGGTCCCACTGGTTTCTGGCCATTCTGAGCTGATGGCACTACTAAACATCTTCTGATTTAGAAGGGAAGTAAGCATTAAGTGTGTGTCATCTAATGCACTAAGTTTCCTTGGCCGACCACTGTGTCTACTGTCCCCAATGATGGCCCGTTCGTTTCACTTCTTCTAAAGAGCTTGAGCAGCACATCTGGAAACCTCATTCTGCTGTGAAATCTTTGCCTGGGAGAGACCTTGCAAATGCAGTATAACTACCTTTTTTCTTGGTCAGTCTTGCCATGCTGTATGACCTGTGATATGAAGTTGTCTTCCACAACCTCATCTTGTGGGTAGATAGATGTGTAGAGTAGATTTGTAGGTTGGATGTTTAGAGTAGTTGTGTGGGTTGATGTGTCGGTAGGTGTTTGGGTATGTATGTAGGCAGGTGTGTACTGTATGTGTGTATATATACTTGTGTATACATCAGTGTTTTGTTCCCTTACACATAACCATCATGTTACATGATGGAAGTAACAGGGAGAACAATGTCGCTGAAGCCTGAATGTGCATCCTATTAAACATGAGGAAAGTAGAATGAAAACATTTAACAAGTAAAGCAGATGAAACCCAGAGGAGCGGGCAGGTGCGCAGCAGCTGAACATCGCAGCGCACAGAATTTACGCCTGGTACAAATGATACGGCAGGCGCCCTAAGCACAGGGTTATGATGTTAAGGTTTTCTGTAATATTGCTACATACAGTATGACAGTATTCTCAATAAAATATTAATACCGGTTGTTACTCATTACATATTTAAATCCAACTGTGAGCATCATTTGTGCAGAGGTTTGTGCTGGAATAAGGATTTTCAGCAATTTTAAAGTAGGTGACTCAGAGACTGATATGGATGGAAGTAGAAAGTTATACTGGATGGGATTATCGCATGTAGAATGTAGCCTGCAGCAACTCATCTGCCCTACACCAAGACGGAGCTTCAGATGAGACACTACAGACACAACACCTGAACATAGATAGTCATGGGAAAAGAAAATTTATACAACGGGGAAGGGGGGTTCCAAAGTGCTTATATAGAGTATGATTGTAAAGCCCCGTACACACTGTAAGATATTGGCTAATGTCGATGTCACTCTCTCCCGCTCATCTGCTGCCTCTCCCACTGTCTCCTTTTGTCTCTGCCTCTTCATAACACCTTGTTCCTCTCCCTATCACCCACTGTCTTTCTCTGTAACTTCTGCCTCTCCCACTGCCTCTTCCTGTCACCCTCTATCTCTCCCTGTCACTCACTGCCTCTCTCTCTGTCTTCCTCTACCACTCCCTGTCACTCTCTGCCTCTCTCTCACTGTCACCCTCTATCTCTCCCTGTCTCTCTCTGCCTCTCTCTATCTCCCTCTGCCTCTCTTCCTGTCACCCACTGTCTTTCTCTGTCACTCTCTGTCTCTCCTCATTATCAACTGCCTCTCCCCACCACCCACTGCCTCTCCCTGTCACCCACTTCCTCTTCCTGTCACTCTCTGTCACTCCCCATCACTCACTTCCTCTTCCTGTCACCATCTATCTCTCTCTCACTCTCTGCCTCCCTCTACCACTCCCTGTCACCCTCTCACCCTCTTTCTGTCACCCACTGCCTTTCTCTGTCACTCTCTGCCTCTCACTGTCACCTCTACATTTCTCTCTGTCTCCCTCTACCTCTTCCTGTCACTCTCTATCTCTCCCTATCACACACTGTCACTCTCTGTCTCTCTCCCTGTCACCCTCTACCTCTTCATCTCACCCACTTTCGTTCTCTGTCACTCTCTGCCTCTCCCCATCACCCACAGCCTCTCCATGTCACCCTTTACATTTCTTTCTGTCTCCCTCTTCCTTTCCCTGTCACCCTCTATTCTCTCCCTATCACCCACTGTCATTCTCTAACACCCTTTGTGTCTTCCAGTCACTCTCTACTTCTCCCATTGTCTCTATCTGTCACTTTATGCCTCTCCCTGTCACTCTCCACCTTCTCCTGCCACCCAATGCCTCTCCGTGTCACACTACCTCTCCCACTGTCTCTTATTGTCTCTACCTGTCCCTGTCACCCTCTATCTTGCTGTCACCCAGTATCTTTCAATGTCACTCTGCCATTCCCTCTCACCCGCTTTCTCTCCTCTTTCCCTGTCACCCTCTAACTCTATCTCCCTGTTACTCTCTGCCTCTTCTTCATCTTGTACCTCTCCTCTCATCATCTTTCTCTTTCACTCTTTGCCTTTTCCCATCACCCACTGACTCTCCATGTCACTCTCTGCCTCTCTGTCACCTTGTACCTCTCCTGTCACCGTCTTTGTTAGTCACTCTCTTCTTCCCCCTGTCACTCTCTGCCTCTCCCCATCACCCACTGCCTCTTCCTGTCACCATCTACCTCTTCCTGTCACCCAATGTATTTATCTGTCACTCTATGCCTCTCCGCATCACCCACTGCCTCTCCCTGTCACCCTCTACCTCTCCCGGTCATCTCTGCCTCTCTGTCACCTTGTAGCTCTCCTGTCACTATCATTCTCAGTCACTCTCTTCCCCCCTTTGTCACCCACTGTCTTTCCCGGTCACCCTCTGGCTACCTCTCCCTATCACCCACTGCAATATGGCATGTTAGGAATTTGGGAGGAGCCCAGATGATATATTTGCATATGGAGAGGGAGACTGTTGCTATGTCAGGGAGTCTCCTGCAGAATGCAGGAGGGGAGGTAACTATGATGTAACAGTGTAATGTGGGATAGGTGACATGAGGGAGATTAGTAGACTAATTAGGGAGAGAGGGAGATTGCTGCTATGTCAGGGACCTTCCTGCAGAATGCAGGAGGGGAGGTAACTATAGTGTAACAGTGTAATGTGGGCTAGGTGACATGAGGGATATTGGTAGACTAATGAGGGAGAGAGGGAGATTGCTGCTATGTCAGGGAGTCTCCTGCAGAATGCAGGAGGGGAGTTAACTATGATGTAACAGTGTAATGTGGGCTAGGTGACATGAGGGAGAATGCTAGACTAATGAGGGAGATGGCTGCTATGTCAGGGAGTCTCCTGCAGAATGCAGGAGGGGAGGTAACTATGATGTAACAGTGTAATGTGGGCTAGGTGACATGAGGGAGATTGCTAGAATAATGAGGGAGAGAGGGAGATTGCTGCTATGTCAGGCAGTCTCCTGCAGAATGCAGGAGGGGAGGTAACTATGATGTAACAGTGTAATGTGTGCTAGGTGACATGTGGGAGATTGCTAGACTAATGAGGGAGAGAGGGAGATTGCTGCTATGTCAGGGAGTCTCCTGCAGAATGCAGGAGGGTAGGTAACTATGATGTAACAGTGTAAAATGGGCTAGGTGACATGAGGGAGCTTGCTAGACTAATGAGGGAGAGAGGGAGATTGCTGCTATGTCAGGGAGTCCCCTGCAGAATGCAGGAGGGGAGGTAACTATGATGTAACAGTGTAATGTGTGCTAGGTGACATGTGGGAGATTGCTAGACTAATGAGGGAGAGAGGGAGATTGCTGCTATGTCAGGGAGTCTCCTGCAGAATGCAGGAGGGGAGGTAACTATGATGTAACAGTGTAATGTGGGCTAGGTGACATGAGGGAGATTGCTAGACTAATGAGGGAGAGAGGGAGATTGCTGCTATGTCAGGGAGTCTCCTGCAGAATGCAGGAGGGGAGGTAACTATGATGTAACAGTGTAATGTGTGCTAGGTGACATGTGGGAGATTGCTAGACTAATGAGGGAGAGAGGGAGATTGCTGCTATGTCAGGGAGTCTCCTGCAGAATGCTGGAGGGGAGGTAACTATGATGTAACAGTGTAATGTGGGCTAGGTGACATGAGGGAGATTGCTAGACTAATGAGGGAGAGAGGGAGATTGCTGCTATGTCAGGGAGTCTCCTGCAGAATGCAGGAGGGGAGGTAACTATGATGTAACAGTGTAATGTGGGCTAGGTGACGTGAGGGAGATTGCTAGACTAATAAGGGAGAGAGGGAGATTGCTGCTATGTCAGGGAGTCTCCTGCAGAATGCAGGAGGGGAGGTAACTATGATGTAACAGTGTAATGTGGGCTAGGTGACGTGAGGGAGTTTGCTAGACTAATGAGGGAGAGAGGGAGATTGCTGCTATGTCAGGGAGTCTCCTGCAGAATGCAGGAGGGGAGGTACCTATGATGTAACAGTGTAATGTGGGCTAGGTGACGTGAGGGAGATTGCTAGACTAATGAGGGAGAGAGGGAGATTGCTGCTATGTCAGGGGGTCTCCTGCAGAATGCAGGAGGGGAGGTAACTATGATGTAAGAGTGTAATGTGGGCTAGGTGACATGGGGGAGATTGCTAGACTAATGAGGGAGAGAGGGAGATTGCTGCTATATCAGGGGGTCTCCTGCAGAGTGCAGGAGGGGAGGTAACTATGATGTAACAGTGTAATGTGGGCTAGGTGACATGAGGGAGATTGCTAGACTAATGAGGGAGAGAGGGAGATTGCTGCTATGTCAGGGAGTCTCCTGCAGAATGCAGGAGGGGAGGTAACTATGATGTAACAGTGTAATGTGGGCTAGGTGACATGAGGGAGATTGCTAGACTAATGAGGGAGAGAGGGAGATTGCTGCTATGTCAGGGAGTCTCCTGCAGAATGCAGGAGGGGAGGTAACTATGATGTAACAGTGTAATGTGGGCTAGGTGACATGTGGGAGATTGCTAGACTAATGAGGGAGAGAGGGAGATTGCTGCTATGTCAGGGAGTCTCCTGCAGAATGCAGGAGGGGAGGTAACTATGATGTAACAGTGTAATGTGGGCTAGGTGACATGAGGGAGATTGCTAGACTAATGAGGGAGAGAGGGAGATTGCTGCTATGTCAGGGAGTCTCCTGCAGAATGCAGGAGGGGAGGTAACTATGATGTAACAGTGTAATGTGGGCTAGGTGACATGAGAGAGATTGCAAGACTAATGAGGGAGAGAGGGAGATTGCTGCTATGTCAGGGAGTCTCCTGCAGAATGCAGGAGGGAAGGTACAGTAGGAGCCAGTTTCATTTTTGTTCCTTTGGCCATGGCTCACCATGGCTAGCCATGGCTATTCTATTGTTCTCAGCTGCAATACAATACATAGAACAATAGAATAGGGGATTAGCAGAGTAATCCAATTACTCACTTAATCCTATTATGGACATAGATGGCAGTGGCTCCCACTGTAACTATGATGTAACAGTGTAATGTGGGCTAGGTAACATGAGAGAGATTGGTAGACTAATGAGGGAGAGAGGGAGATTGCTGCTATATCAGGGGGTCTCCTGCAGAGTGCAGGAGGGGAGGCAACTATAATGTAAAAGTGTAATGTGGGCTAGGTGACATGAGGGAGATTGCTAGACTAATGAGGGAGAGAGGGAGATTGCTGCTATGTCAGGGAGTCTCCTGCAGAATGCAGGAGGGGAGGTAACTATGATGTAACAGTGTAATGTGGGCTAGGTGACATGAGAGAGATTGCTAGACTAATGAGGGAGAGAGGGAGATTGCTGCTTTATCAGGGGGTCTCCTGCAGAGTGCAGGAGGGGAGGGAACTATGATGTAAAAGTGTAATGTGGGCTAGGTGACATGAGGGAGATTGCTAGACTAATGAGGGAGAGAGGGAGATTGCTGCTATGTCAGGGAGTCTCCTGCAGAATGCAGGAGGGGAGTTAACTATTATGTAACAGTGTAATGTGGGCTAGGTGACATGAGGGAGAATGCTAGACTAATGAGGGAGATGGCTGCTATGTCAGGGAGTCTCCTGCAGAATGCAGGAGGGGAGGTAACTATGATGTAACAGTGTAATGTGGGCTAGGTGACATAAGGGAGATTGCTAGACTAATGAGGGAGAGATGGAGATTGCTGCTATGTCAGGGAGTCTCATGCAGAATGCAGGAGGGGAGGTAACTATGATGTAACAGTGTAATGTGGGCTAGGTGACATGAGGGAGATTGCTAGACTAATGTGGGAGAGAGGGAGATTGCTGCTATGTCAGGGAGTCTCCTGCAGAATGCAGGAGGGGAGGTAACTATGATGTAACAGTGTAATGTGTGCTAGGTGACATGTGGGAGATTGCTAGACTAATGAGGGAGAGAGGGAGATTGCTGCTATGACAGGGAGTCTCCTGCGGAATGCTGGAGGGGAGGTAACTATGATGTAACAGTGTAATGTGGGCTAGGTGACGTGAGGGAGATTGCTAGACTAATGAGGGAGAGAGGGAGATTGCTGCTATGTCAGGGAGTCTCCTGCAGAATGCAGGAGGGGAGGTAACTATGATGTAACAGTGTAATGTGGGCTAGGTGACGTGAGGGAGATTGCTAGACTAATGAGGGAGAGAGGGAGATTGCTGCTATGTCAGGGAGTCTCCTGCAGAATGCAGGAGGGGAGGTAACTATGATGTAACAGTGTAATGTGGGCTAGGTGACGTGAGGGAGTTTGCTAGACTAATGAGGGAGAGAGGGAGATTGCTGCTATGTCAGGGAGTCTCCTGCAGAATGCAGGAGGGGAGGTAACTATGATGTAACAGTGTAATGTAGGCTAGGTGACGTGAGGGAGATTGTTAGACTAATGAGGGAGAGAGGGAGATTGCTGCTATGTCAGGGAGTCTCCTGCAGAATGCAGGAGGGGAGGTAACTATGATGTAACAGTGTAATGTGGGCTAGGTGACGTGAGGGAGATTGCTAGACTAATGAGGGAGAGAGGGAGATTGCTGCTATGTCAGGGAGTCTCCTGCAGAATGCAGGAGGGGAGATAACTATGATGTAACAGTGTAATGTGGGCTAGGTGACGTGAGGGAGATTGCTAGACTAATGAGGGAGAGAGGGAGATTGCTGCTATGTCAGGGAGTCTCCTGCAGAATGCAGGAGGGGAGGTAACTGTGGATTGAGGATAACTGGCTGAATCACACAGTCTGTTGCTGTCAATGGGGAACATATTACTGTGCAGAAAATAATGAGCAGAGCGAAAGTGTTAACACCCCGTCCTCCTGTCAGCCCCAGTCACACAATCCTGTATAAGACTCAACATTATGCAAACAGTATTTAAATAAGTGTATTTATTAATATCACCAGTAATTCACATGTGAGAATCTCTTGTCAGCTAAAGCGTGTTATTCTAAATGAAAAGGCTGGGAAGAGGAAAAGCTGTGCTAGATTATTTATTTAAGCACAAGGGAACGGATCTATAATTTGCTGAGTATAAGGAGTTATAATGTCATACAGTAGTATTAGTGAGGATCCCACATAAACTGCATATGTTGCTTTAGTCAGTAAAGGCGGTTTAAAGATTACGGCTGCGGAGTGGTCATTATTAAACAGACGCACACAATTGCTGGTGGTTTAGACCAACATCTGGGCTAGAGAATGTGCTGAAATCCAGGGGTGACTGCTTCCAGATATTCCTGGAGAATTGCTCCTGGGATTATATTTTTGGGATTACTTGTACAGAAATAATAAATATTTCTGATGCTTAAGACTATTACATCCTGCGCTGGGTCTGGTGCTTCATTTTTTTTTACTCATAAGGTCAAGATAGAAGCATCTGTTCCAGGACGGGGGCGAAGACGTGAATTTAATATTCTAGTTTTATGGTCTATTATTATAGACAGAACACATCCACTGCAAGCGTGCAGTTATCAGTTACTGTAATACATTATATACGTTATACAACACACACCCTCTTCCTACCACCCCACAGTATCCGCATGGCACACACCCTCTTCCTACCACCCCACAGTATCCGCATGGCACACACCCTCTTCCTACCACCCCACGGTATCCGCATGAGACACACCCTCGTCCTACCACCCCACGGTATCCGCATGAGACACACCCTCTTCCTACCACCCCACGGTATCCGCATGAGACACACCCTCTCCTACCACCCCACGGTATCCGCATGACACACCCCCTCTTCCTACCACCCCACGGTATCCGCATGAGACACACCCTCTTCCTACCACCCCACGGTATCCGCATGACACACCCCCTCTTCCTACCACCCCACGGTATCCGCATGAGACACACCCTCTTCCTACCACCCCACGGTATCCGCATGACACACCCCCTCTTCCTACCACCCCACGGTATCCGCATGAGACACACCCTCTTCCTACAACCCCACACCCCACAGTATCCACATGACACACACCCTCTTCCTACCACCCCACACCCCACAGTATCCACATGACACACACCCTCTTCCTACCACCCCACACCCCACAGTATCCGCATGAGACACACCCCCTTCCTACCACCCCACACCCCACAGTATCCGCATGGCACACACCCCCTTCTACCACCCCACGGTATCCGAATGACACACACCCTCTCCTACCACCCCACAGTATCCGCATGGCACACACCCTCTTCCTACCACCCCGCACCCCACAGTATCTGCATGACATGCACCCTCTTCCTACCACCCCACAGTATCTGCATGACATGCACCCTCTTCCTACCACCCCACTGTATCCGCATGGCACACACCCTCTTCCTACCACCCCACACCCCACGGTATCCGCATGACACACACCCTCTTCCTACCACCCCACTGTATCCGCATGACACACACCCTCTTCCTACCACCCCACTGTATCCGCATGACACACACCCTCTTCCTACCACCCCACAGTATCCGCATGGCACACAACCTCTTCCTACCACCCCACACCCCACGGTCTCTTCATGACACCCCCCCTCTTCCTACCACCCCGCACCCCACAGTATCTGCATGACATACACCCACTTTCTACCACCCCGCACCCCACAGTATCTGCATGACATGCACCCTCTTCCTAACACCCCACACCCCACGGTATCCGCATGACACACACCCTCTTCCTACCACCCCACTGTATCCGCATGACACACACCCTCTTCCTACCACCCCACGGTATCCGCATGGCACACACCCTCTTCCTACCACCCCACGGTATCCGCATGACACAACCCCTTCCTACCACCCCACGGTATCCGCATGCGACACACCCTTTTCCTACCACCCCACACGCCACGATATCTGCATGACACACACCCTCTTCCTACCACCCCACACCCCACAGTATCCGCATGACACACACCCTCTTCCTACCACCCCACGGTATCCGCGTGGCACACACCCTCTTCCTACGACCCCGCACGCAACAGTATCCGCATGGCACACACCCTCTTCCTACCACCCCACTCCTCATGGTATCTGCATGGCACACATCCTCTTCCTACCACCCCGCACCCCACAGTATCTGCATGACATGCACCCTCTTCCTACCACCCCACACCCCACGGTATCCGCATGACACACACCCTCTTCCTACCACCCCACGGTATCTGCATGGCACACACCCTCTTCCTACCACCCCACACCCCACGGTATCCGCATGACACACACCCTCTTCCTACCACCCCACTGTATCCGCATGACACACACCCTCTTCCTACCACCCCACAGTATCCGCATGGCACACAACCTCTTCCTACCACCCCACGGTCTCTTCATGACACCCCCCCTCTTCCTACCACCCCGCACCCCACAGTATCTGCATGACATACACCCACTTTCTACCACCCCGCACCCCACAGTATCTGCATGACATGCACCCTCTTCCTAACACCCCACATTATCTGCATGGCACACACCCTCTTCCTACCACCCCACAGTATCTGCATGACACACATCCCCTTCCTACCACCCCACGGTATCTGCATGGCACACCCCCCCTTCCTACCACCCCACACTCCACGGTATCTGCATGGCACACACTCCCTTCTTACCACCCCACTCCTTATGGTATCTGCATTGCAAACACCCCCTACCTACCACCCCATTGTATTCGCATGACACATACTCGCTTCCTACCACCCCACACCCCACTGTATCCGCATGAGTCACACCCCCTTCCTACCACCCACTGTATCCGCATGAGGCACACCCCCTTCCTACCACCCCACATCCACTGTATCCACATAAGACACAACCCTTTCCTACCACTCCACACCCACTGTATTTGCATGAGACACACCGCCTTCCTACCACCCTACTGTATCCGCGTGACACACACCTCCTTCTTACCACCCCACACCCACTGTATTCGCATGAGACACACCCCCCTTCTTACCACCCCACTGTATCAGCATGACACACCCTCTTCCTACCGCCCCACACCCCACAGTATCCACATGACACACACACCCTTCCTACCACCCCACGTTATCAGCATGACACCACCCATTCCTAGCATCCCACACTAGGGATGGCCATTGGTGTAGTCGCCATCAATGGTTGCCATGTGAGGAGATGCAATGTGCCTACTACATCAGGTCCCTGGATATAATAGATCCCTACGGTGAATGCACAGCGGCCATTTTACCAGCAATTTTTTTCCACAGTCCAGCTGGATGGGAAATGCATACCTCCCAACTGTCCATTTTTCAATGGGAAAGTCCTGTTTTTTGGGGGGACGTTCCTGCGTCCCGCCCGGGGCCGTCGGTGTCCAGTGGTGGGGGGCAGTTGTAAGACCCTTCCAACCTGAAGAGAATGGACAGCCTCTATTCAGTGCCGCCGAGGAATGGAAAACGGGGCGTGGCCTTTGGAAGCGTCATCCCGTGAGGACACACCCCTTTTCTAAAGCCATGTCCCCTTTTTGGGGTGCTCCGCCGGGTGTCCGTCCCGTTTCTCAGAAGCCAGAAGTTGGGAGGGATGGCAAAGGATAAAAAAAATAAGTTGTGAAAAACTTCTGTTGACCTTTTCAAGTGTCGACTATTGCCATATGGACATTTTATCTAAGTGCACGTCAACCATATTAGTGTCGACCTAGTGTCTGTTTGATTTATCAATTGGACCCCCAAATATATCCAAGCCGAGACTTGGCTCGACTCAGAACCCCAAAGTCCAGTTGTGTTAAGGTTTCGGCAAAGCCGGACCCCTCACCTCTACTATAAATATCAGTTGTTATAGAAGATGGTTTCAGAAGCCGCCTTCCCATTGGTTCCCGGCTGACATGTGAGGGGGGAAATGTCAGTTTACTTTGCGCTTTGTAACTGATTTGCATTAAAGTTGCAGTTTGGAGATTAATTTCATTTCAGATTCCCAAATGAAAACAGTTTGTTCCTCTTACCCTTATACGGGGAGGGGTATGATATGGTCAGGGGGATGATACGGGCAGGTACAGTGCGTCTGGCCGTGCGACCATCGTCATTGCTGCAACTTAATGCAATCAGTAAATACTGGGAGATTACAGCAAGCCTTGAACTTAAGTCACATTTCCCATCATACTCTCAGAAATGTTCTGCAGAGAAACCACTGTGAGTGTGGCCCTGATAGGCAGCCTCAGAGTGCTGTGTACGGAGTGCCGCCCTGATAGGCAGCCTCAGAGTGCTGTGTACGGAGTGCACCCTGATAGGCAGCCTCAGAGTGCTGTGTACGGAGTGCACCCTGATAGGCAGCCTCAGAGTGCTGTGTGCGGAGTGCGGCCCTGATAAGCAGCCTCGGAGTGCTGTGTACGGAGTGCGGCCCTGATAGGCATCCTCAGTGTGCTGTGTACGGAGTGTGGCCCTGATAGGCAGCCTCGGAGTGCTGTGTACGGAGTGCGCCCTGATAGTCAGCCTCGGAGTGCTGTGTACGGAGTGCGGCCCTGATAGGCAACCTATGAGTGCTGTGTACGGAGTGCGGCCCTGATAGGAAGCCTCGGAGTGCTGTGTACGGAGTGCTGCCCTGATAGGCAGCCTCAGAGTGCTGTGTACGGAGTGCGACCCTAATAGGCAGCCTCAGAGTGCTGTGTACGGAGTGCACCCTGATAGGCAGCCTCAGAGTGCTGTGTGCGGAGTGTGGCCCTGATAGGCAGCCTCGGAGTGCTGTTTACGGAGTGCGGCCCTGATAGGCATCCTCAGTGTGCTGTGTACGGAGTGTGGCCCTGATAGGCAGCCTCAGAGTGCTGTGTACGGAGTGCGGCCCTAATAGGCAGCCTCAGAGTGCTGTGTACGGAGTGCACCCTGATAGGCAGCCTCAGAGTGCTGTGTGCGGAGTGCGGCCCTGATAAGCAGCCTCGGAGTGCTGTGCGCGGAGTGCGCCCTGATAGGCAGCCTCAGAGTGCTGTGTACAGAGTTTGGCCCTGATAGGCAGCCTCGGAGTGCTGTGTACGGAGTGCGCCCTGATAGGCAGCCTCGGAGTGCTGTGTACGGAGTGCGGCCCTGATAGGCAACCTCAGAGTGCTGTGTACGGAGTGCGGCCCTGATAGGCAGCCTCAGAGTGCTGTGCGCGGAGTGCGCCCTGATAGGCAGCCTCAGAGTGCTGTGTACAGAGTGCGGCCCTGATAGGCAGCCTCAGAGTATACATTTGAGAAACAACAGAGTGCCTTGTTTGCGGTGCACCGAAGAGAAGTAAATTAAAGTAAAATTTAACTTTTATTTGTATACTAAAAGGTATTGCGAACATAAAACATACATATAATACAAGACAAAATTGATTAAAAAGGAATCGGACTTCCTGGCGTGGCGGGGGTTGAAAAGGTTTGGGGTTATCTATTTGTTATGTTAGTGCAACTTTGTGGTGATGCCAAATAATGTCTGGAAGGCAGTGGATATTCCTATATTAGTCCACTGAAATGGGAACCGTGTCCCTATTCCTTCAAGTTGGCAGAAAGTATGCACTAGACTGGATATGGGCGGCGTCCCGTCCGTTGCCAGTTTTCATCAAGGATGATTGCTACAATTACAGATAACGTTATTCAAAATGTTGTATAGATTTCCGTTAGAGAAATGCCAGTGGTATATGTTCGATATTTGGCAGTGAGATATATGCCAAGTTGGTATATCTACCAGCAGAGCTCTGTAGCAGATATGGGTATATCATGGCAAGTGCCCTAATAATGTATGTTATTCACAGAGTTCTGTTTAATTCAGGTAGCCAGTCATTTATTAATTATACATACAACCCCGCACTCTTGGTGTCAGTATAGCCATACACAATGACCGACATGATTTAGAGTGTAATCAGCAAGGTGCTGTTATTTGCGCTGTTGCAGTGTCACAATCAGTGGTATGTTTCTGGGTTCAATTATGCACACATCGGGTGGCTGTAATCTATTTATCTTTGTAAGAGAGATACCAATGTTTGGCAGTACAATGTATGCCAAAATGATATATCTATCAGCAGAGCCCTGCAGCAGATAACAGCCAATGCCCTGATGGTGTGTGTTGTTTATAAATTCTATGTCATTATTGGTAACAATTCGTTTGTTAGTTACATATGGAACCCTGCACTCTATGTGTCAGTGTAGCCACTTATTTTGGCTGACACCGACAGAGTGTGATCAACCAAGGCGCTGTGGTATATACACTATATTAATATTATAATCTGGTTATCTGGGTTCGATTATACATACATCTGTGACTGTAACTATTTCTCACTGTTGGATTAAATATCATTGAGATCTATTGGATAGTGTGTGTCAAAACAAGTCCACCATCTGCAGAGCTCTGCAGTGGGTGGTCACAGTGAGGTATATGGTAGCATATGCCTATTTCATATATGCTGACATCAGAGCCCCGTGTCTGACTTGGTGCCAGAACATATTTCTATTTCACTATGTGGAAGGATCAGCACCAGGTGTAGCCGTATAGCCTTGCGTGCTGGCATGTACCAAAGGTGTTTTGACAGAACGCTATCGCATACGGGTACCACAAAGTTAGACAATCAACACTTTCCCCCCCGCTCACGGGAAACGCCGACGCGCGTTTCGCAAATGAGCTTTTTCCGTGAAAAAGCTCATTTGCGAAACGCGCTTTGGCGTTTCCCGTGAGTGGGAGGAAAGTGGGCTAATGATTATAAATTTAAGTGTTGATTGTCTAACTTTGTGGTACTCGTATGCGATAGCGTTCTGTCAAAACACCGTTGGTACATGCCACCAGCACCAGGTGTAGCCGTATAGCCTTGCGTGCTGGCATGTACCAAAGGTGTTTTGACAGAACGCTATCGCATACGGGTACCACAAAGTTAGACAATAAACACTGTCCCCTCGCTCACGGGAAACGCTGACGTGCGTTTCGCAAATGAGCTTTTTCCTTGAAAAAGTTCATTTGCGAAACGCACGTCGGCGTTTCCCGTGAGCGGGGGGGAAAGTGGGCTAATGATTATAAATTTAAGTGTTGATTGTCTAACTTTGTGGTACCCGTATGCGATAGCGTTCTGTCAAAACACTGTTGGTAAATGCCACCACGCAAGGCTATACGGCTACACCTGGTGCTGATCCTTCCACATAGTAAAATAGAAATATGTTCTGGCACCAAGTCTGAAATAGCCATATGCTGCCATATACCTCACTGTGACCACCCGCTGCAGAGCTCTGCAGATGGTGGACTTGTTTTGACACACACTATCCAATAAATCTCAATGATATTTAATCCAACAGTGAGAAATAGTTACAGTCACAGATGTGATAATCGAACCCAGATAACCAGATTATAATATTGATATAGTGTATATACCACAGCGCCTTGGTTGATCACACTCTGTCGGTGTCAGCCAAAATAAGTGGCTACACTGACACATAGAGTGCAGGGTTCCATATGTAACTAACAAACGAATTGTTACCAATAATGACATAGAATTTATAAACAACACACACCATCAGGGCATTGGCTGTTATCTGCTGCAGGGCTCTGCTGGCAGATATATCATTTTGGCATACATTGTACTGTCAAACATTGAAGACATACCAATGGTATCTCTCTTACAAAGATAAATAGATTACAGCCACCCGATGTGTGCATAATTGAACCCAGAAACATACCACCGATTGTGACACTGCAACAGTGCAAATAACAGCACCTTGCTGATTACACTCTAAATCATGTCGGTCAATGTGTATGGCTATACTGACACCAAGAGTGCAGGGTTGTATGTATAATTAATAAATGACTGGCTACCTGAATTAAACAGAACTCTGTGAATAACATACATTATTAGGGCACTTGCCGTGATATACCCCTATCTGCTACAGGGCTCTGCTGGTAGATATACCAACTTGGCATATATCTCACTGCCAAATATCGAACATATACCACTGGCATCTCTCTAACGGAAATCTATACAACATTTTGAATAACGTTATCTGTAATTGTAGCAATCATCCTTGATGAAAACTGGCAACGGACGGGACGCCGCCCGTATCCAGTCTAGTGCATACTTTCTGCCAACTTGAAGGAATAGGGACACGGTTCCCATTTCAGTGGACTAATATAGGAATATCCACTGCCTTCCAGACATTATTTGGCATCACCACAAAGTTGCACTAACATAACAAATAGATAACCCCAAACCTTTTCAACCCCCGCCACGCCAGGAAGTCCGATTCCTTTTTAGTCAATTATGTCTTGTATTATATGTATGTTTTATGTTCGCAATACCTTTTAGTATACAAATAAAAGTAAAATTTTACTTAAATTTTCTTCTCTTCGGTGCACCGCAAATAAGGCACTCTGTTGTTTCTCAAATGTATCCCCTTTAGTGCTGAGCGGTAGCACACCTTACACCCAAATAGTGATTAACACTGCATGGTGATCAAAAGGTACCGTCATCCATTCCAAAACCTCCTGTGTGATCGAGACACCTTCTTTGCAGCCTCAGACTGGTGTGTGCGGAGTGCGCCCTGATAGGCAGCCTCAGAGTGCTGTGTACGGAGTGCGGCCCTGATAGGCAGCCTCAGAGTGCTGTGTACGGAGTGCGGCCCTGATAGGCAGCCTCAGAGTGCTGTGTATGGAGTGTGGCACTGATAGGCAGCCTCAGAGTGCTGTGTGCGGAGTGCGCCCTGATAGGCAGCCTCAGAGTGCTGTGTATGGAGTGCGGCCCTGATAGGCAGCCTCAGAGTGCTTTGTATGGAGTGCGGCCCTGATAGGCAGCCTCAGAGTGCTGTGTACGGAGTGCGGCCCTGATAGGCAGCCTCAGAGTGCTGTGTACGGAGTGTGGCACTGATAGGCAGCCTCAGAGTGCTGTGTGCGGAGTGCGCCCTGATAGGCAGCCTCAGAGTGCTGTGTATGGAGTGCGGCCCTGATAGGCAGCCTCAGAGTGCTGTGTATGGAGTGCGGCCCTGATAGGCAGCCTCAGAGTGCTGTGTACGGAGTGCGGCCCTGATAGGCAGCCTCGGAGTGCTGTGTACGGAGTGCGGCCCTGATAGGCAGCCTCAGAGTGCTGTGTACGGAGTGTGGCACTGATAGGCAGCCTCAGAGTGCTGTATGCGGAGTGCGCCCTGATAGGCAGCCTCAGAGTGCTGTGTATGGAGTGCGGCCCTGATAGGCAGCCTCAGAGTGCTGTGTATGGAGTGCGGCCCTGATAGGCAGCCTCAGAGTGCTGTGTACGGAGTGCGGCCCTGATAGGCAGCCTCGGAGTGCTGTGTACGGAGTGCAACCTGATAGGCAGCCTCGGAGTGCTGTGTACGGAGTGTGGCACTGATAGGCAGCCTCAGAGTGCTGTGTACGGAGTGCGGCCCTGATAGGCAGCCTCGGAGTGCTGTGTACGGAGTGCGGCCCTGATAGGCAGCCTCAGAGTGCTGTGTACGGAGTGCGGCCCTGATAGGCAGCCTCGGAGTGCTGTGTACGGAGTGCAACCTGATAGGCAGCCTCGGAGTGCTGTGTATGGAGTGCCTCACTGGGGGAGGGGGGTTATACATTCTGGATTAAAGGGCCGGTATCCAGGCTTTAGATCTACAGTGCCTAGGTAGACAATGAAAAGGTCGACATGGTCAAAAGGTAGACAGTCAAAGGTCGTCAAAAAAATTGTAAACATGAGTTTTTTAAGGGTTGACAAAGGTCAATGTGAGGTTTAAATGTTTTTTTTTTCTTTTATAAAAAAAACCGACTTGTTCATATTTTACTATCCATGTCGGCATAGAGGATAATGGTGTGCCCGAAGCAGGGCGAGTGCAGCGAGTGGTACACTTATACGGTGTCCATGCTGACCTATGTAGACAAAAAATAGCAAGAAAAACTCATGTTGACAAAAAAACATGAAAAAAACTCACGTCGACCATTGTCGACCTTTTCAATGTTTCAATGTTGACCTTTTGACGATGTTGACTTTTTCTATGTCAACCTTTTGACCCTGTTAACCTTTTGACTGTCAACCCTTTCGACCCTTTCGACTACTGTCAACTTTTGACCCTGTGGACCTTTTGAACCTGTCGACTGTTAGTTGTCGACCTTTTTATTGTAGCCCTAGACACCGTAGATCTAAAATAACTAACCCTAATAACTAACCCTAAAGGGTCAACAGTGTCCAGAAAGACAGTCAACAGCAATGGGTCGACATGCACAAGGTCGACTATGACTAAATGTTGACATGCACAAGCCAAATGTTGACATGGAAATGGAATGGAATGTGCCTCGCTACGCTACCGTTGCAATTGTCACACTGGTGGTAAAGTACAGTACGGAAAAGACCAAAATAAAAATAATCTTTAAAAAACGCACAACGACCTTTCCACGTCTCGACCATTGCCATATCGACCTCTTGATTGTGGCGATTTTTTTTGTAAATATTGACCAATTGGTGTCGACCTATTGACGCTCTATCTATCAAGTGCCGACCTCCGGATACCGTATTATACATGGAGGATATCATTTAAATTGTTCCAAAGTTGTGAAAGACAAATTGCTCCTGATCTGAATCTAAAGTAGGCAGTTCAAAGTCAGCTAAGCGAACCAGTCAGGCCCTACAGTCTGGTACGTCTCCGTGTGTCTCCGGTACGTCTCCTTGTGTCTTCCGTACGTCTCCGTGTGTCTCCGGTACGTCTCCGCGTGTTCCCGGTACGTCTCCGTATTTCTCCGGTACGTCGCCGTGAGTCTTCCGTACGTCTCCGTGTGTATACGGTACGTCTCTGCGTGTTCCCGGTACGTCTCCGTATGTCTCGTCACTCATCTCTGATATTTTCACTTTGATTTTACGCTCTTGTATTTTTTTTTTCTTTTACCTTTTTTTATTTTATTTTATTTGTTACGTTCAAGTTGCCATGAAAAAAATGTTAATGAAATATTTGCTCAGAAGTCTGCTCTGGGCCAGGCTGATAACCTATCTGTGTTTGAGTTCAGTTTCCCATATTGTAAATACTCATCTTCGGTCTGTTTAGCTTATTGATTAGTTTGGCAGGGAAAGCAGCCTTGTCATCAATGTCCAAGGTCACACTAAATAAAAAAGGGACAGGAGTTTAGAAACCGGGGGTGACGGCGAGGAGCGGAGAACGGGAAATCAGGATGGAATGAAATCTCCTATAACCCTTTAGCTGTAGAGCAAAGTGTCCTGTCTGACCTTTCACTGAGCGCCAGGACAGGTGCGATCACACATAAAGTTGTTCATTGCTTTCTGCCATATTTCGGTGAGAGTTTGTTTCAAATCCTAATCTCTGACCAATAGATAAGGATTCAGCCCTGCACGCTAGGCTGCGTGCTTAGAACCAAGGGAGCAGGATAACGCTGCCCCCAAAAGCATGCTCCCCCCCTCCCCACCCGCCATCCTTGCAGGACTATGTACAGGACTATGAACAGATATGTATGAATACACGTCCGTTCACAAGCGGCAGCATGGGAGAAATCATTGGCTGGTTACTTACAATCTAATGATTCTCTGGCGCTCACAAACGTCACATGACCCAGGAGTAGGGAAGCCAATCCCACAGCCGTCACATGACCCAGGAGTAGGGAAGCTAATCCCGCAGCCGTCACATGACCCAGGAGTAGGGAAGCCAGTCCCACAGCCGTCACATGACCCAGGAGTAGGGAAGCTAATCCCGCAGCCGTCACATGACCCAGGAGTAGGGAAGCCAATCCCACAGCCGTCACATGACCTAGGAGTACGGAAGCCAATCCCACAGCCGTCACATGACCCAGGAGTAGGGAAGCCAATCCCACAGCCGTCACATGACCCAGGAGTAGGGAAGCCAATCCCACAGTCGTCACGTGACCCAGGAGTAGGGAAGCTAATCCCGCAGCCGTCGCATGACCCAGGAGTAGGGAAGCCAATCCCACAGCCGTCACGTGACCCAGGAGTAGGGAAGCCAATCCCAAAGCCATCACGTGACCCAGGAGTAGGGAAGCTAATCCCGCAGCCGTCGCATGACCCAGGAGTAGGGAAGCCAATCCCACAGCCATCACGTGACCCAGGAGTAGGGAAGCCAGTCCCACAGCCGTCACATGACCCAGGAGTAGGGAAGTCAATCCTGCAGCCGTCACATGACCCAGGAGTAAGGAAGCCAATCCCACAGCCGTCACATGACCCAGGAGTAGGGAAGCCAATCCCACAGCCGTCACGTGACCCAGGAGTAGGGAAGCCAATCCCACGGCCATCACGTGACCCAGGAGTAGGGAAGCCAATCCCACAGCCATCACGTGACCCAGGAGTAGGGAAGCCAATCCCACAGCCATCACGTGACCCAGGAGTAGGGAAGCCAATCCCACAGCCATCACGTGACCCAGGAGTAGGGAAGCCAATCCCACAGCCATCACGTGACCCAGGAGTAGGAAAGCCAGTCCCACAGCCATCACGTGACCCAGGAGTAGGGAAGCCAATCCCGCAGCCGTCACATGACCCAGGAGTAGGGAAGCCAATCCCACAGTCGTCACGTGACCCAGGAGTAGGGAAGCCAATCCCACAGCCGTCACATGACCCAGGAGTAGGGAAGCCAATCCCACAGCCATCGCGTGACCCAGGAGTAGGGAAGCCAATCCCACAGCCGTCACATGACCCAGGAGTAGGGAAGCCAATCCCACAGCCGTCACGTGACCCAGGAGTAGGGAAGCCAATCCCGCAGCCGTCACATGACCCAGGAGTAGGGAAGCCAATCCCACAGTCGTCACGTGACCCAGGAGTAGGGAAGCCAATCCCGCAGCCATCACGTGACCCAGGAGTAGGGAAGCCAATCCCGCAGCCGTCACGTGACCCAGGAGTAGGGAAGCCAATCCCACAGCCATCGCGTGACCCAGGAGTAGGGAAGCCAATCCCACAGCCGTCACAAGACCCAGGAGTAGGGAAGCCAATCCCACAGCCGTCACAAGACCCAGGAGTAGGGAAGCCAATCCCACAGCTGTCACGTGACCCAGGAGAAGGGAAGCCAATCCCGCAGCCGTCACGTGACCCAGGAGTAGGGAAGCCAATCCCGCAGCCGTCACGTGACCCAGGAGTAGGGAAGCCTACACAGGCACAAAGGGAATATATAGACAGTGGGTGACAGATACAGATACACTGTACACTGGGGTGGGGAGGTCAGTGCAATGCAGGCATTGGCCATTGGTAAGACTTACACAGTAGAAGAAAGAACGAGTCAGGGGAATGCTGTGTGTTCTAGGCTTGGGGCAGATGGGCCCATGTGGGGCCGCTTGGGGCTTGGAGCAGATACCAGCCTCTGGTCACTTACTCCTGGCCCCCAGGAGTACACGGCCCTGCAGACACTGGTAACTGGCCCTAGGAACTGGAAATGGGACCAGGGGGCGTCATCCACCCTACCCCCACAAGTGTCTGTGAGTGTTTATGTGACTAGCAGGTGGCAGCTGTGGGCTAGCTGGTGGGCCTATTCTCTACTCTCAAGACATGGGCCCAGAGTGTCCTGAAGGCTCATTACCATCTGTAGAAAGTGTTTAATGACTGCAGCAGCCACGTGACGGTAATACACGGCATCCTGTTGTGTCTGCCTGGTGGCACCTCTGACCCACTGATGTTGGTAAAAGCTGGAGAATAAAGACAAGCACCATTTCCTCTGGGCAGCTACTATCTGTAGGCACATCTAGAACAACATCCTATAGCTCCCTGTCTGACCTGACTCCTGGTATTATCAGATATAAGAGGTCCATTACTATCCTACCCTCACACATTACTATCCTACCCTAACTGACTAATGCTATATAGAAAACTGGATTTTGGTTCTTCATCTTAGTAAATGTTCTTGATTTGGAAAATAAACCAACAATAATTGTGATTGTGTTTGATGGACATGAAAGATATATATATGTATATGTGTATATGTATATGTTTATTGGAAAGCTATATATATATATATATATATATATATATATATATATATATATCATTTTCACACATTTTCCCAGGTGCAGGAGTGGTCACATCTCTAAAATGTGGCCGCTATTCCTCCGCGTCACCCGAGCCCGCAGGATGGGCTGATCGCTCATCTGCAAAGTTGCAGGTAACTGCGAGTAGATAGCCACGGCCCAAACAGAAAGAAAATCCGCCCGCGCAAGTCTGCGAGTGACTAGCGAATGGATGACTGTTCTCCATCCACCTACATATTGATACGCAATTCTCGAACCACCGAATGATTTTTCCAGTCTGTGCAGATGTGAGTGTCTGACCCTGACAGAGACACGCTGATCGCGGCCAGCGCTGACGTCACACGCCCTCCCTGACACCTAGGCACGCCTGCGTTTCCTGCCGGTAGAACGGTGAGGGGATTGCGATAAGATCCATTTGCTTTTTCTGTCGCTATATCCCTCGTGCATGCGCGCTACAACCCATGCGCAGTCATTCCATAATCAAACGGATTGCGAATTCTCACAACAGCGATCAACTCTGAATTGGGCCCGATGTCTCGTGTCTGACCTCAATTCCACGCCCATTACTGCCTTCTAATTGTAAATCTGAGATGTAAAGAGGAAGCGGAGGAGAAGCCGCGGGTGCAATGTGGGAATAGTCCTAGTTTGAGGCCTGACACTGAAGCTCAGACAGGGAACTTGGTTACTTCTGCTAAGTGTCTGCTAATTACCGGCGGTGCCCCAGCTGAAGCAGCCCTCGTCCATGTACACAACACTTATTGTTCTAGTGTTACCCATCAGCTAATATTGATCAGAATAGACAATTCCTTAAACTGTCATGTCAATTGATCAGCATCCGTTCCGGATTCCTGCTTCTCCTTAATTGGGTTAGTAATTAGCACCAAGCCAAGCCTCTCCTGACACAGACAGCAAGAGGTGACTCCTCTGAGTGCTGGGCCGCGGCCGACAGAAGGAAAGGGCTGGAGGGGAACAATTAGAGGTGACCTTGCGGTATCGAGCAGGCAAATTGTTCTGGATCAGCGGCCTGGGATGGATCAAAGGGAATCTAGCAGCCGCTCCTCGTTCCCTCAATCAAAGATGCAAACTAAAAACTCCTGTCAATCAGAGCCGGTGGTCATGTGACCAGAAATCACTGCACACTGCAACCAGGGTGGGGGGTTTGTCATTTCATAGCTATTAATATCTATGTACCGATGCTACAGATACGCAGTAAGAAGGGACAAGGATGTACGAGGTTCTGCAAATAAAGGGCCTGATTCAGGATTGTGCGGACCGATTGTTTGGCTCTGCGCATGCATATCGCCGAGTATCACAGCTGCCAAGGTTTTCGCGTAGGGGGGGGGGGGAGGGGGAGGGACGGAGGACAGCCCAGAAAAATGGTGGGTGCACCCAGAAAAATGGTGGGGGTCACCGTGCAAACGCAGGCAGTTTGAAGGCTGCACGGGGCGGGATGACAGGAGGCAGCGGGCAAATCACAGGAGGTAGCGGGTACATGACAAGAGGCAGTGGGCACATGACAGGAGGTAGCGGGCATATAACGGCAGCAGTGGGCACATGACAGGAGGCAGCGGGCACATGACAGGAGGCAGCGGGCACATGACAGGAGGTAGCGGGCACATGACAGGAGGTAGCGGGCACATGACAGGAGGCAGCGGGCACATGACAGGAGGTAGCGGGCACATGACAGGAGGTAGCGGGCACATGACAGGAGGCAGCGGGCACATGACAGGAGGTAGCGGGCACATGACAGCAGACACTTCAACTCTTCTCATGGTTAGAAGTGTTAGTAAAGTACATGTACAGTATGTGTGCACAGAGAAGCCTGGGCAGGCACACCTTAGATTTGGGGTACCACACCCTGACATACCCCAATAATACGTCGCTGACACATCAGCACCCCCAGAAGCAGCTCTGTTACTACGAGCAATGGGCTATGGAGCAGAACAGTGTTTCTGCTGCGGCATATGCGCTAAGGGCCTAATTCAGCTCTGATCGCTGCGAGTAGATAGGAAAACCCCCCCCCTCGCGCATATCTACAAATGACTTCCGATAATATGGTAGATCCCTATGCGTCCGCATATTCACACGCAATTCCCAAACGTGCTTTCTAGTCTGCGTCTGACCCTACAGGTCATCTGCGACCAATCAGGCGGATAGAGGGCGGCGCTGGTGTCAGAGACGATTCCATCACATGTCTTGGCGCGCCACTTTTTTGCTGACACTCCCAGAAAACATCCGGTTACCACCCCCATCGGCTTTCTGTCAATCAACCTCCAGCTGCTTCGTGATTACGATAAATACAAATTTTCCATCGCTATTCACCCTTGCGCATTCGCGATACGATACGGTCACATGCGCAGTCATTTCATAATCGCTTTATCGACGCATCGCTGATTAGTAATAAACCCTGAATCAGGCCCTACGTCCGGGGCTTGCTCTGTAATACTGGAGCAGCTGTGATTGATATAAAGCGCTGCTTGGTCACAGGGACCCAAGGACACATTATTGCTCCAGCATAGCCATGTACATTCCGGAGAGTACCGTGGCCTGGGGATGATCAGACGTAACCAGGAGTCCCCTAGTGGTCAGAAGCCTCAGTGAAGGTGCAACAGCTCTGGGGCATCAGGAAATGACAGCAGGCCAGGGTGTGGGAGTCACCTGTTGTTGCCTGTCCTCCTCTATTAGGAACATCAAGCTTGTCTTCAGGTTCTCCTGCTAAATATACCCAGGAAGAGCTCTGTCTGATGGGTGCATGGCAGCCCTCACTGATAGCACTGGAGATTATTTACTACTGCAGTGATTTATAGCTGCTCTGTATTGCTATTGGCTAACGCCGGCCACAGACTGCATGGTCAGGAATCAGGATGTACTTATGTTATACAGTGCAGCAGCAATGACAGCCTCCTAGGGGGGAGGTTACATATATGGTACTCTTTACCTAGAAGGGCGCCCATCGCGGGCATCGCATGTACATCGCATGCCATTATAATGGCATACGATGCACACGATTTTACATAGAAATACATGTTAAAATGTAAATCGCGTGCGATGCGACCGACGCGATTACCGCGATTTCCCATAGGGAACAATGTTAAATGTCCCAATTGACCCGATTTTCCATAGGGATGAATGTTAAATGGCCCACAGAGGCCAAATAGGCACCCTGAATTGTGAAATGCCCCCCACCCCCAATTGTTAACGCCACCCCACGATCAACGTCAACCCGAAGCGTTGCGAACGCAGTGAGCCCGCGAGGGGCGGCGGTACGCGTCCTACGACCTTTTCATACCCCCACTATCCACGTCGGCATGGAGTTGAGAATAGAAAGTGTGGCGAGCGCACGCGGATACCTTCACAGGTATCCGCGTCCCCTCGTGGGCTTCACTGGTGTCCGCGTCCCCTCGCTGGGCTCGCTGCGCTCGGGTTGATCGTGGGGTGGCGTTAACAATTGGGGGGGCCATTTCACACTTCAGGGTGCCTATTTAGCCTCTGTGGGCCATTTAACATTGTTCCCCATGGGAAATCGCGGTAATCGCGTCGGTCGCATCACATGCGATGTTTTGGTCGCATGCGATGCGACCGACACGATTTTTTACCTTGCGATGCCCAAGATCAAAGTCGTGGGCGCCCTTCTAGGTAAAGAGTACCACATATATAACTACGGAATATATGCATCAGGGAGAGGGCAGCCAGTTCAATGAGGCAGGGGGGGCGGGTAAGGGGCAAGGCGGTCGGCGGATCATCTGGAGTGGGGGCGTGGTCAACATGATCGTGGCCACGTCCGCACCATGTAATGCCTAGATTTCAGGCATTGCACAGCGGGGGGGCAGGGCTACAAAGATGCAATTAGCTTCATTTGCTTCCACGGTTCCCCCTGCCGAATGGGGGGGGGGGCGGCGCAGGAGACTGCCACCACTCTGGGTGTGGGGGGGGGGGTAAGACCACCCTATAGGCATGCAGTGTAGATTTTGGGCCTGATTCAGATCTGTTCACTAGGCCGTGCGTAATTGCAACCTAACGAACAGGTAAAAATTTCAGTTTCTGACAACTGCGCTAGGCGACCCTCAAATGCCTTGAAATTGAAACATAGGCCCTTATTCTGGTTGATTCGGACGGATGCGTATTTCGGACGTCCACCGAGTGTTCTTAGCCCCGCCTACCGTACAGATCGCTCACACCGTCTAAATGCGGTAAGACGCCGAGCGAACGGACCGCGAGTGGATGTTTCGTATGAACACCTCCCCCATCTGTGGGAACCTCCCCCATCCTCCGATGGTCGCCGACCATCGAATGCTGGACCGAGTGGTCAGGCAGAACCGAGTGCTCCAGACCACTCGGACATGTTTCCGTATTAAAGCAGGGATATGGGCGGGCAGCTGGCATCCAGCTATGTAAGCTGTCCGCCCCCACACGTGCGTCACGGCCGCATTACCATACGTACGCCCAGCGTTTTCATGGGCCCAAACAGCCCTTCACACCCCTCTCCACCCCCTGATGGGTCCCACCGATCGTTTTCTACATGAAACTCACGCCGTGTTCGGGCACGCGAGGCGTTTGCACATGCGCACAAACGCCTCTGCGCATGCGCAAATACCAGACATCGGCCGTCCGACCGCACACAGAGCCATCCGACTCAATCAGAATAAGGGCCATAGTATATGCAACTATTAACCCTTTGCAGTCCAAATATTTTTTTTTGCAATTCAGTCTGTTTTAAATGTTTAAATTAACATTTTTTTTAAATTCTAAAATGGTCTACATTGAATGTTAAACGATGTTAATGTTCTTATTTTAAAGTGTCTCACCATTGGATCTGGTACTAGCGCTAGGGCTGTTAAGCCAGACTAGACTGTGGACCTGACAGGGTTAATTCCGTTAAAAAGCGATATACTCTTCTCTATCTCGACCTTTTTTGTTTTTCTTCTTCGAGAAATTTGTTTAAAAATGTTCTGAATCAAATTTCCACATGTTTGCGTGAATATGTGGTGTAAAAGGGGTGACAATAAAGTTGGACTTTTCTATGTGTCTGTGTATTTATTGTAACATTTTTTAAAGGTGAACTACAAGTCTAAGGGATGTCCTGCATGCTGGGACTTATGGTTCGCCAAGTCCTAGAATTGGTGGAGGCCTTATGGGACTTTTACTTTTCCTGTCATAAGCAATATTTTTAATTATAATGTTCACACTTTAAAAATCAGCCCAGCCCCTACAGTCCAGGGGGGGCAGGGACGGCCCCGGCTTCAGCCCTGGACGGGTGAATCCTGGGGGTGGACCCCTTTATTGGGGGGTCCCCACTCCACCTGGTACCCTGTCCATGGCTGATCAGCTATGGTCATCATGTTTTGTCATTGTGTACAAAATGTCTCCTGGCTGTGGTATGCCACCGCAGGCTGTTGGAGCCCAGTGCTCGTTCCTAAATACAGGGGACTCCTGTTTTTTGTCCCCCTTATTTTTGGAACCAGGACCGGTCCAAGAGCCTGGTGCTGGTTTCTTAAATACGGGGGAACCATATGCATTTATTCCCTGTATTTGGGCCCAGGACCTTTCAATGAGCCCTGGGCTGGTTTTGCTCGGGAGGGGGACCCCACATTATTATTATTATTTTTTTCATTTTAATTTTAATTAAATGAAAAAAATTGTCAAAATTCTTACTAAAATCCACGTCTTAAAATATGCTTATTTCCCTTACCAAAAATCACTAGAAATCGGATGCGCATTCTGACTTGACCTGAAAAAAAAAATCGCATTCACGATTTTTTGGGAAAAAATTGCAGATGTGAAGTGCAATTCAATGCAATTTTGAACCCATTCTAAAAATCGCAACCCAATTAAATTTTGCCCCATATTTCGTAACAAAATGAACAAGTAAGCTCAAGTTATTACAGATAAAATAACTTTTATTTACAAAAATAAATAAACCTTTTTTTACGAAAAAAAGGTTTTTCCCCTATACCTGCACTCTGCCCCAACTTTACAAGTTGCCTTCCCCATTATATATATTGTCACTTATTCTTCTAATACCAAGAAAAGGTCTGACAATTGTATTAATTGAAGATAAAATTATACAAGAGATAAAAAAAAAGAATTACTTTCCAGGTTAAAATTTCTAAATTTCAGGGTTGTTGAGGGTCACCTTGCAGTTATCCGATTGAGCTAACATTTGTGTTTTTTGTTAATTGGAACAAGATAGGGTGTTGGGAGCTAAACTTTTAGAAAGAAGAAAAACAATGGCCCCCCTAGTGCGCACACCTGGTGCATTTTGTACTAGATTGCATCACATCTAGCTCAAATTGCATGCGATACGCCACAACAGGGTGCGATTTAAATAAGGTTTGATGCAAACTAGTATAAAAAGTACCAGCTGCACTTACTTTCTGAACTTTGTGGTGTGATGTGCAAGAGAGCAGGCATTGCAAGGCAAAAACGCACCATGTAGGGGCATCTGAAGCAGATTGCATTTCCCATACTTATAATGTTAATTGCGATCTGGTTGAATTTGTTATAGGCCGAACACCCTAGTTTGCCCTATAATATTAACGCCACTGCGGATCCCAATCCCCTGCGCAGCTATCTGTGCCCCGTCCAGTATGGTCAGCAGTGTGTGTCCAATGGGTATCCGCTACACTATTTTGCAGGTGTAGACATGTGGAAACCCCATGTCAACCTTTTCACATGTTGATCGGCAAATAGCTGCAAATCCATTCTCCATCCGCTCACTATTGCGTGATTCCCCAGTGTGCGCAGTATGTGTGTAGCCCAGCGCTGTGATAAAAACAGGCTGATCGAGGGCGGAGCTGACATCACGTGCCTTTCCCTCACACACCTGGCCACACCTGTGTATTCCCTGACACTCCCAGATAACAGCCGCTCACCATGTAATGATTCCCCAGTGTGTGCAGTCTGTGCGTAGCCCAGGACTTAGCGGCTGTGATAGAATCAGGCTGATCAGGGGCGGAGCTGACGTCACATGACTTCCCCTCACACACCTGGCCACACCTGCATATTCCATGACACTCCCAGATAACAGCCGCTCACCATGTAATGATTCCCCAGTGTGTGCAGTCTGTGTGTAGCCCAGGACTTACGCAGCGGCTGTGATAGAATCAGGCTGATCGGGGGCGGAGCTGACATCACATGACTTACCCTCACACACCTGGCCACGCCTGCGTATTACCTGACACTCCCAGATAACAGCCGCTCACCATGTAATGATTCCCCAGTGTGTGCAGTCTGTGTGTAGCCCAGGACTTACGCAGCGGCTGTGATAGAATCAGGCTGATCGGGGGCGGAGCTGACATCACATGACTTACCCTCACACACCTGGCCACGCCTGTGTATTACCTGACACTCCCAGATAACAGCCGCTCACCATGTAATGATTCCCCAGTGTGTGCAGTATGTGTGTAGCCCAGGACTTACTCAGCAGCTGTGATAGGGTCAGGCTGATCGGGGGCGGAGCTGACATCACGTGACTTCCCCTCACATGCCTGGACACGCCTGCGTTTCCCCTAACACTCCCAGAAAACGTCCAATTACCACCCACAAATGGCGGCTTCCTGTCAATCAACTTGCAACTGGCCCCAGATTTGCCAATGCCTGAGGGGCTCCTGGCACCCCACACCCCTTTCCAGCATGCCCCTCCCCTCTTGTGATTAGACCACTACACTCTGAAAGAGTACCCGGGCCCAGCAGAGCTTTCTGTGGCCCTGTAATATGACATCCTGAATGAATGTTATGCTGCTAAAATAAGGAAGTAAGGTGTGGAACGCGTTTAATAAAATGCCTCTACAGCTACTTTGATTGACAGTTTCTGCTGATAGATTTTTAGGTACTTGTGGAGTATCACGGCTCCCATCGTATGGCATCGTATGCTATATGCAGTGGCATACGATGGCATACGATGCGATACGATTTTTACCGATTTTTTAGCATTTTTGCTCAAAAATCGTATGCAATCGCATCGGATGCCATACGATGGCATCCGATGCGATGCGATGCAATGGCACCCGATTTTGCACTGAAATACATCAGAATGCATTGAAATGTGTATTAAACTAGTGAAATGCCCCCAAATGCCATTTTTCATAATGCACCACCCCCACTATCAACGTCAACCCGAAGCGTGGCGTCCTACTACCTTTTCATACTGTACCCCCACTATCCACGTCGGCGTGGAGTTGAGAATAGAATAGTGTGGCGAGCCACCGAGCCCGAAGCGTGGCGAGCGCAGCGCGCCCCGCGAGGGGCCGCAGATACCTGTGAAGCCCGCGAGGGGACGCGTATAGCTGTGAAGGTATCAGCGTCCCCTCGCGGGGCTCGCTGCGCTCGCCACGCTTCGGGCTCGGTGGCTCGCTGCGCTCGCCACACTATTCTATTCTCAACTCCACGCCGACGTGGATAGTGGGGGTATGAAAAGGTCGTAGGACGTGTACCGCCGCCCCTCACGGGCTCGCTGCTCTCGTCACGCTTCGGGTTGACGTTGATAGTGGGGGTGGTGCACAATGAAAAATGGCATTTGGGGGCATTTCACAAGTTTAATACACATTTCAATGCATTCTGATGCATTTCAGTGCAAAATCAGGTGCGATCGCATCGCATCGCATGCGATTTGATCGTATGCGATGCGATGCGATTTTTAGCATACAATCAGCCTACGATGAAGGTCGTGGGAGCCGTGATACTCCACAAGTACCGATTTTTATTTCTCTACGATGCGGCAGAAGGCGCTCCGCAAATCCTAGACATCATAAATAAAGGAATAATCCGCACTCAATCGGATGACTGAGTGATCGCACGTCTAGCGACGCAGAACGACGACTTTCTAGTAAATTTCCTTGCGCTGAGGGAATAAATCACCTCCGGGGGAATGAGTCCCGGTCTGTATCGCTGTCCTGACAACAATGGCTCTGATATGCCGGATCTGTTTCCCCTTACACAGGCATTTAGAAATCTAGCCTCATAAAAGTGAAGTCAATTAATGCAAAGCATGCATACAATGCTCTGATACCGTTCCAAAAGACGGTATTGTATTGGGCAGCAGACGAGGGCCTTCTTTCCGAAGCGCTGTCACTTCTGTTTCCATCGCATGTGCGTCTGTCTCAGACTATTTATACACGCCGGTGGATAGTCAGAGAAATGTCCTTAATTCCTCGCACTTTGATTCACCTCCCCAGACTAAGCCTTGTTCTAGGTGACTTAGCCGCCATGTGATCTGTCTATTATTAGAACACAATGAGCCTTCCAACCCCAAACTCCTGCGTTCCCCTTGTCCTTATATATCTGTCTCCTAGCAGAAAGTAGCACATGACCTCTTATCCTCAAGAATACTTGGCAGCTCTCCCTGTATCTCAGCCTATTGTTCTAAGGGAGAGTGACACAGCCGCACAAGTGTCTTGCTAACACTTCTCCCCGTTACACGCGGAATGCCATTAATCAATCGGCTGCATCTGTTAGGAAAATAAATCAGGACAAGTAATCCTTCAGAGGTCTCAAGTAGGGACGGGGCGCGGGAATCGCCGGCTTCCGCCATATCTGCTGTCTTATGGGTACAGGTCTCAGGAGTGGCAGTCTGAGAGACGGCGCGCTAAGGGGGGAATTTACTAGTGGGGATGTTGCCCATAGCAACTAGTCAGCTTCTAGGTATCATTTATGGCATCCTAGAAAATGGTAGATAGAATCTTAAAGGGTCCCTTTTATAAGTTTTGCCCCTAAGAGTAGTTGGTTGGTACTTTTGGACATACTGTATATACTAAACTTAAAAAGTGATAAAGTGGAGAGAGATAAAGTACCAACCAACCGGCTCTTAGCTGCCATTTTTCAAACACAGCTGGTACATCGGTAGTTAATAGCTGAGTGATTGGTACTTTGGGCCCTATTCAGACCGCTAGGATGTATGTATTCGCTGCCCAAGCGAGCAGTTACACACCGCCCCGCCAAATGCATGGCCAGAATCTCCACGCTAAGCGGCGAGTGGATAAGTATACTTACACCTCAGCTCGCATGTAGCCGCACAGGGCAAAAAAATTATTCGATGGTTACTCACCATCGAATGATTTTTCCTCTGTTCGATATAAAAAGTAAGCCAGGACTTGCTTCATTTGAACACTTCCCAATGTCAGCCGGCCACGCAGACCAGGCAGGGGCGCGCCTGTACTCCAACGGGCCCGCTCAGCGTTTCTATGGCACGCCCACCCTGGAACGCTCCCTGCCTGTCACCGAGCGCCTCAGCGAATAAAGAGCTGGCCAAAGGCGCTCGCTGCTAGTATCCATGTCTGCGTCTCTTGACTGAATTGTATCTCTGACTAACTACAAGCCTGTGTTCAGCTGTGCGCGTGCGTGTACAGCTGTGCGCGTGCGTGTACAGCTGTACATTCACTTTGAAGAACACATGCACTGACCGGGAGCACACAAGCGCTGACCAGGAGCACACGTGCGCTGTTTTATATTATATTTTAATATTTATTTATTTATTAACAGTTACTTATATAGCGCACACATATTCCGCAGCGCTTTACAGAGAGAATATTTGAACATCCACATCAGTCCCTGCCCCAGTGGAGCTTACAATCTATATTCCCTACCACATGTACACGCACACACAGACATTCTAGGGTTAATTTTTATTGGAAGCCAATTAGCCATTAGCCTACTTGTATATTTTTGGATTGTGGGAGGAAACCAGAGTACCCGGAGGAAACCCACGCAAGCACGGGGAGAATATACAAACTCCGCACAGTTAGGGTCATGGTGGGAATTGAACCCATGACCTCAGTGCTGTGAGCCAGTAATGCTAACCATTACACCGTCCGTACTGCCCCGTATATATAACACATGGTGGGGATAGAACCCATGACCTCAGCGCTGTGAGGCAGTAATGTAACCATTACACCATCCGTACTGCCCTGTATATATAACACATGGTGGGGATAGAACCCATGACCTCAGCACTGTGAGGCAGTAATGTAACCATTACACCATCCGTACTGCCCCGTATATATAACACATGGTGGGGATAGAACCCATGACCTCAGTGCTGTGAGGCAGTAATGCTAACCATTACACCATCCGTACTGCCTGTATATATAACACATGGTGGGGATAGAACCCATGACCTCAGCGCTGTGAGGCAGTGATGCTAACCATTACACCGTCCGTGCTGCCCCGTATATATAACACATGGTGGGGATAGAACCCATGACCTCAGTGCTGTGAGGCAGTAATGTAACCATTACACCATCCGTACTTACTGCCCCATATATATAACACATGGTGGGGATAGAACCCATGACCTCAGCGCTGTGAGGCAGTAATACTAACCATTACACCATTCGTACTGCCCCGTATATATAACACATGGTGGGGATAGAACCCATGACCTCAGTGCTGTGAGGCAGTAATGCTAACCATTACACATCCAATGATGAATCTGCTGCGCTATAAAAGACACTGTAACGGAATCTGCTGGGCTATATAAGACACTGTAACGGAATCTGCTGCGCTATATAAGACACTGTAATGGAATCTGCTGTGCTATATAAGACACTGTAACGGAATATGCTGCGCTATATAAGACACTGTAACGGAATCTGCTGCGCTATATAAGACACTGTAACGGAATCTGCTGCGCTATATAAGACACTGTAACGGAATCTGCTGCGCTATATAAGACACTGTAACGGAATCTGCTGCGCTATATAAGAACCTGTAACGGAATCTGCTGCACTATATAAGACACTGTAACGGAATCTGCTGCACTATATAAGATACTGTAACGGAATCTGCTGCGCTATATAAGACACTGTAACGGAATCTGCTGCACTATATAGGACACTGTAATGGAATCTGCTGCGCTATATAAGACACTGTAACGGAATCTGCTGCGCTATATAAGACACTGTAACGGAATCTGCTGCGCTATATAAGACACTGTAACGGAATCTGCTGCGCTATATAAGACGCTGTAACGGAATCTGCTGCGCTATATAAGACACTGTAACGGAATCTGCTGCACTATATAAGACACTGTAACGGAATCTGCTGCGCTATATAAGACACTGTAACGGAATCTGCTGCACTATATAATACACTGTAACGGAATCTGCTGCACTATATAAGACACTGTAACGGAATCTGCTGCACTATATAAGACGCTGTAACGGAATCTGCTGCACTATATAAGACACTGTAACGGAATCTGCTGCATTATATAAGACGCTGTAACGGAATCTGCTGCGCTATATAAGACGCTGTAACGGAATCTGCTGCACTATATAATACACTGTAACGGAATCTGCTGCACTATATAAGACACTGTAACGGAATCTGCTGCACTATATAAGACGCTGTAACGGAATCTGCTGCACTATATAAGACACTGTAACGGAATCTGCTGCATTATATAAGACGCTGTAACGGAATCTGCTGCGCTATATAAGATGCTGTGGTACTTATGTAATATCTGGGCTCCCGTTTTTCTTATGAGACCGCGTCCCCTTGCGGGGCTCGCTGCGCTCGCCACGCTTCGGGCACGGTGGCTCGCTGCGCTCGCCACACTATATAAAATCAACTCCATGCGTAGTTGGATAGTAGGGGTATGAAAAAATGGGGTGCATTTAACATGGGAGCCCAGATAATACATAAGTACCGACGCTGTAAATAAATAATTAGAAAACTATTCCTATTGTTTCAGATGTATTCAGGCTTGTACTGGTATGGACTAAAGCTAGCACTTACTGTACTATATACACATACATACACTATATATATACATACACACACATACATATTATACTGCAACTATTTTCAACACTGGACTCCACCTATTGTCCCTGAGACTCCCCAGATACACCCCCCTCTCCCCACCCCCAGATGTGGTTCCCAGGACAGAGGCGAATCAATGTGTTTAATCGTGTAATAATAACAAGACATGAAACATAACAGAATTTGTGTCACGTTCCATCCCTGAGATTTCATGGGAGCAGAACCTGCCTCAGTATTTCTTCATGTCCCTGTTATCGCTGTCATTAGTTAGGGTGACAGACGCCTGCGACACTTCTCAGCACACTCACCAGACGTGAGTCCGGACTCTCAGACGTTCAGCTGTCGATGTTTCTCACAGGTACAGTCGTGGGGGGGGAGGGGGGGGGGGGTGCTGAGATTATCTGAATGCTTCATGGTGTCTAATGTGATGATCCGGAACCATAGGGCAGATGTATCAAACCTTAGAGAGAGATACAGCGGAGAGAGATAAAGTAGCAGCCAGTCAGCTCCTAGCTGCCATTATAGGCTGTGTTTGAAAAATGACAGTTAAGGGAGATCCAAATCTAACCTCGCCAGCAGATGGCGCCCAAGGGAGCTCTTATTATGTAACGCTCATTCATTCGGTCGGGGTTAGCTGATACGTGCAGCTTGTACGGTATTGAGGTTGAATAATACGACATCGCAAGGTAAGGAATCGCATGTTGCCTCTTCTAATGCAAGAGCTCATCCCGATAGATGGCGGAACTGCGGAACACCGCAATAGGTGGCACAGTACCCACTGTTCCAACGCTGGCCATGGCGGGTGCACTTAAAGCCCTTTTCTTTAAACAAAACTATGAAATCCTTCTGGCCGCCGGTTCCACTCCCAGTTGTCTTTTTTTGGCACTCCTACCGTTTTCCTTAACACTCCCCTTAAGCGGCGGGTTCCCCCCCCCCCCCCAGATGCCTACTTCCTGTCAATCACCGTGCAATCACTTGCAAATAGGAAAAGTAGCAGGATTTCATCACTACGCACGCGCATTGCGGCCCATACGCATGTGCAGTACATCGATATCGTCCGCTGTGGGAATTTGCAGCCGTATGGTCAGGTCTGAATCGAGCCTAATGTACTAAGCCTTGGAGAGAGATAAAGTGGATGGAGATAAAGGGCCAGATTCAGGGAAGCGCCGCCCGCCGTCCCACCGAACGCCCGCCCCACCTGCCGCTGTCAGCGACCATCGAACTGACTTTTACTACCGTCGTAGATGGCCGAAAAGGGGGCGGGCACTGACGTCATGTGATGTTAGGCACCTGCCCTTGACAGGCCCGACCGGCCTGCGTTCCCCTTCACCAGCTCCCCGTCCGCCCCCTTCCCAACCCTCTGTAGCGAACAGCCCAGAGAATGTAAAACTCGTTCCCGCGGTGTGTACAAGCGCAAACTCCAACCTGGGCCCAAAGTAACAAAGTTTGTGAGGTTGATAAGAAGACGCAAGTCCATGGCGTATAACATGACACCAGAGTGTCCTATCTCCAGCGTTCTCTGAGCCCTCGGCTGATATTTACCCCAATGGACCTCTCACTATGCAGTATAATTACTGGTCGTATCCCCGGATGTCTTCTTCTGAAAATTGGTCCAATCCTTTGTTAAATATATTAAGCGAATCACCCATCACAACCTTCTCTGGCAGATAATTCCAGTAACAACCACACAGCTCCAAACTGTACATTTTCAAACACAGCCTATAACACGGCCGTTGGGAGCTGATTGGCTGCTACTTTATAACTCTCGGCTTTAACTCAAGCTCACAGAAACCATGCAGGCCCCTTCTTCTCGGAACCTGTCCCATTTGTAAGCCCATAGATCTGCCTTTGTGTAAAACATTTTTTTTTTTAATCTAAATTTGGTAAATTAGCAGAAAATCCAGGAATCAAATTTCGTACTTGGCATCGTTTTGTTGATTCCTTTTTGTGGAACGACGACACCAATGTTATTAGACAGATGTAATTTTATTCTGTATAATATCGCCGTACACAGCGGGGCGTCAGAAAAAAGGAAAAGCCTTGACAATGCTTTAATAATCAACTTATAGAAATGATTGGCAATGTAATATAGTGTTTGTCATTATGCCAACGGCAAGCGCAATACAATGTGCAGCACCCGGAAGATCACTCTAATGGAAGTAAAGTCAAAAGGTCCTCCCTTAGAATTGTGCGTCGCAGCCGAGCAATGAAAGACAACTAAAAACCATTTTACTAGATTCTTTCTTAGCACCTCGCAGCCCTCTGTGTTGCAGGACGCGCAGGTACAGCCGCTTTCAGTGCAACAATGGGAGAGAGCTGCAATTAGTTGCGCCTGGCCATGGCCAATACTTTATATTCAATTTCAAGGATAAAGCTGAAACTTCAGAACACAATAATAATAATAAAAATAAAAAAATCTATAACAAAAAAAGATCTTGGAGTCAATACCCTGGGGGAGTATACTGCTGAACGCCACAAAGGGACTGTAAAAATATATTCGCTTTTAGAAACAATGTCTTAAGAAGAACGCTAGTCCTAGTTCCCGCTGGGTCGAGCGACTTCTCAACAGTTTGCCTGAAAGAGTGACAGTTCTGCAGATGTTTGGGAAGAGTTAGTGCTGTTATGGTGTTTGGGAAGAGTTAGTGCCGTAATGGTGTTTGGGAAGAGTTAGTGCCGGAATGGTGTTTGGGAAGAGTTAGTGCTGGAATGGTGTTTGGGAAGAGTTAGTGCCATAATGGTGTTTGGGAAGAGTTAGTGCCGTAATGGTGTTTGGGAAGAGTTAGTGCTGTTATGGTGTTTGGGAAGAGTTAGTGCCGGAATGGTGTTTGGGAAGAGTTAGCGCCGTTATGGTGTTTGGGAAGAGTTAGTGCCGGAATGGTTTTTGGGAAGAGTAAGTGCCATTATGGTGTTTGGGAAGAGTTAGTGCCGTTATGGTGTTTGGGAAGAGTTAGTGCCATTATGGTGTTTGGGAAGAGTTAGTGCCGGAATGGTGTTTGGGAAGAGTTAGTGCTGGAATGGTGTTTGGGAAGAGTTAGTGCCGGAATGGTGTTTGGGAAGAGTTAGTGCCGTAATGGTGTTTGGGAAGAGTTAGTGCCGGAATGGTGTTTGGGAAGAGTTAGTGCCGGAATGGTGTTTGGGAAGAGTTAGTGCCGGAATGGTGTTTGGGAAGAGTTAGTGCCGTAATGGTGTTTGGGAAGAGTTAGTGCCGTTATGGTGTTTGGGAAGAGTTAGTGCCGTTATGGTGTTTGGGAAGTTAGTGCCGGAATGGTGTTTGGGAAGAGTGAGTGCCGGAATGGTGTTTGGGAAGAGTTAGTGCCGTAATGGTGTTTGGTAAGTTAGTGCCGTAATGGTGTTTGGGAAGAGTTAGTGCCGTTATGGTGTTTGGGAAGAGTTAGTGCCATTAGGGTGTTTGGGAAGTTAGTGCCGGAATGGTGTTTGGGAAGAGGGAGTGCCGGAATGGTGTTTGGGAAGAGTTAGTGCCGTAATGGTGTTTGGTAAGTTAGTGCCGTAATGGTGTTTGGGAAGAGTTAGTGACCGCGGGTAATGGTTAGCCCCGATAAGATGATACGTGCTGTGGCTTACCGGGGAGTTTGTTTCACCGGCCTCAGGCAGACGAAACAAAACCCCTGAAAGAGCTCACATTTTCATGGGACAATAAGGCCATGACCGTCGTAAATGCACAGATTTAACTGAACCTGTGTTTTGGGGAAAAATAATTATATATATATATAGATTTTTTTTTTTTGATTATTATTGGATAGTCCAGAAAACAATATATCGGAAAAACAGTGTGAAAAATCGTGGAAAAATGCCGGCTGTTTCTTTGCACCTTAATGAGGGCAAGGATGGCGATTTCTGTTTTAAGTGCAACTTTTCAGGATATGAAACACTTCATTTACAGAATTCTTGCACTAATATATTTATTATTTATTGCTGCTTTGCCTACTTTCAGAATGTTAATCCTGCTGCAGCTTAGGGGCACTGTGACCATCGCGGCACACACAGATCCTGCGCAGGCGCACAGACCACACATCGGAGAAGTACCCAAACAATCTGATTTGCTCCCTGTACAAGTCTAAGTTATAGCGTGTACACACAGTGCGAGTGCCGTGCAATGCGATCCCGACGCGATCAGATCGCATCGCACGGCATGCACGCAATCTGCTACAACTTTGACTATATATATATATATATATATATATATAGTCCAGATCTGCACTGTATAGTCAATGCAGCCAAGACTTTCTGCTTGCGATACATGAACACGCATCGGAATCGCATTGGGATTGCAAGGGATTAAAAACCCATGCGATCTGCATGCGATCCCGATGAGATTATGGGGGATATGGATCACAGCTGTCAATCCCCGCTGACAGTCGTGCTCCTGGCCCATTTGCGGTCTGATCGACTGCAGAACGACAGACAGGATTCTGTCCCGTCTGCCACTCGGCGCAAAGGGGGCGTGGCCCGTGAAAACGGACGTGGATTGGTGATCTGCGTCCAGGATCACGACAATCCACGGCCTTTATCGGCAGAACGGGCCCAACAGCTTCTAAAGTCTGGCCCATTCTGCCGTGATCCTGCGTCAATGCTGTTGCTAAAGGCAGCATTGAATAGGGAGCCGCCGCTCTTTCCCATGTCGGACATAGCAGCGGCAGATTGCAGACCCCCCTTTAACTATAAAGTCAAAATCTCATGATGATTGTACCCGTGTGTACACCCCAAAAGGCCCACAGTCGTATTCATAAAAAACTGTAAATTGCGCAGGAGGAGCTCGTCGTTTTACGTGATGTAGAGCCTAGAGCCGGATTAAGCCTACGGGGGGCCCCCTCCTACTTGTCATTACTGGCACGGGAGAATATTACACTGTCAAAACACTGAGTAAAAGCAGTATAAACTTGGTCAATGGTTGACTGCGGAGGGGGGGGGGATTAATATAAATGTATATATATATATATATATATATATATATATACACACACACATATATAATACCACATGCAAAGCCTGTGTTCGTCCCTCTGTACCTTCTCTGTAGGAGCCCTGACAGGCTCAGCGCTGCCTCTGATTAAAACCCTCCCATGACAAGGCTGCTGCTGCTGTCCTTCATGGACCTGCGAAGCATATGATGAGCTCCACCAAGCAGAGCTCAGCACAAGCCTCTCAGCCTCTGCCCTCTTGTGCAAAGTCTAATGGGACTTAGTCAGCTCCCAGTAGTGTACTGCACACTTGTGCAGTCTGTTTGCCTTGGCTCCTGACCCTCAGCACTATTAATAATTGTCACATTGGCAGATTTAAAAAAAAAATGTCAACCACAGGGGGCCCCTAGATAGAGGGGGGCCTAGGGGTACTGCCCCCCTTGTGCCCCCACTATAATCCAGCCCTGGTAGGGCCACATGTGAGAGCTGTTGCTGAAACCCTATAGCTGCCTTTACGCGACTGATGTTCTGCTTTGCCTGAAATCTCCAAGTTACTAAATTAAATAACTCTTCATTCTGTTGTCTAACAAAGCCCAACCGTCATGCCGGAGTCTAGAGCCTCTCGTCTTATATAATGTCAAACACTTGGCAGATATGACTGTTATACAGCGGGCTCCTATTGAGTGTTGTCAGACATGCCAAGGTCAAGAGATACTGAAAAAGATTTTTTTACAAGCGTAAGAGAGGATGTTTTTGAGAAGCGGCAGAGTGGTGACATGAAACGCTTGCTGTAATGCGCGGGTGTATAAGGTGGCATTGTGGCGTTGGGCGCAGCACAAACTACAGTGAACAAGAGCATCCAAATGCATAGAAACTAAGAAACATTTATGCTCATCTTCCAATGCGAGATGAACAGCAGAGTAAGGCCTGCGTCGGATCCGATTCCACCCAGACTGGAGCAGACTGGCATAAGGCCTTACTACACTTAGGGCCAGATGTATCAAGCTTCAAAAGTGATATAATGGTGAGTGATAAACAACCAGCCAATGAGATCCTACCTTTCATTTTTCAAATCCAGCCTGTGACATGTCAGGTAGGAGCTGATTGGCTGGTTGTTTATCACTCTTCATTTTATCACTTTTGAAGCTTGATACATATGGCCCTTAAACTGCAAAGTGGTTTATAGAAAACAAAGCAGGTGCAGCTGTACTCACTGTTACACACACTGGTAGATGGATCGGAGTTTGAGAAGAAGGTGGTGTCATACCACTTCCCAGCCAGTGAGCGTATGTAGCTACCGGTTAGCTGGAACACTGTCTATGGGGGGTATTCAATGCTGTGGGCGAGCTGCGACAGCGAGCAGAGCTTCCTGCTCGCTATTACCACTCACCCTGTCAGTATTCAACGCAGCCCCCTCATACGCCAATTCCCCCTCGCTCCATTTTTTGAGTGAGGGGGAATTGGCGTATGCGGCTCCTGAACCAGCGAGTTTTCTGCATTAGCAGCGGGTCTCGCTGTTTTGGACAATTCTCGCCGTCCTGTGACAGCGGATTTCCCCAGAACATTGAATAGAGCGAGCGGCCGGCGCGGGGGTTAAACAGCGAGGATCGCTGGTTTTCTGCAATCCTCCCTGTTTAACCCCCTCGCCGGCCACATTGAACTCGGGGGTAGATGCAGAGCCGGCCCTAGCCTAAATGATGCCCTAGGCAAGATTTTGGCTGGTGCCCCCTAGCACCGCCACTAGTTCCGCCTCTGACCCTGCTCCCCTTTCCCAGCACCATCAACCCTCATCATAGCAGTCATCAGTTTGGTGCTCCTACCAACAATATTTTAAATAGAAACAGTGCCCACATTTGGTGCGCAGCCCAAACAGGGGTGTGTTCTTGCTGGGAAGGGGCATGGCCACACAATAGAACCCCCCAATTCACATTATGCTACACAGTAGTGCAACTTAATTCACATTATATCACGCGATGGTGTCCCTTATTCACTTTACATCACACTTTACCTTATATACATTACTCCTCACATTATTCACATTATACCCTTAGAAAAGAATCCTGAGAAATTATTGTATTTTAAGCACCTCCATGGCCACACTGTAACCCAGCACAAAGCAGTGTGTGCTGGGCCCGGGGCCGCCACTTGGCCCTTCCATCAGACTTTGGCCTGGGTAATTTGTACCCCCCTACCCCTGTCTCTCGGCACCCCTGATAATACCACACCGTAATGCCCCATTACACATGACACACATTATTAATGTCCTTATAAACATAATGCCCCTTACACATTATGCCAACCTTTATTAATTGTGGAAAGAAGTGAATCTGTGAGATAGCGCTCAGAGGTAGCCAAATAATGAGGTGATTAAACCGTATAATGGTATAAATTATAAAACACCATACAAAACCCTATACATTACTCATCAGAGGTCAACAGGTGAGTATGCAATAAATGGGATGGATGGTCCAATTTCATCAGATTCTCCCCTTATTCTGGGTAAGTAAAACAAGACATTGGTTCCCTCAGCACACTGAGTAATGTTAGTAAACAATCTTGAACACTACATGATAATAGAATTCAGAGATATTGGTTACATATACTGTACCTGCGCAGGTGTATGCTATGCCCCCAAGCCGCGTCAAGGCTTCTCTGTATATTGGAGGTCCCTAGCGCTATATCTAGGTGCAGGGTGCGGCACCCCAAAAACTATCATAAGCTGGGAAGCTGAATCAAAGATGAATCATAGAAAAGATGCCCAACTTTTTAACTTAAAAACGGTTTCAACGGTGGGGCATCTTTTCTATGATTCATCTTTGGTCACTATCTATTCACCTGTTAAGTGGTGGTGGTGGAAAACTATTATTACTGTATTATCAAATTTTAATATTATATTTTGTTCTCCACCCCCCCCTTTTTTAGTGTTCATATCAATTGATTATATATGCCTGTACACAACATCGGATTTCCCTATGAGACCTGGTAATCTAGTTGTACTATGTCTTTAAAGAAATTGAATAAAGCGCATTTGTCACATCCATATATAAAGACTTCCGCCTCTGTGACACGCAAACGTCACATCCTGTGTGTCCAGCGGTAACAGATGATGGATGCGCTCCAGTCGGAGAAGGCTGGATCACACTGAGCCGCGTACTTCCGGCAAATGAGACGCATGAGGTGACGCACTTCCGTGCAATGGAACGCACCTCCTTATTGGTTTCACGGGCAGCCGGATGTTGTATGCCGATTAGCGGCAGCTGATCTCTATCATGTTCTTAATGCATAGCGATATATATATGCCTCCTTATGGACATTTTAATTATACGCTTCTGATGAAGGAAGCCCATTCCGAAACGCGTTAAGCGTGTACTTGGACAGCGTGGTTCCTGGGTAAAGGATCGTGGCAGTGGAGCACCGTGGACTGAGCCCCCCTTGTCTTCCGGATACAAGGGACCCAGACTGATGGACTTCACGTGAACATCTATACGCCTGCTGTTTGCCGGGAACCCTCTGTTATATGCTTTTATGACAAGTCACCCCTTTGTAAGTGTGTTGTCTTAATTAAAACCTTTTTTACCTGATTGATCTGCACTATGTTGCCTATCATTATATCTCCCCTGCATTGTGAAATACACTTCCAAATGAAGGTGTATTTTTTTGGTGTATTTTTTTACGATTCGTATTCGTATTTTTTACAAACACGAATCTCTTATATATTTGGCTACATCTGTCACTCAAAGTGTGTCTGGAGCTGTAACGCTGGGTTGTGGACTTCCATCTTAATTTATGATTGTCATCACCTGTTTTAAACAGGGTAATTGATAAGAAAGGTGTTTAAGCACAGGTGATGGTAATCCATAAATTAAGAAGAAAGTCCAGAAACAGAGCAATGTGTCCCTCCTGGAGAGAGTCATGTTGGGAGGTATGCACCTCCCTCCCTCCCTCCCCCCCCCCCCCATTCACGGCATCCCCACGATTAAATGGCACATGCAAAACACTGACATGGCTATGGTCGACAATGAAAAAGGTTGACAAGATTTATTTTTCACTTTTTCAATGTTTTCATATTCATTCTCATGTGTCGACATGGACACCAATGAAGTGCCACACTTATGTCAACATTTACATGTGTTGACCTTTCTGTGTTGATTTTTTCTTGTGGCGATTCGTGGCACCCCCCGCGACCCCCCTCCCGCGATTTGCAGCACACCCCCCGCAATTCGCGGCACCCCCGGTGACTCCCGCGTTTCGCGGCCCCACCCCGTGACACACACCCCCACCTGCGATTCGCGGCACCCCGCGACCCCCCCTCCCACGATTCGCGCCAACCCCCCGGGCCCCCCCTCCTGCGGTTCACTGCAACCCCCCGCCCCCCTCCCACAATTCGCGGCACCCACACACCCCCCCCCCGCGACCCCCCCTCCCGCAATTCACTGCATCTACCCACGACCCCTCCTCCCGTGATTCGCAGACACCTCTCACCTCCTCCCCCCCCCACCCCCGCGAGCGATTCACGGCAACCCCAGGATTAAATGGCACATGCAAAACACTGGCACGGCTATGGTCGACAATGAAAAAGGTTGACATGAGTTTTTGAAGATTTATTTTTCTTTTTTTGAATGTTTTCATATTCATTCTCATGTGTCGACATGGACACCGATGAAGTGCCACACTTATGTCAACATTTACATGTGTTGAACTTTCTGTGTTGATTTTTTCTTGTGGCGATTCGCGGCACCCCACGCGACCCCCCTCCCGCGATTTGCAGCACACCCCATGCAATTCGCGGCACCCCCGGTGACTCCCGCGATTCGCAGCCCCACCCCGTGACACACCCCCCTCCTGCGATTCGCGGCACCCCGCGACCCCCTCCCACGATTCGCGCCAACCCCCCGGGCCTCCTCTCCCGCGGTTCACGGTGCCCCCCACGACCCCCCCTACTGCGATTCCCCACCCCTGACCCCCCCTCCTGTCATTGCGGCAACCCCCCGCCCCCGCGACCCACCCTCCCGCGATTCACTGCAACCCCCCGCGCCCCCCTCTCCCACAATTCGCGGCACCCCCCCCCCGCGCGACCCCCCCCCCTCCCGCAATTCACGGCATCCACCCACGACCCCTCCTCCCGATTCGCGGACACCCCTCACCTCCTCCCTCCCTCCACCCCCCCCACCCCCGCGCGCGATTCACGGCAACCCCAGGATTAAATGGCACATGCAAAACACTGGAACGGCTATGGTCGACAATGAAAAAGGTTGACATGAGTTTTTGAAGATTTATTTTTCTTTTTTTGAATGTTTTCATATTCATTCTCATGTGTCGACATGGACACCGATGAAGTGCCACACTTATGTCAACATTTACATGTGTTGAACTTTCTGTGTTGATTTTTTCTTGTAGCAATTTTTTTCCAGTGACAACTATGAACTATGTGCACGTCAACCTACACATCATCAACCAATTCTTTGTATAATATATAACACCTGTTCTGTTTTACTGTAGGTGTTTTAAGTCAGACCTTTTACTGCTACTATTACTGTTTATGTAAATGCATTCTGAATGACAGCAACATCCTACCATCCTTCTACAAGAATATATAACCAACTAGGTGATTCATCGCGCCCCGTGCCCCCCCCCCCGCAATTCACGGACCCCTCGCGCACCCCCCTCCCGCGATTTGCAACCCCCCATCGCGCAATTCACGCCCCCTCCCACGCTTTGTGGACCCCCGCCCTCTACCGCGATTCGCCGACACCTGTGCCCCCCCCTCCCTTGATTCACGGCACCCCCGCGCCCCTCCCGCAATTCACGGCACCCCTAAGCCCCTCTTCAGTCCCATGTATACTCACACACCCCTATCACTACCCAGCTTCCTGCTCTCCTGAACCGTAACTTCCACCACTGGGGAGTTTGTTGACGCTGTTTTGCCCACATGCCCCTATCATGCCTCATAGCCCAGCCTCCTGCTCTCATGCACCCGAACTCCCACCCAGTAGGAGGAGACACTGACTAAGGGCCACCATCCTGTACTCCTGTACTGCCACGCTGGACCCTCACCCACTGGCAGAAGCTGCACAGTATCTCCCACCCTCCTCTTTAGTCCCCCTTATGCCCACACACCCCTATCACTACCCAGCCTCCTGTTTTCCTGTGTCGTGACCTCCGCCAGTGGGGAGCCGCTGACTCAGAAACACCCTACTATACTATTGCACACACACACCTAAACAACATGCACACACAGCCCCCCCCCCACACCCACAAATGTCACTGTACCATCCACACTATCAATGTATATCTTACTCTGTACCCGCTTTTTAATTAAACAAAACAATACACACCCCCTTCCAAATCATATGCTCTCTATTTAACACATTTCACCTATAACTCAAGTTGCAATACAGGCATCTTTCATACAATTCTAACCATCTTTCTCATATACAAATTTTCACAAATTAAGGGGGCGCAGCCCCTTACGACGGTGTCAAAACTGGGGGGTGATTTTGAGCGCTAGGGGCACGTGTGCTGTGTGATGTACAGAATGCTGCCCTCTGGATTAGGGTTGCCGCCCTTACAGAAAGCTTTAGCGAAGAAAAGAGAGCCAGTAGGCGCCTTCTGTACACTAAAAAATGTTTTAATCAACAATCAACATACAAGTATCACAATTCACAAACACATAACATGTACCTATGCATGAGGAGTCAATTGTGGACATTGCAGCCAGACACCCAAAGGGATACAGCAGCGACACATGACCGACCTCTAACCACCGGTCCCCGGCTACGTTTACCAGCAAGGATCTGATCCCCGAGATAGGCACCTTCAGACACTGCGGCGTGTTCTACTACTGCCGGCCGCGTACACTGAGGCCAGTGCGGTAACGCCGACACAGCATACTGGGCGCAAGCTCATGACAGTGAGAAGGTAACACCAGGGGATTCAGTCTATTCGCATCCACGAGCATCGGGTCTGCTGGAGTGACAACTACCCAGCATTGAATACCAACAATACTGACGTGTCGACCCCGCGGGTGATAGTGCTGTATTCCGCAGTACGGACGCCACCAACTAATATCGGGCATCCAACAGAGAGTGCTAAGCAAGTGGTCTACTTACCTTGGATTACAAATTGTTCAGTATTACATCTCTGGACACTAACATCTTGCACAGCTCTGGACCCTTGTTGGGATTATAATTACTGGCATCCACACCATCCAATCAGGACTCGGTAATTATCTGATGCAGACTTTTTACTTTATTTTTATTTTTATTTCATTTTTTATTTTTTAGCTTTTATCTCTTTTGCATGCATGCATAGGTACATGTTATGTGTTTGTGAATTGTGATACTTGTATGTTGATTGTTGATTAAAACATTTTTTAGTGTACAGAAGGCGCCTACTGGCTCTCTTTTCTTCGCCTTACGACGGTGTGAAGAGCGCCCGTAGGGCGCGATGAATCACCTAGTTGTTAGTAAATGACTAAAGTACATTGTTTTCATGTTAAAAATAGGCGTATTCTATCGATGTCGTATTCATTCGTATTCGTATTCAAAAATACGAATATGCCATGTATACACCATGAATACGAATACACATGACCGTATTTTCAAGATAGTAAATCCTGAAAATACGAATATGCATAAAAAAAATCGTATTTTGCTGTATGACTACAAATTTTTTTATACCATTTTACCTTAGTAAATTTCCCCCATAAGCTGCTCTGCCGAGAAGTATAGGCAAAGATCAAACTATTATCTGTTCTAGATTTTCTCAAGATATATTCCGCATCTCTGTTCAGATATTCTCCTTGGGAAGTGACTTGTGACTCACACATGGATTTCTCTGTGTAAATCACTTACATTCCTGCGATCTTCCCGTTCTGCAGCTTTTGAAGACAATTCAAGGTGATCAAATCTTCTGTGCCAGAGTTCCAGTGACTGGGATTCACTTGTCGTCATCATGTTGTGTATCAAGGACATAGAAATGTTGACACCTGAGGCTGGCGCTACAGGACGATGGCGGCTTTTCTGGTACGCACAATGCCAGTGGCGTAACCACCGTGAGGCAGCCCCCGCGGTGGCTTGGAGGAGCAGCGCTGTGGTGGGCGCCTGTCAGCTGGTGGGCTGCGGGCACCAGTCAGCTGCGGCGAACTGGCATTTTGCCAGAAAACAAGATGGCCGCGGGTGGGCTGTCGCGCCGCGGGCAGCTCCTCCCATGGATCAGGGCTCCGTCTGTCCTCCTCCCTGGTCCCCGACTCCCTAGCAGGCAGCACAGCAGCTGTCCTGAGGGTTGGTTTGGGGTTTCCGGTTCGTTAGTGCACTGCGCAGTGCCGTGCCTTGGACAATCAATGCAGTACAGTAATACAGTAAGTTAAAAGTGTTACAGCCTGTCCCCCCGCCCTTCACTTGCTTTAATTATGGAGATGTTTTATGTATATCTATAGTGTGTGGGTATATATATATAGATATATATATATATCTATATATCTATATATATATATATATATATATAGATATATATATATAGATCCCTCTATCTATCTATATATATATATATATATATATATGTATATGTGTGTATGTGTGTATATAAAAATATATATATATATATATATTATACACATAATGGAAAAGATCCAGCACTCACTATCTCAGATGATAAGTGCCCTGGGTGCCTTCAATGGGTTAATAAATAGGCGTAATAAAGCAGTGTAGTTCATGTTACCTGCTGTTATGTTTTTGTATCACCACTAAAAACTATTACAGGTCCCCAGGAGTGACGCTGCTTTATTACCGCATATATATATATATATATATATATATATATATATATATATATATATATGTGTGTGTGTATGTATGTATATATATATATATGGTACTTGTTTCCTAGAACGGCCACAACGATTTAGATCGTTGTGGTCGTAAGATAAAAAATCGGATCGATCGCATCGCATGCGATTTGGTCGCATGCGATGCGACCGATCCGACCGACCGATTTTTCACCCGATTTTTTTTTTTTTTTCACTTGATTATTTTCAATTGCCCCCCCAAATGTTACTAAGTGGGCTAGACCCCACGATAGACGTCAACCCGAAGCGTGGCGAGCGCAGCGAGCCCGCGAGGGGCGGCGGTGCGCGTCCTCCGACCTTTTCATTCCCCTACTATCCACTAGGGCGTGGAGTGAGAATAGAATAGTGTGGCGAGCGCAGCGAGCCACCGAGCCCGAAGCGTGGCGAGTGCAGCGAGCCCCGCGAGGGGACGCGTATAACTTCACAGGTATACGCGTCCCCTTGCGGGGCTCGCTGCGCTCGCCACGCTTCGGGCTCGGTGGCTCGCTGCGCTCGCCACACTATTCTATTCTCACTCCACGCCCTAGTGGATAGTAGGGGAATGAAAAGGTCGGAGGACGCGCACCGCCGCCCCTCGCGGGCTCGCTGCGCTCGCCACGCTTCGGGTTGACGTCTATCGTGGGGTCATGGCGGGCACATAAAAAATGTGAAATGGGTCATATTGGCCCATTTCACCTTTTTTATCATTTTTCCCTATGTGAGATGGACTTAATCAAGTCCATCTCATCTTGTGCCATTATAATGGCACAAGACCGACAAGATCCTCCCGATTTCAATGTTAAAAGATTTTTTAACATTGAAGTCTATGGAAAAATCGGGTCAATCGGTCGGTCGCATCGCGGCCGATTTTAATTGGTCGCGACCGACCGATTGACCCGATTTCTGTCAATCAAAGGGAAAAAATTGTTAAAAATCGGCCACATCGTGAGGATCGTGTCCCTTAATTAAGAGCCACGATCACTCACGATTGTGGCCGTTCTAGGAAACAAGTACCATATATATATATATATATATATACACACACACTATATACACACACACATATATATAAAACTAGTGGCATTATGGTGTGTGGCACAGAGTCAGGGGCATTACGGTGTCCGGTGTATTGTGTAAGGGACATTACGGTGTGTGGCGTAACGTTTAAGTGGCGTTACGGTTTGTGTCCCATGTGTAATGGGCATTACGGAGTGTCACATATTGTGTAATAGGCATTGCGGTGGGTGGCATATGTAATGGTCATTGTGGTGTGTGGCATATCGTGTAATGGGCATTGCGGTATGTGGTATGTTTAATGGGCATTGCGGTGTGTCAAATATTATGTAATGGTCATTGTGATAAGTGGCATAATGTGTAATGGACATTACTGTGTGTGGCATAATGCTTAAGGGAAATTAAGATGGGTGACATATTGTCTAGGAACAGCCCTGTTTATTTCACTAGAATGCTATTGGGGGGGGGGGGGGGTGTTAGCGGGACCCCGCAGTACACAGCTAGCAGTCTGACACAGAGGGACCCAATTCCTGACGCACGCTACTCCCCCCCCGACACTTTTTGTATAATGACATCCACTTCCATACCTCCCAACATGACCCTCTCTAGGAGGGACACAATGCTCTATTTCTGGACTTCCCTCTTAATATATAATTGCTATCACCTTTCCTATCAATGTACCTGTTTAAAACAGGTGATGGTACTCATACATTAAGAGGAAAGTCCAGGAGCAGAGCATTGTGTCCTCATGGAGAGGGTCATGTTGGGAGGTATGCACTTCCACTCCACTCGTAAGTGCTGTGTATATTTTAAATTGAGAGGAGGGGGTACTCCTAAATGAAAAGCCGAATCCAGGGGGTACAGGAAAAAAAAGGGCTTCAGGGGCATAACTAGGGTGACCAACCGTCCCGGTTTGCCCAGGACTGTCCCGGTTTTCACTAGTAAATCCTGCGTCCCGGCCAAACCCATCCCGGGACGCGGAAAGTCACGGTTTTAAGTGACAGTGAATACTGATACCACCCTATTGACTGAGCTCCAGGCTGGAGCCTCCAGCTATGCGGACATAAAGGGCCGCGGCCATATTTCTGAAGACCAATGGTTCTGTGCAGCTATGTGCAAACTTAAGGTAACCACCAAAATGGCCGCCGCCGTCAGTCAGACACTGTGCTGAGGCTGAGTTGCTCGTCACACTTGTACAACGCTGATGGGTGGCACCCTGTCTCTCCACGCTGACAAGATTCACTGCGCACGCCGCATGCACAAGCCACATAGCAGTCACTCACGCGGCGGCGGCGCCCAACTCTCCTGGTCTGCAGTTAGGAGTTGTCAGGTATTTTGAGAGTGGGGCCTTTCCAAATAAATAACCCTTTGCATCTTACGCGTTAACTACAGTTTTATGCTAGGAAAACACACCTAAAAGTACTTCATATAAAAAAAAAAAAAGCGTAAGCATTTCCAGAATGTGGCACTTCCAGTAAGTGCTGTACACGCTGAGGTCTCCTGCCAGAAGTAAGAGGTCCAGGAGGAACTCTAGCATCAGTCTCCTCCAAAGCGGCAGCCATTTTTAAGGGGGCAATTTCAGCCACTTCCATGCGGTTCCAAACCGCATGGAAACTGCAGAGACCATGACACTCCTGCGACGCCGGCTTCCCCCACCACAATTGCTACTCCACTGACCATAACCAAAACACTGAGGGTCCATGGCCCCACGCACATCTCCACTTGCCCTTGGTGCTGATTGCTAAAACTCTTAGCTGAGCGTTAAGTTGGGCAGACATTAAAAGATAAGATCGCAGAATCGTTCGTCAGAGGAAACAGATCACCAAAGAGCCACTCGAATCATGAATGGAACTTACAAGAAAATGAAAATGTTTTGAACTACTGTATAAAGCAGACTCTGCGGATAACATCTTATGAAAGCTTCGAAGGTCACATCTGTATTGTTTGCAACTGCTTTGAAATATTAAAACATCTTTAACATTCCGCTTCTGAAAACTAAATTTCATCTAAAACGTAAAAAAAAAAAAAAAATTTCTGCGCATCAATTTTTTACTGAGATATGTACGTTCTTACCGTATCCTTGATCCTATATGTATCAGGAGAAAATATGTATTTCTTAACAACAGGAATACTCTACAATTACTATCAATGTTCCAAATTATGGGACGTCTTTGGTCTCTCGGCGCTTTGTTCGGTCAGGCGATGTTCCGCTCTTTCCTGGCATGAAACAAAAGGAAACCGCCATTAAGGAGAGTGCTGAAGGAGAAATTAAAGAAAACACAATAGCTACTGTACATATGACAAAAGTGTCCGCAGTGCGGAGATAATTCTGCCAAGGCTCTCCTCGCTCTCTCTCTGTAGAAGAAGTGCGCTGGCCTTGGATGAGAGAGTGAGTTCTGAAGTGCTATACTTATCCTCATGCGGACTGAAGACTTTGTTTTATTGGGTGACGTTGTTCTTTATTCATTTTCTTTTGCAAAGGCCCATTTATTGTGGCTTTATTTTTTTTGTATTATAATTTTTTCTTTTACATGGAAAAACTTTAATAACTTTTTCATTGTTAGCACTCGTACGAAACGAAAACTTGTCGGTCTTGCTTCGGTGGAACGTCTCCAGTAGACACAGCCACCCGTGGAAGACACTCACCTGAATGACAATATCAGGTCTTGTCTGAGAGAAGCCATTAGATCCTGTTGTAGAGTTCTGGGCAGGGTTGCCTACTCTCCGGATTGGCTGGGAGGGTCCCGGAAATCGGGTCCCCCTCCCGGGGTCCCCCCGGAAAGGTGGGAAATCCTTCCGGATTCTGCCTCACCCTCCGGTTCTCCCCTGCAGCTGCCTCGTTGAATTACCACGATTCACGGCTATTCGCTGGGAGGGGGTGGGGCTAAATATGCAAACAGCGTCTACATCAGGCCCCCGCCCCCACACGTGATGCTGACAGACTTCTCTCCGGGCTTCTCCCGGAGAGGAGAATTTAAACGTAGGCAAGTAAGATCACAGAGTGAACCTTGTGTGCATGAAGTGACATAAGTTTTCTGTCCTATGCAGAAACGCAATTCCACATCACTGGGCAACAGGGAATGGGGTCTTTTGTTTCTGAAAGAGGGATTGGTTGTTGCACTGTAGCATGTCATTGGTTAGGATTGTTTATGGGCAGGGTTAGTTGCAGGGATTCTGGGGGTTTCTAGAAGATGCTGCCTCTTTGATTTCAAACGTTGCCAACCCTCCCATCCCAAGTGGAAGGTTTAGTTTCAGGTTGAGTATTTTTGTGTGTTGTCTTTTTAGGGTGGCCGGTTTCAGAATGATGGCTAGGTATTTTTGATAAACCCTTTTTTGTGATTTCTTTCCCTAAAGGTGCAACTGACTTCGGCATGGTAACAGTTTTTCCTTCAGGCGCATCACCGATCCAGGTGGGCCCCTTTTGTCACTTTAGTTGAGATGTTACCTTAGTGGGAGGGTGATTTTTCTGGCAGTTGGCCTCAATTTTGTTTTTGAATGATTTTTACATTGACTATTTCCTGATGACTAAACAGCATGGTGAGCAGATTGGAGCCTTGCCTCTGCTCTCCTAACCTTTGGCCCCATGTTGAGCTAATTCAGACTCACTGTTGCAGTTGATGCCTTCCTGCATTGGCCTACAGTATAATAGCCATTGCCACTTGTCGCTAAAGAAGAACGGCAACAGAAAGAGAGAAAAGGCACCATTGAGAAGACAGAACAAGCTGCAATCAAGAGAGGAAAAACAGGAAAGCAAATCGATAAAAGAAGAGACGGTGCAAGAATCTGAAGAAGATTTGAGATTGCACAGTTTACGTCATTGGCAAGCCGATAGGATCCCGGTGGAGTAGTGGCAAAGCCCAGACAAGGCCTGGGGCAGAAAAGCGCTTTTGCAAAAAAAGAGTAGAAATACTTTACCATCAGCTTGCAAAGGTGACAATGACGGGACCAAGTAAGACCATTTCTTTTCTGGGGGGATCCTTTAGGCTAAATCAATGGCTCTAAATAAACTTGGTCCTAGGGACCCCTGACAGTGCACGATTCCCAGACAACTTAGCAGCATATCCCCAGCTGACCTGGAAAACATGAACTGCTGGGATCTCGAGGACTGAGTTTCAGAATCATGTCATGCCATAGTAATGGGAGAATAAGGATACGGGTGTGCAAGGGTGAAATGGTACAGTGAATTCCGATATAAAAGTATCCTATGGGGGTTCCTCATTAAATTAATTGGTTACTTTGAAGCGGACGGATTATAGGTAAGGACTGAATATTGTCATTATTGTGGCGACTTTCATTGTTAATAATCACAGTGACTGTACCTGTAATCTAGACCTCACATCCTACATCTAATATATGTGCGTCACGCGAACGGTCACGTGATCTGCGGCAAACGGAGCGTAACAGCGTGAGATTACCAGGAGCCTGGAATTTTGGGTGGAAAACGTATTGTAACGTTCACATGTTATTACGGTATCACTAATATTAATGTAAATGTAATGGTCTGAAGGTATCCTGCCCGTGGATTATAAAGGCTAGATTATAATTTGGAGTAACCCTTAGAGACGCACAGAAATGACAGGCCATGTTTAGACGACACTCATCGCCCTTGTTCTTGAAGTTGACCTGATTAAGACAAGCGCAGCATTTGTATTGTCATAATTATTGAAGGGCAATCTGACTGCTAAGGACATAAATCCAATAATCAATGACTGCAATATGCTGCTTAATGTGGAGAAGGAAATTAATTAGGCTCAGATATGTCATTGGAAGCGGAGCAGATAATGCAGTCATCTGGGATTCAGCGCCGCACTGTCCCATATTACAACCACTGCCAACATGAAGAACATTAAGCTCCAGGTGATCGATTTAGGGGAAGGGAGCAAATAAGGGTCATACAGAACCCTCATCTAATAGTAATAATATATGACCAATCAATGACCTCTAAATATCTGGTACTGGTTTGTCTTTCCTAAATTAAAAATGGCATTACGTGTAATACGCAGAACAGCGAAGATGACGCGAAGTGAAATGACAGGTCATGCCCATAACCACAATGGCTGCTACGCAGTGCGGCGCACTTACCCCATTCCCTGCAGAGCATTACTGCTGCAGAACCAGAACATCCGGCACAGCCCAAAGAACTGCCCTCAAGGACGGGAGACTGGAGAGAGTAGAGCGTTACAGCAGGCCCCGGTAAGAGGGCATGGCTTGAAAAGTGGGCGGGACGACAGCAGCAAACTTATTGAGTTCCCGCGTTTCAGTCCCTGGTGAAAGTACGAGCAATATACGCATGCCGACAGTGAATGCAGAGTCCTCATTTAGGGGCTGATTTAGCAATGAGTTTTAAAACGTGTTGAGTATATTAAATGGTGCTCAGCAACCAGCTCTCAACTGTCATTTTTTAAAAATGTGTTTCAGTTAGGAGCTGGACACATCATAGTGGGGAGCGGATTGGCTGGCGTACCATTTATCGTACGCAATGAGTTTTAAGAATGACGACATTCGGGACAAAAAAAGTGGGTACTTGTGTTTTATCACGGCGCCCAAGATTTTCATCGTAGGGCATCGTATTGATCGCATGCGATGCGATCCGATCGCATGCGATGCGATCAGATTTAACCCGATTTTTAATTGTACAGGCACCCTGATGGGTGATTACTATGTTAAATGCACCCCCATTGTTAACGCCACCCCGAAGCTTGGCATGCGCAGCGAGCACGTGAGGGGCGGCGGTACGCATCCTCCGATCTTTTCCTACCCCCACTATCCACGTCGGTGTGGAGTTGATTTTAGATAGTCGAAGCTCGTTGGGATGCGGATTACTTCACTTGTATTCCGCGTCCCCTCGTGGGGCTCGCTGCGCTCGCTTCAGGGTCGCCACACTATCTAAAATTAACTCCACGCCGACGTAGATAATGGGGGTATGAAAAGGTCGTAGGACATGTACCGCCGCCCCTCGCGGGCTTGCTGCGTTCGCCACACTTCGGGTTGGCGTTGATAGTGGGGGTGGCGTTAACAATGGGGGTGCATTTAACATAGTAATCACCCATCAGGGTGCTTGTACAATTAAAAATCGCATCGCATGCCATTTTAATGGCATGCAATGCGATATTTTATTGTACAGTGCGGGTCTTTGGACCCGAAAATCGGGTCCCATCGCATACCTTAATTTTTGGTATGCGAAGCGATGTGATGGGCGCCGTGATAATACACAAGTACCAAAAAGTGAGAGAGAGAGATGCAGCACCGGCCAATCAGCTTCTGTCATTTTTCAAATGCAGTCTGTAAAATAACAGTCTGTAAGCTGATTGGTTGGTACTTTATCTCCATATCCTGATACATCTCCCCCAAAGTGTCGTTTGCTAACTTTACACCAGGTCGCTACTGATCCTCTGCGGCATCTATTAGCGCAGGAGCGGCAGACAACAGCTGGAACGGGACAAGTCACAGATTATTTTTTGCATCATTTTTCTATATCTCCGTTATTTCATTACTCTACCTGAATCCTTCTAATTAAAAAAACATCTGTCAGCTGCAGTAATCTGTGAAGACGCAGCTTTCTAGTGCCGCGGATAATACATGGGAACAGGTGGGGGCAAAGAATGTTTCAGTTACTGTATGATCATTCTCTTTAGTGTATCAATAGATAGCTGTGTACAACACAAAAGTGCATTCACTACACAGAAGCGAAACATCTGCGCCATACGGGCATCCTCCTCCTTTGTCTATCCGAACACGACAATGTTGTTGTGATGTGTATCTTTGTTTGCTGATTATTGCTGGGATTATAATGCGGAAGATTTTTTTTATTTTATGCAAAATAAATGCTCCGGACATGATTGCTGTCAGAGGCCTATTGTTCTGCGATAATGTGACACATTCTAATGCAGTGTTATGTATTGCAGCTCAGCGCTGCCTTGTCTACGGACTTTATGCAGCACCGGCAGACCAAGTAGTGTGGGAGTGTATACTATACGGACAAACAACATGTGTAACGAGAGGTGGAGGATTCACGCTGGATTTAACGGGATGGATGATAGAACGATAGAGAGATAGATAGAGAGATAGATAGATAGATAGATAGATAGATAGATAAATAAATAGATAGATAGATAGATAGATAGATAATGAGACTTAAGGGCTGTATACACACTTCGATTTTGACAGGTTTTCGATTCGATTTTGCTTATTGAAGCAAAATCGAATCCACATCGAAAGGTTTTTAAGATGCTTTCGATCTACATTCGATTCGATGCTCGCTACCGTTTTCTCTATATCAAAAAGAAAATTAGACTCTGCAAGCAAGGAAATATTGAATTCGATCCAGCAAATTGAATGTGTACACTGTACCTTGAATGTAAATCGAATTCTACATTGAAATCGATATCGAATGCAAAAGTACAGATCTAATGCCAAATCTAATGGAAAATTGGATCGGACATCGAATCTAAAGCAAATTGAAGCGTGTGTACACACCTACTGTATACATAGAGGAGAAAGATGGATAGAGAGATGATAGATAAGGGGTGTACACACGAAGCAAATTTGTGCTATTTTCTAAGCAATCTGACTAGATTGTTCAGAAAGTAAGCACAGATCTCTCCGTGTGTATGCTCCGAGAGATTAAATATCTCTTGCTAACTAAGTCAGTGCATGCAGTCAAAATCTAGTCAGATTGCTTAGCAAATGACTGCAAATCTCTCTGTGTGTACAGAATGAGAGATACTGATCGCAATCTCTCATTCTGAACAACTACCCAGACTTTTTTTGCTTAAGCAAAATTGCTTAGCACAAATCTCTGCATGTGTATGTGTTCTCCATGGGAGATCTTGACACCAGCAAAATTGCTTAGCACAGATCTCTACGTGTGTATGCCCCTATAGATAGATAGATAGATAGATAGATAGATAGATAGATAGATAATGATATATAGAGGAGATAAGCCCTGTACACACATTGATTTGCTTTTGATTCGATGTTAGATTTGATTTTCTATTAGATCTGGCATTAGATCTTTCCATTCGATTTGGCATTAGATCTGTACTTTTGCATTCGATATCGATTCAATATACATTCATGGTACATTGTACACATTCGATTTACTAGATCGAATTCGATATTTCCTTGGCTGCACAGTAGATTTTTCTGTTCGATTTTGTGAAAACGGGAGCGCGCATCGAATCGAATATAGATCGAAAGTGACACAAAAAACCATTCATTTAGGATTCGATTGGATTTTGCTTCTATAAGCAAAATCTAATCGAAAATCGGGAATAATCGATGCATGTGTAAAGGGCTTTGGATAGATAGATAGATAGATAGATAGATAGATAGATATAAGATAGATAGATTTGGATGGATGGATCGATCAGTGACCCAGATTACAGAACACCTGCTGATTATCCAGCATTATAGATAAATATTATTTTATTCTATACTGGATTTGAGTCTACACTTAGCGCTGAATTCTAATGTCTGCAGCACTAAAACACTTTAAGTTACTCCCTTAGTAACAATGGGTTTATATGGCAAAAGACAAGCAAAAGTGATTTTGTGCGCTGACACCTTCCAAATACAGTATGGGGGTGATTTTAGTGAGGGGAGAAGGTGAATGTAAAGGAAATATACTCTCCTTTTCCAGATCTTCTTCGCCTAACTAGAGGCTCTCCAATCAAATTGTGGAGATATGCAAAAGATAAAATTTTTAAAATAGTGTGATATCGTCAAAATTAACACATTTATTTATAGACACTTAAAATGTATAAAAAACACACACACATATAATTTTACAACGTTACTGTTGTTAAAATGGCTAAGGTGGAGGTTTTACCAGATTCTGGTGTATAAAGCGCCTGTAGAGAAAGGTCTTTCATAAGTGCTGCTTAACCCTGGTTCACCGGAAAAACCAAAGGCCTCAGGTGCTCCACACAGATACAGTCTCGGCAAAAATCCTCCCCTGGTGACACACTCCAAGCTGCTGCAAAGCGTATCGGGATAAGAATGTCCCTTCCTGCCTGAGGAAGGGACATTCTTATCCCGATACGCGTTGCAGCAGCTTGGAGTGTGTCACCAGGGGAGGATTTTTGCCGAGACTGTATCTGTGTGGAGCACCTGAGGCCTTTGGTTTTTCCGGTGAACCAGGGTTAAGCAGCACTTATGAAAGACCTTTCTCTACAGGCGCTTTATACACCAGAATCTGGTAAAACCTCCACCTTAGCCATTTTAACAACAGTAACGTTGTAAAATTATATGTGTGTGTGTTTTTTATACATTTTAAGTGTCTATAAATAAATGTGTTAATTTTGACGATATCACACTATTTTGAAAATTTTATCTTTTGCATATCTCCACAATTTGATTGGAGAGCCTCTAGTTAGGCGAAGAAGATCTGGAAAAGGAGAGTATATTTCCTTTACATTCACCTTCTCCCCTCACTAAAATCACCCCCATACTGTATTTGGAAGGTGTCAGCGCACAAAATCACAAATATTATTTTATGTCCTTTTATGTTCCTCTTTGCTGATACCTATATAAGATCTATGGAAGTGCTAACTGCATAATCCATAAAAACAGGATAAAGTCTTATAAATAAATACAGTGGTTCTCAAACTTTTTCAAATCACATTTTCGAATCCCTAAAAGTTTCTTATTAAAAATTTTGAAAAAATATATTAAATTAAGTAAAAAAAAAAAATAGTCATGCTTAGGATCAATTATTTAGTAAGGGTGTAGTTCAGTTTGTCCATATATTTTATGATGGGAAACCACAAACACTAGTTTTGCCTATTATACTGACCAATCTGAATATGGTTTAATCCTGGACTACCAACCCAAGGCACCACTGCAAGCATCCGGACCCATAGGCGAATCTAGAATTATGGTAATAGTGGTCCTAGATCTAGAAACAACAGAAGGGGGACCTTTGCAAAAAAAGGGGGCGTGGTCTCATGGGAAGGAGGCGTGGCATCACAAAAAGGGGTGTGGTATTACACTTTAGACCATACACAGTAATGGCCATTACACATTTTAGCAAACTCCGTAATACCCATTACACATAAAGCCACACGCCGTAATGCCAATTACACATAAGGCCACATACCATAATGCCCATTACACATTGGGCCTTATTCTGGTCGGAGCGGCCAAACGTGCGTACGTTCGCCATTACCGCACGCTAGCCGTACGCGGCCGTTAGGGTTAAGTCCACCCACAAATCAGCCGCTTACGTACAGGCAGAAATACCGTAGAAGGGGAGTGGCGTACAAATGAGCGTACGGCAACGTACGCGGACGGCTCAGCCCTTGCACTCCGACAACAGGCGTACAACTGAGCGTACGGTGCCGTTTACGGCCGTCTTTCCTCCGTCTCCCCACCGACTTCTTGCGGAGATCTGAGCGTACGCCAGTTTGCACGGACGGGTCCCTATTGTTTTCAATGGAAAACTCAGCTTATGTCACCGCTCGTGAGAGTGAGCGTACGTCCGTGCACGCTGGCATACCCTTCACATATATGGACCTGCAAATCTTGCCTCTCAACTACTAATCTGACAATTGATTAATTATTCTATTTGTTATTCAATTATTGTTTTCTATTAACTCAATTGTCTACCTTAATAAAGACCTAATAAAACAACATTTAGTGGTCATGGGCTTAAAACATTGCTGAAACATCCTTTGTAGGTGTTAGATGTGGTTTATGTTATTGTATCCTAAATACAAAACCTATGTTAGTATTAGAGTGAACACGTTGACACATGTCGACTTGTGTAGATTGAGTGTGCTACTGCGTAAAGTCTATGAAAGCACGTAGTGAATGTGTCTGTTTAGCAAATACCAACCTTAGCGTATAAAAAGATTCTTACCTTCAATTAAACAAACCTTTAAATGTGGAGAAGTATAGAAACATAAGCTTCCAATGTGTTTGCGTGCTGTATGTGTGGCTTGCAGGCAGTGAAATCATGGTTTGGAGTTAATAGACTGCAGCATTGCTTATTACATTCAGGTGTATGTGTTTGAGTAGTAATCAGCGTTAATTAGCCAACTCAGGCGCACGCTGGCATGCGGTATCTGTAGGGGTGGTTTGAGCTGGCGGTTGGCGGCCGCCTGTTTGGTGTCCGAAATGAACGGTGCCTTAGTCGATCGTGCGGTAGTAGAACCCGCTCATTTTTGGTGCACACCCCCGTGTACGCCCATATTTACGCCCATTTTCCCTCATTATTTCGGCCGCTCCCATCAACACGCCCCTATGCCGCCCCATTACCCGTACACTCGCGTACAGGTTTTTTCGCACGTTGAGACACCGTCCGTAAGCATTGTGGAGTGTTCGCGCCGGCGCATTAGCGTATCTATGCGTAACTATGGTGTGCGGCATCATGTGTAATGGATACTATGGTGTGTGGCATCATGTGTAATGGGTACTATGGTGCCATCAAGCAAGAACCCCCTAGCAATTACACATGATGCCACACACCATAGTATCCATTACACATGATGCCGCACACCATAGTACCCATTACACATGATGCCGCGCACCATAGTACCCATTACACATGATGCCGCACACCATAGTACCCATTACACATGATGCCGCGCACCATAGTACCCATTACACATGATGCCGCGCACCATAGTACCCATTACACATGATGCCGCACACCATAGTACCCATTACACATGATGCCGCACACCATAGTACCCATTACACATGATGCCGCGCACCATAGTACCCATTACACATGATGCCGCGCACCATAGTACCCATTACACATGATGCCGCACACCATAGTACCCATTACACATGATGCCGCACACCATAGTACCCATTACACATGATGCCGCACACCATAGTACCCATTACACATGATGCTGCACATCATAGTACCCATTACACATGATGCCGCGCACCATAGTACCCATTACACATGATGCTGCACACATAATGTCCCTTACACATGATGCTGCACACATAATGTCCCTTACACATGATGCTGCACACATAATACCCCTTACACATGATGCTGCACACCATAGAACCCATTACACATGATGCCACACACCATAGAACCCATTGCACATGATGCCGCGCACCATAGTACCCATTACACATGATGCTGCACACATAATGCCCCTTACACATGATGCTGCACACATAATGCCCCTTACACATGATGCTGCACACCGTATTGCCCCTTACACATTAAGCCACACATTATGCGTAATGCCCCCACATACCGCCACTTGTAGCGTCCCTTAAGCAATGCCCCCAAAAGTGCCACTTACTGTAATTTTTTTTATATGAGCCTTCGCTGCTGCTGCAGGGAGAGATGGAGAGCTATGGGGAGAGGAGCAGAGCGCAGCGCAGAGCACGCTCCCACTCCCCTCCTAGTGTCCCCTCTAGCCGAGTGGACATTTTAAATATTGTGCGCGCTGTTGTTGTGCGTGACGTCGGGGGAGCACGCCACATGATTAAAGGGGGGGCGGGCTGAGGTGAAAGCGGGGAGAAGAATTGGAGTGGAAGCTGCAGAGGTGACAGTCATTGACAGCTGGGCAGAGAGCAGAGCGCTGCCCGGCTGTATTCAGAGCACTGCAGGTCACGGCTGTTTGAAATAATACCCCTTTCACAACAGAAAATGCAGGGATTTACCCTGGAATATGGTCCCAGGATCATGCAGGGACAGACCCAGGCTGACCCCTTATACACCAGCCTGGTGTGAGGGGGAGAGACAACCACTCCCCTCTCCCTACCCCCCTTTAACCAACCAGCTATATCTTCAGAACCAACAAACCCATTTACATGAGACCAATATCATATTGAAGAACTTTTGAGTTGGCTTCGAATGATTTTGGTCCCGTGAAACTGCCCTCAAAGAACATAAACAGTCATGAAATGACATTTAAAAATGAAAAAAAACGGTTTAACCTCAATATCCCTGGAACCAATTAACCCAGGGGTAGCCAAACCGGTCCTCGAGATCTACCAACGGTCCACGTTTTTCAGGTTACCTAGCTGGTGCACAGCTGTAGTCAATACGAACTGTCACATTTTCAAACCTGCTGCACTCATTCCTACTATAGATCCACAGGTTGCCTGGAAAACATGGACCGTTGGTAGATCTTGAGGACAGGTTTGGCCACCCCTGAATTAACCCATATGGATCCAGCCTGGTATCAGATTGAAGGCCCAGCGATTTGGGTTCGACTGAGATCAACCTCGAGCTTCAGTGATGCCAAAGGGGGAACTGGCAGCCGTTGAACTGGGTGGGGGTCGGAATTAGCGGGTCCCATGTTATCCTATAGGGAAAACGTTCCATGTTTGCCTGGCAGTATCTCCGGTTCCCAGGGGGCTAGAGACACGGGGCTGTGCTCGTTGGAAAGCCCCATCCCTCAGCTACAAAATGGGCCAATGAGTGGTCTGGTGTACCCCCGGACCACCCCCTAAATTCGCCTATGTCCGGACCCTAGGAACCCCAGGGGGCCACGGCACACAGTTTGGGAAGCACTGCATTTACATTTGATCCCAGTGAAAGTGGTTGCGCTCACATACCGGCCAGGCCAGGATGATGTTAGATACCCCTGTAATACCAGTGCACAGTCTTCTGACAGTCGGGTGCTCAGACTTTCCTCTGATGATGCATCTGGCTAGAAAATGACTGTTTAGTTTGGGGGGGATTGGAGAAGAAAAATGTTTTCTTGTGTTTATTGCTCCGGGTCACCTACGGAAAGCTGAATAAGATGCTTTGGGCCTTTCATGATGCCAGAAGGGCTTATCATACATATACAATTGGTTTGTTTGAAATAATGATAGTGGTGTAGCCGTGCACAGAAGCATAAATCTGCTTTCTTCATTCCCGGGATAAGTAATGTAATGTAGGACTCTCGCTTTGTCTTCTTCACTGTTCTTTCAGGTGTTTTTCTGATCTGCGCTGACCTGCGCTGCTTTTTGCAGAGAGAGCTGCATCATACAGTATAGTCCACAAATTGCATTACTTTAAGTTATTTATTAATATCTTTGATGGCAACAGTTTCTTCGTGTTCCTTCTTACTGTTACTAATGTATACAGTATCAATTCATGTCACAGAGTGCATTCATATTCCACAAATGGTGTGTGCAATTTCCGTTTGATAATGTTATATTCCAAAGTATGTATATATATATATATATATATATATATATATATATATATATATAAAATGTATTATTTATTTACAGTTTCTTATATAGCGCAGCAGATTCCGTTACAGTATCTTATATAGCGCAGCAGATTCCGTTACAGCGTCTTATATAGTGCAGCAGATTCCGTTACAGCGTCTTATATAGCGCAGCAGATTCCGTTACAGCGTCTTATATAGTGCAGCAGATTCCGTTACAGTGTCTTATATAGCGCAGCAGATTCCGTTACAGTGTCTTATATAGCGCAGCAGATTCCGTTACAGTGTCTTATATAGCGCTGCAGATTCCGTTACAGTGTCTTATATAGCACAGCATATTCCGTTACAGTGTCTTATATAGTGCAGCAGATTCCGTTACAGTGTCTTATATAGCGCAGCAGATTTCGTTACAGTGTCTTATAAAGCGCAGCAGATTCCGTTACAGTGTCTTATATAAGGCAGCAGATTCCGTTACAGTGTCTTATATAGCGCAGCAGATTCCGTTACAGTGTCTTATATAGCGCTGCAGATTCCGTTACAGTGTCTTATATAGCGCAGCAGATTCCGTTACAGTGTCTTATATAGCGCAGCAGATTCTGTTACAGTGTCTTATATAGCGCAGCAGATTCCGTTACAGTGTCTTATATAGTGCAGCAGATTCCGTTACAGTGTCTTATATAGTGCAGCAGATTCCGTTGCAGTTTCTTATATAGCGCAGCAGATTCCGTTACAGTGTCTTATATAGCGCAGCAGATTCCGTTACAGTGTCTTATATAGTGCAGCAGATTCCGTTACAGCGTCTATAGAGCAGCAGATTCCGTTACAGCGTCTTATATAGCGCAGCAGATTCCGTTACAGGGTCTTATATAGCGCAGCAGATTCCGTTACAGGGTCATTTATAGCGCAGCAGATTCCGTTACAGTGTCTTATATAGCACAGCAGGTTCCGTTACAGTGTCTTATATAGCGCAGCAGATTCCGTTACAGTGTCTTATATAGCGCAGCAGATTCCGTTACAGTGTCTTATATAGTGCAACAGATTCCGTTACAGTGTCCTATATAGTGCAGCAGATTCTGTTACAGAGTCTTATATAGCGCAGCAGATTCCGTTACAGTGTCTTATATAGTGCAATAGATTCCGTTACAGTGTCTTATATAGCGCAGCAGATTCCGTTACAGTGTCTTATATAGTGCAACAGATTCCGTTACAGTGTCCTATATAGTGCAGCAGATTCTGTTACAGAGTCTTATATAGCGCAGCAGATTCTGTTACAGAGTCTTATATAGCGCAGCAGATTCCGTTACAGTGTCTTATATAGTGCAACAGATTCCGTTACAGTGTCTTATATAGTGCAGAAGACTCAGTTACATAGTCTTATATAGCGCAGCAGATTCCGTTACAGTGTCTTATATAGCGCAGCAGATTCCGTTACAGTGTCTTATATAGCGCAGCAGATTCTGTTACAGCGTCTTATGTAGCGCGGCAGATTCCGTTACAGCGTCTTATATTGCGCAGCAGATTCCGTTACAGCGTCTTATATAGCGCAGCAGATTCCGTTACAGCGTCTTATATAGCGCAGCAGATTCCGTTACAGTGTCTTATATAGCGCAGCAGATTCCGTTAGTGTCTTATATAGCGCAGCAGATTCCGTTACAGCGTCTTATATAGCGCAGCAGATTCCGTTACAGCGTCTTATATAGTGCAGCAGATTCTGTTACAGCGTCTTATATAGTGCAGCAGATTCTGTTACAGCGTCTTATATAGTGCAGCAGATTCTGTTACAGCGTCTTATATAGCGCAGCAGATTCCGTTACAGTGTCTTATATAGCGCAGCAGATTCCTTTACAGTGTCTTCTATAGCGCAGCAGATTCCGTTACAGTGTCTTATATAGCGCAGCAGATTCCGTTACAGCGTCTTATATAGCGCAGCATATTCCGTTACAGCGTCTTATATAGCGCAGCAGATTCCGTTACAGTGTCTTATATAGCGCAGCAGATTCCGTTACAGTGTCTTATATAGCGCAGCAGATTCCGTTACAGCGTCTTATATAGTGCAGCAGATTCCGTTACAGTGTCTTATATAGCGCAGCAGATTCCGTTACAGTGTCTTATATAGCGCAGCAGATTCCGTTACAGTGTCTTATATAGCGCAGAGATTCCGTTACAGCGTCTTATATAGCGCAGCAGATTCCGTTAAAGTGTCTTATATAGTGCAGCAGATTCCCTTACAGTGTCTTATATAGCGCAGCAGATTCCGTTGCAGTTTCTTATATAGCACAGCAGATTCCGTTACAGTGTCTTATATAGCGCAGCAGATTCCGTTAGTGTCTTATATAGCGCAGCAGATTCCGTTACAGTGTCTTATATAGCGCAGCAGATTCCGTTACAGCGTCTTATATAGTGCAGCAGATTCTGTTACAGCGTCTTATATAGTGCAGCAGATTCTGTTACAGCGTCTTATATAGCGCAGCAGATTCCGTTACAGTGTCTTATATAGCGCAGCAGATTCCTTTACAGTGTCTTCTATAGCGCAGCAGATTCCGTTACAGTGTCTTCTATAGCGCAGCAGATTCCGTTACAGTGTCTTATATAGCGCAGCAGATTCCGTTACAGTATCTTATATAGCGCAGCAGATTCCGTTACAGCGTCTTATATAACGCAGCAGATTCCGTTACAGTGTCTTATATAGCGCAGCATATTCCGTTACAGCGTCTTATATAGCGCAGCAGATTCCGTTACAGTGTCTTATATAGCGCAGCAGATTCCGTTACAGTGTCTTATATAGCGCAGCAGATTCCGTTACAGCGTCTTATATAGTGCAGCAGATTCCGTTACAGTGTCTTATATAGCGCAGCAGATTCCGTTACAGTGTCTTATATAGCGCAGCAGATTCCGTTACAGTGTCTTATATAGCGCAGAGATTCCGTTACAGCGTCTTATATAGCGCAGCAGATTCAGTTAAAGTGTCTTATATAGTGCAGCAGATTCCCTTACAGTGTCTTATATAGCGCAGCAGATTCCGTTGCAGTTTCTTATATAGCACAGCAGATTCCGTTACTATGGGTGAGATTTAATAGGATGAGAGATTCAGAAAGTGAGAGATTTGGTAAGAAATCTCCAGTTTTTTTTAAAGCGGCAATCATTTACACTGCAAAACCAGTTTGATTTTGAAGTGTAAATGATTGCCGCTTTAAAAAAACCTGGAGATTTCTTCCCAAATCTCTCACTTTCTGAATCTCTCATTCTATTAAATCTCACCCCCAGTGTCTTATATAGCGCTTCAGATTCCGTTGCGCTTTACAATTGTAGACAGTGATAAAACAAACTGGGTAACAACAGACAGACTTGGAGGTAGGAGGGCCCTGCTGCAAGCTTACAATCTATAGGGACATAGGTGGGACACACAAGGACATGCACCAGTAATAGCATAGCAGTCCAACCAAATTGCAAGTCCAGAGGAAAAGCTATATAATACCCCTTTCAGACAGAAAAAAAGACCCGGGAATTTCCCTGCTCTTGCCGTGTCAACCCGGGTTTTTCTTCTGTCTGAAAGGGTCAACACGGGTCTAAAGTTCCGGGACTTCGACCCAAGTATTTACCTGGGTTTTTCCCGGGTCTGTATTCCAAAAACCCGGGTCGCCGGCTGTCTGAAAGGAATCGACCTGGATTTTTGGGATTATTACACATTGTTAGGCACTGATTGGCTCTCCTGGTGGGGTGCTGGCTGATTGGTTGTGAGGATAGGCTTCTCTGATTGGCTGGGAGGGCATGGCAATGGAGCTGGCCTCTGAGGTCATTAGGGAGCTGAAAAAAGGATAGCATGGCCCACTGGTAGAAGCAAGAGGTGAGAGCTGCTGGCAGTGAGAGGGGAGGAGGATATCGGCAAACAGATGACTGGGACAGTCAAAGATGCCACAGTGTACTCAAACATTGCAAATATACTGACAGCCATGTGAGGTAACATGTACCTTCCAGTATATAAAAACAATAACACTTGTTTACAACATATCCTTGTGTCATGCCATGGTTAATGCAATGCAGTGAGCAGTCACCACCCACTTTTGATGACCTCATCTCTGTGTGCCTTTAAAACTGTCCTTTTCTTATGACACAGAGTTTTGCAGGAAAAATCCGGCTTCTGTGTGAAAGGGGTCGACACGGGAAATACCCAGGTTTTTGCTCCTGTGTGAAAGGAGGTCAGCCCCTTGCTGCCTAGTTGTACCCGGTTTTTTGTATCCGGGAAATACCTGGGTTTTGGGGATTTTTCTGTCTGAAAGGGGTATAATACATAAGTGCCTCAGAGGGTTATGCGTGTAGAACTTAAATATGATAGGCTTGCCTGAAGAGGTGAGTTTTCAGGGAATGCTTGAAAGTTTGGAGGCTAGTGGAGAGTCTTATTGTGCGTGGAAGGGCATTCCATAGGATGGGAGCAGCCCGATGAAAGTCCTGTAATAGTGAATGGGAGCTGGTGATCCGTGCAGAAGAGAGACGCAGATCTTGTGTAGAGCGTAGTGGTCGAGATGGGAGATATTTTGTGATAAGTGCAGAGATATATGCTGGTGCAGTATGGTTAATAGCTTTATATACGAGTAGAAGTGTTTTATATTGAATACGGTAATATACAGGCAACCAATGGAGGGACTGGCAGAGCGGATCAGCGGATCATCGTCTTGCAAGGAAGATCAGCCTAGCAGCAGCATTTAGAATGGATTGCAGTGGTAAGAGTCTGTTCTTGGGAAGACCAGTTAGGAGACTATTGCAGTAATTAATGCTATATATATGGATATAATTATAAATATATATATATATATATATATATAGCTTAGCAGGGGGAACCGGCACTCCGCTCTTTAGGATATAATTTCTCCGGTGCCAGCACAATATAGGGCATGTAGAATAGCAGGAGGTGCGGCACTCGAATATAAATGAAATAAACACGCTGTACAAGCGAAGGTTTTTGCAACAACCTTCGCTTGTACAGCGTGTTTATTTCATTTATATTCGAGTGCCGCACCTCCTGCTATTCTATATATACTGTATATATATATATATATATATATATATATACACACTGCACCATGACCAGCACTCTACATCTTAAACAGCAAAATTCCAAGGTGCCATCGTATTGGAGAAAGACATTCAAATATGCAAGTGTGCAGAGGGCATCCGATTTTGGTCCATTTTATTCCAGACCTTTCGAAATTTGTATGGCTGAAGACATTTGTTAATGTTTATCAGCACATTGACAATCAGGGATGAGGTATTGTGAAGAAGCAATCAGCTTGGTAGCAAGGTAGTGGTCATATGAAAATTAGAGGGAGTGGAGAAGAGTGGAGGCAGAAATGAAGTGAGAGGTGATAGAGGAGAGGAGCAGTTGGTGGCTTGAAGGGGACAGATTACAGATATGTTGCAGATATGGAATTGGCAGGAATGGGAGAGGGACAAATATGGGAATGTATAGGGTGAGTATTCCTTTAGTGGATAGATAGGTAGATAGATAGATAGATAGATAGATAGATAGATAGATAGATAGATGAGAGGATGTGGGAAGACTTGGGGGAGACAATTATTTCAGATTTAGATATATTGCGTTTCAGAAAATGACATCTAGGTGGAGATATTCCAAATACAACTTTAACCCAAAACAGGATGGAAGTGGAAAGGTCAAGGGAGGGGAGATGAATTTGGGTGTCATCAGAGTACAGGTCATAATCAATTCCAAACAAGTTGATGGGATCACCAAGGGAGGGGGTGTAGAGGAGGAAAAGTAGAGGTCCAAGAGCAGATCTTTGGGAGACTTCAATGGCTAAGAAGAGAAGGAAATACAATGAGTCTGGAGTACATACAGAAAATGAGTCATTAATGAGTTATCAGATAAACCAGTAGCCCATCGGAATTTAGCATATACAAGATAAAAGAATGCGTAACAGTATTAAATTTATCAAAGACTTATAGAAACATAATAATGGAGACGTGACCCATAGACAAAGTAGTGTTAAGATCTGTGGGGACTTTGGTAGCATTGATTCTGTGGCTGTGAGAAAGTGAAATCCGGATTAAGGTGGATCAGGGGGGGAGTAAAAGAAAAGGAAGAAGGTGAAATGGTTCTTGACAGCCCTCTGGAGAAGCTTGGGAGCAACGGGAATAAGGGAGATTGGGTGGAAATGAAAGAAAAGACAGGACAAAAGGAGGAGAAGGTACAAGAGCAAAATGATAGGTAGAGTAGGTGAGAAATTTAGGGAAAGAGATGGAAGTGAGAAGGTGAAAGGGGATATGGTCAAGAGAAGAAGTGGAGGACTAGATGAAGAAGAGGATGAAAGAAGGGTGCAAAATTAATCTGAACAAATATGGTGGAAGGATCAGATATTGTGATGACTATAGGAATGCTAAAGTTCCCCAATATCATAACGTCAACCAAGATAAAACTTTGGAAAAAAGAAAGTGAGAGAGTAAGGTGGCAAAACTTCCAAGTAATTGGTCGATGTGACAAGGGAGAATTTTACCAAGCAAAAGATGGAAGTTATCCATAGAGTGGATCTCAGTAGAGATATTGGTGGTTTATAGGTAGAAGGTACAGTGAAGGAATGAAATGAAGGATTACAGTCAACCACACCCCCCCCCCCCCCCCAAATAAAGAAAGAAAGAAATCTCCAAAAGAGAGATTAGCTGTTTACGTTCTTATTGGTGAAGAAAAGCCACATGTAGGAGATGCCGCTAGTTTTCTGAGCACTGAAACAGCTTTCCAGAGAGCACAGGAAATAGGGACGGAGGATAATGGAGAGATTTGGATAAAGTTGTTGGGGTTGCGGGTTTGCTTTTTCTGCCAAAATTGGGGCAGTTGACAGTCTAAATATACCGGGGCCCAGAGTTTCCCAAACTCAACCTTTAAGGTTATCTGCTTCAGTCCATATGGTTAAATCAAATTAACTGAGGTTCTTATTAGGTTACCTGTGCTCAAGCATGGATGTACTTAAAACTGGCTGGCGGAGTTTTAGAAATTCCGATGCTGACTAAACCTGTACATTCGCAAAAAATCATTTTATCCCTGAACACATGAAGGGGGTTCCTGTAATTGTATCCAGTTCAAATCTCCTCAACTTTATTTCTTTTTAAAAACCTGCTGGTATATTTACAATATTACCTTTCCTATTCCTACGATATTGTTATTCTGCCATTTCTGCACATACAGTAGGAACCCAATATATCAAGGATAAATGGTCACAAGGTAAACGAGGAATGACGGAGATGACTGCAGCATTGGTGCCGTCCGGCAGAGTCACAAACTTTATAGAACTGTCCACTCAATACTCGCCTCATTTTTACCTTCAGGCTATGGAAGAATTCTTCCAGCGCCATTTAGCCCTAAGTTTACCCTCCAACCAATAAGATTCCATCTATTTTGATCTTCCGGTTGTGGAAATCTGAGCCACCAATCATCGAATGCACCAACTTGACACTCAGGGGTAACAAATCTTAACTGCTTCTGCCGACGCTCAGTTATTCAAATTGTAATGTAACATTTCCAGAATGTAGTATGGATCGTGACAACTAAAACCTGCGTACGCACTGGTACATCCTTTACCATATTGCCCTGTGTGAATACTAGACACAATGATGCTCTCTCTCTATCACAGGCCGCTAACAATGTTATATCTGCATGTAGCTCAATGTGTCATATCCTAAACGCTCAGCGGAGGGACCCGGGGACATCAGTGAAAGATATCATTCAATGTTTTGGGATATATTGTTTGCTCATAAATGATAACAGCGGTGTTGCAAATCACCCAGTGTGTACGCTCCTAAAGGCTTATAAGTGTGTCAAAAAACAGAACCAGAATGTACTCAAATGAACTGGTTTAATTTGACAAATATTTCCAAGGCTTACAGTTACATAAATATGTTAAATTGACACAAATATTACAACTAAAATGTAGGGGTCATTCAGACCTGATCGCTGGACTGTAATTTCCCAGGTCGGGGATTACCATATGACCGAGCAAGTGTATGGATTGTAGCATGCAAGTAAAGGTGGCCATACACACCCAGATTTATCTGCAGATCTGTCTGGTTGGAACAAAAACATGGTTATGGATGAGAGCAAATGACAGTTGACCATTTGCTTGGAAATGCTGGAAAACTGACAAACTGTCACTCATCTACTGTATAACCATGTTTTTGTTCCAACCAGCCAGATCTGAAGATAAATCTTACTAGTGTATGGGCACCTTAACAAGGCCATCCAGCGATAAAATCCAGTGGGTTCTTTTTATTGCTATCCCTTTGCAAGTTGATTGACAGGAAGTATCGGGAGTCATGGGGACGGCGCATGGTGGAGATGGGGTAGACCTTATATGATTATATATATATATATATATATATATAATAGGTCTCCTTCTCTATAGGGATTACTACTAAGCAATTTTAATTAAAGAAATACATTGACCAACCAACCAATGAGTCAACGTAATTATAAATGATACAAAAAGACCATAGTCTAATCCCACTTCATGTCAAGTGCTTTAGTCGTGTAGATATTATACGCTGTTACATGTATATATAATGTACACTGTCATATTGCTTGACCTTGAAAGCTCAGTTATTATGGACTAAGAAAGGTTATATGAAAAGGAACTGCAGAATAGCTGTGGTGATGATACACCGGGTAACTCCAGTGACTGCATTAATCATATCAGAGCGTATGGTTAATTTAGGCATTATATAACGTACACAATAACAATTTGTAAACCAGCTCAGTTATTCAAACCTCATGAAAATGTTACATCAAAGCAACATATTCCAGACTCTATCATATACTGTAGGCTTGTTACAATGTGTACAGTGCACAGACCACCCTACGGCAGGATTGGTGGAGAGCTGGAGCTATGCACCAATCAGCAACCTGACAGCCATTCTCTGTCTGTGGAGAGGAGGAGGGGCATGTTATGTTTATTTTTTTTTAACTGTTTCCCATGAATGGGTAGGTTGGGGCTAGTGGCAAATGCAGGATTTCTAGAGGGGGGTTTACAAATGCAGTCCACTATCTCCCACTCTGTGGAACACTGGAGCAAGTGCTGGAGTCTGGGTGATAGGTAGAAGAACCGAGTAATGACCCTGGATCCTGTATGGAATACATTATTAATGTCTAACAGTACAGATGGTCTATAGTAGGGGTGGCCAACCTGCGGCTCTTCCCTTCACAATGTGCGGCTTGGCAGTCAAATCGCCCTGCGCCGCCGGGACACGGCAGTGGGAGGAGGAGCACAAAGATTGACCCGGTGGCTGGCGCATTCACTGTCGCACTAGGAAGATGTCTTTCATTACCCTGTAAATGGTGCTGGAAGACGCTGATGCCAGCATCCTCCTAGCGCTACAGCGCATGTGCCGGCCGCCAGGTCACTCATTGTGCTCCGCCTCCCACTGCCGTGTCCTGGCGGCACTGGGGCAATTTGAACACCTGCATCTCTGGCTGCTGCACCACCGCCTGCCATTCTGAGCCCTCCTGGCTGTGCCCGTGGTAAGCAGGGCTCTTTTAATGCATTAAAAAGAAAAAGGTGTATGTGTGTGTGTGTGTGTATGTACAGGTATGTATATATATATATATATATATATATATGTGTGTGTGTGTATGTACAGGTATGTATATATATCAGTCCTCTGATGAAAACTGCACCCAGCAGTTGAAACGGCTGTCAGGTCAGCAGCTGTCACTTAGTGCAATGTTGCACTCTTAATAAACCTCTTTTTCTTCACCTATACTACCGTGTGCCGGATCCATCCTTTCTCTGAGGGGGTAAGTGTCTCTTATTGCTCTATTATGTTCCTGGCACCGGATTTTTATTGAAGCCACGAGTGCCAACCCGATACACCTACTTATCTATATATATATATGTGTGTGTGTGTGTGTGTGTATGTGTACTTGATGATCTATATCTATATAATACATACATACATTTTACAGGTTTAGCCAGTTTCACCTATCTGGCCAGCATGCCATACCTTCCATCCAGGGATGCGCAATTGTCTCACATGTGCTCGCATCCCATTCTCAGTGAACAGCATATGATACTGAAAGATATGGCGCGGTGTCCGGATAGATGAAACTGGCGTATTGGCTCTTTGTCTTACCAGAACAGATTTTCTGGCTCTTCGCCTCTGATTGGTTGGCCACTCCTGGTCTATAGTGTAGGCTGTATCACACATTTACATACTATAAATAAGTGGTCAGGAAAAGGTTAATGATACCATAAGAAATAAATACACAAACATAATAGAACCAGTGCTGCACTTCCTAAGCTCACATTCTCCCACCTCATGGTAAGGCTCCTGTCTCTTCTTCCTGATAGCTGCTCTCTGGTCCAGTGCACTGACTGAGGACTCAGAACCACACACACAGCAAACTTGGTAGAAGAAGCCGGTACACTGGGCGTGTGCAGCCGCTCCGCTCCGTCCCTTACACTGCCTGATGTAATGGCAGCTCTAGTGATCATATTATATATACCAGTGTTATTGTCACAATGTGAGACACTTGCCAAGAGGAGGGGGTTTCTAGGGAATCGGACCCCCCCCCCCCCTCCCACACACACACACACACACACACACACACACAAACACACACACATACCACCACCCACTGCATGCCTGTGTGGACTGCCGAGCATTAATTTGCCCAGGGCCTAGAAAGCTCTTAGGATGGCCCCAACATCTGTGTGCAGACAGATCTGTAATTTCAGACAATAATAATGATGACAGCAGCAGATGTAAGCACAGTGGGCGCAACCACACACACTTTCATTATACATGGGTAGAATCTCGCTTTACAATAATGTAGTAAGCAGGTATCAGCAGTAAGACATAATGGAACAAATTCCGAATCAGCCCCATTGTAAGAAAATAAATAGAGAAGGGAAATGTTTTACAACATTTATTGTTTTTGCTTAAAACATTTTTTTTCAAAGAAATCAAAAAAAGGAAAACAAAAAAAACATTTGAAACGTCAAAAATTCTGTAAACATGGACATAAGGTAAGCAATGAATCTATATATATCTATACATTGTTGCAAGAAGAAACTACGTAAATGGTAGTGTGTGTGCTGTCAAGAGCAGCCACCTAATAGTGGGGTGGTCAATCCCACACCAAAGAAATGGAAAAAAAGAAGGTGAAAGTGGCGCTGGGAAATCATAATGTTTTATTTAAAAAGCAATGATTGGAAAATAACCACAATTAATAAAAACAACAATGATCACAATCACCCGGTTCCTATGGTACCACCATTAGTGGGCAAAACTGAGCAAAAGATGCAGTTCAGTGGGAATATGACAATGTTCCGTATATGTTTATAGTTACATGTGGTCAAACGCTACAAGCTGCCTCTTACTGGGTACACACCATATGACAGGCATTAATGATACATCAGGTATACATGTAGGTAGTGCGTGCACACTGCCAGATGTAATAAACATTGATAATGACATCCGTGGCTTGATTGTAGACACACATTCATCCAGGACGTAGTGTCTCTCTTGGACTGGGCACTTGCTTGTACTGCCTAGCTTGGTGAAGCCTGCAGTGACTGTCTCAGGGGATCATGATCCACTTGGTTCTGCCCAGTTGTGGCATTACCCAGCAACCACAGGGTTGATTTTCCTTACAGTGCAGTTCTCCTACATCTGCTTCTCCCCAGTTGTGCACCCAGGTCAGTCTGACCTCAGCTCCACCGTCAGCCCCCTGGTGCCACTTTCCTTCCTTAATGTGAAGACAGATTCTGTTTGGCACCCCGTGTCTGCTTTTTTGCCCTCCTGGGCACAGCTTCACACCAGCACTACATTGCTCCGCTTCACAGCTTCTGTCACATGTCGAAAATGCATAAACTCCCACAAGAGTACAATGGCCTTCTTGGGGAAGCCCATCACCATTTTGATTCCTGTGGTCCCCTGGTCTTTATAAATCAGTAGAACAGGAGGCCACATATTGATTTAATGTTGGGGCACAGGAATATGTATAGGACTCAGTTACAGTTAAATAATGTCCTGATTTTGCAGTGTCAGTCCTGTGGTGTCAGTCCTGTGGTGTCAGTCCTGTGGTGTCAGTCCTGTGGTGTCAGTCCTGTGGTGTCAGTCCAGTGGTGTCAGTCCAGTGGTGTCAGTCCAGTGGTGTCAGTCCAGTGGTGTCAGTCCAGTGGTGTCAGTCCAGTGGTGTCAGTCCTGTGGTGTCAGTCCTGTGGTGTCAGTCCTTGATCTTAACTGTCTCACTCTGTGCTGCTCTGATCATAAAGGAGAAACGGTGTACAAATAACAGGGATTCAGCTGACTTTCCCTGTGTGAAGTGGAAGAGATTGGTGGTGGCCTCGTACAGAATTAGCCAAAACCGTTGCCAACACGAAGATCAAATATGGAAAATGGAACTGAACCAAGAAGACAGGAGCAGTCAATAGATGGGTACCAGGAAGACAGGGAAAGTCTAAGGATCGGAACCAAGAGGACAGGAGCAATCTATGGATGGGTACTAAGGAGACAGGAACAGTTTATACAAAAGCACTCTATGTATGGGTACCAAGGAGATAGCAGCACTCTATGGATGGGTATCAGGGAGGCAGAAGTAGTCTATGGATGGTTACCCAGAAGGCAGGGCACTCTAAGGACGGGTACCTGGAAGGCTGGGGGTCTCTATGGATGGGTATGAGGGAGGCAGGAGCACTATATGGATGGGTATGTGGCAAATAGGGCACTCCGTAGATGGGGGACAGATAGGCAGGGGGTGGAAGGCTGTCTAGCACATCTACAACAGGACACACTTATTTACCCCAGAAGGGATATACTGTAACACATCATAGAAACACTGGATACAGTGCACACGGCTTTGTGGCCCCTCCTTTGGATTCTCATGTACACTGCATGTATCAGTATGGATTGCCCCAGAGGTATTATGTGCCTGAGATGAATAATAGGGAACATTCTGTGGATGTCCCTTTGTCTCTATGCTCATCCTCTGCTCACTAACAAAAAGGAAATTATGGGATGGATGGAGGTCGTGTGAAATAGTGATGGATATTGACCATCAATGTTTAACCAATCGATGTCAGAGAACCAGATGGTTTCCCACCATTGATGGTACAGAACCACACAATGGTTCTGTTTAATTTTTTCTACAAGGCATTGAGATACAGCACAGCTACGCCACTGACACCAATGAAGCCCCACCCCCATGTTCTGATTGGCCCACAGACCAGACAGTGAAAGTACAGGGATGACCATTGGTTGGTGAAACTATCGATGGTCATCTATTAGATAGTTTGGAAACATCAATGGCCACTGGTTGTTACACTGCCAATGGGAACCATTGATGATACACACACAGATGGTCATCCCTAGTCTAGAGCTAAGCAGTCTCTAGAACCATTGTTTGCTACCCCTAATGTAATGTACAGTATGCAATGCTGGGAACATATTTATCTAAACTATTACAGAACACAGTAAAGTCAGAAGTGCTCTATTCAGAATGTAGTTACCTATTAATACAATATAATCCTAACTAAATAAAACAGTAAATAATAGAGAAAGTATTGTAAGGTATGTGGTATGGATTACATTAATTAAATTCATTAGGTGACATCCTCCGTGTGTAAGTGGAAAAAATAGGTCATTAAATACTGTATAAGGAATGTTTTCATGTAACAGGATAAAACAAAGCAAAACTATATAAGAAAAAGAATTGTATTCCCCAAGAACTGCATAAAATAACATCATGTATAAAATACAAAGACAGTATATTGATTATCTGTTGGAGTATTGCACCGTCTGACATGCCTTGGGACACTAACCTTAGGAACTCATGGTCAATATAGCATATTATTATTACTTTGTACTTTTTCTGCCGGATCTCCAGTTTTGAAGTCCAAAACGTACGAGTTCTATAGAACTTACCAGGGCTGTTATTGTGTGTTTGCTTCTTTCTTTAGAGGTTTGTGATTGTTCTAAAGTTGCGTACACACGGGCAAAAAAATCGCTGGCAATACGATCTCTGAGCAATCCTATTGCCAGCGATTGGAGTGTGCACCGGCGATAAATTGCCAGGTGCGTGCTCCCGTTTTCAGCCCCCTAATGGTCACTGGTCGGCGGAGCTTGCTCCACCGACCAGGGACTTCCCCTGCCATTGTGTCATTTTCATCAGCCACCATCTCTGGTCGCTGATGATAATGGAACACTAAGCAATATGATTGCTAAGCAATATATTGCCAGAGATCATATTGCTCCGTGTGTACACAGCTTTAAGGATATAAAATTAAATGATTGCTTCAGGAATTGCACAAAATTATCATCTCCTTAAATACCGTCTGTGGGAGAAGTCTGTTATTTACCGCATAACATTGTTTTAATATTGTGAAGTAGAACATAAACAGAAATGTACAAGTCATATTCTACCCATTACCATCCGGATATATAATTGTAGGAAAACATTGCATATTTCAGAAAGTTCACATCAATTCTGATCTTTAATATGATTTTTATGTATTTGGCAAATTACTTAACGTACAGTATTAACCGAAATAAACAAAGACAACTTCCTAATGCCTCTAAACTCCTTAACCTCACATCGTCGCTTTGTCTCTCTTAGTGGACCCCATCACCCTCGCTTGTTTGATCTGGCCTTCACTTACCATTGTGATATTTCTGGCCATCACCTGCTCTCTTTTTACTTACAGTATCTCTCTCTGCTTCTCCACCTGTACCTTATCTCTCTCTGCTCCTCCACCTGTACCTACTGAGGCTTCAATCACTAATAGCAACACTCAGACCATCAATACCTTTTACTTATCTCTCTCTCTGCTTCTCCACCTGTACCTACTAAGGCTTCCATCGCCAAGAGCAACACTCAGACCATCAATACCTTTTACTTATCTCTCTCTCTCTCTCTCTGCTTCTCCACCTGTACCTTATCTCTCTCTGCTCCTCCACCTGTATCTACTAAGACTTCCATCGTCAAGAGCAACACTCAGACCATCAATAACTTTTACTTATCTCTCTCTGCTCCTCCACCTGTACCTACTAAGGCTTCCATCACCAAGAGCAATACTCAGACCATCAATACCGTTTACTTATCTCTCTCTCTCTCTGCTTCTCCACCTGTACCTTATCTCTCTCTGCTTCTCCACCTGTACCTACTAAGACTTCCATCGCCAAGAGCAACACTCAGACCATCAATACCGTTTACTTATCTCTCTCTCTCTCTCTGCTTCTCCACCTGTACCTACTAAGGCTTCCATCGCTAAGAGCAACACTCAGACCATCGATACCGTTTACTTATCTCTCTCTCTCTGCTCCTCCACCTGTACCTACTAAGGCTTCCATCGCTAAGAGCAACACTCAGACCATCAATACCGTTTACTTATCTCTCTCTGTTTCTCCACCTGTACCTACTAAGGCTTCCATCGCCAAGAGCAACACTCAGACCATCAATACCGTTTACTTATCTCTCTTTCTCTGCTCCTCCACCTGTACCTACTAAGGCTTCCATCACTAAGAGCAACACTCAGACTATCGATACCATTTGCTTATCTCTCTCTGCTCCTCCACCTTTACATACTAAGGCTTCCATCGCTAAGAGCAACACTCAGACCATTGATACCGTTTGCTTATCTCTCTCTGCTCCTCCACCTGTACCTACTAAGGCTTCCATCACTAAGAGCAACACTCAGACCATCGATACCGTGTACTAATCTCTCTCTCTGCTCCTCCACCTGTACCTACTAAGACTTCCATCGCTAAGAGCAACACTCAGACCATCAATACCGTTTACTTATCTCTCTCTGCTCCTCCACCTGTACCTACTAAGGCTTCCATCGCTAAGAGCAACACTCAGACCATCGATACCGTTTACTTATCTCTCTCTGCTCCTCCACCTGTACCTACTAAGGCTTCCATCGCCAAGAGCAACACTCAGACCATCAATACCGTTTGCTTATCCTTCCTGCTTAACTTAGTTCTCTTTCCTATTCTCTCTCTCCTGCCATGAACCAGTCCCTTCAATGCTTCTTTTTCTTCTGCTCTTGACTCCAGGAATTGATCTGCATTTTCACAGATGGATACCTCAAGCCCTGCAATCCAAATACACCATATGTATATGTATACATGTATATATGTATATATGTAAATGTACAATATACATGTATATTATATATATATATATATATCCATTGTTTCTGTTATATAAAGCAAACCTAGCATATACAGCAATCTAAGTCAGTACTAAGGCCAGACAAGTATATAGGTAATTATTTGCTATGTTACGAGTTTGGATACTTTGCAGAAGCTTTTACCAAAGACTTTCATATGTAAGTAAACAATGATCTTGTCCTCATTTTGGTGCAAACCTTTATGTGAACCTCTCTGGTTGCCATGGTCGCAAATAATCCCGTTATCTCGATGGCAAAACAACAATCTGAGAATTTACTTTAGGACCAAAGACTAATTTCCAGGTAATATGAGGAGTTGGTTCCTGGTGACTCCTCGTCTCATAAGAACCATGTAATGCAATTGTTTGATATTACATCACTTGATGCCTTTGGTTGGGATGCAACTGCTGTGTGCCGGGCACTTGTGGGTTTAGAACAGGTGCAATGGGGGTCCATACCCTGCACCCCCTTTTTGTTTAATACTTACTCAGAGGAGCCCCGTGTCAGCAGCATACTAGTTTAATGTTTGACTCCTGAGAAACATATATTCAGAAGATGGTAACTATGAGCCGGGAAAATCTCTGCTATGTAATGTTCTATATGTCAGTCTAATCAGCACCAGGCCAGAGTAGGTAGAACGCTGCTTCCCCTTATGGCCAGGGGCTGCAACTGCTATGGGCCCAGCCTCTGGTGGGGCGCAACATCCCAGCAGGCAATCCCCTGCACCCTTATGAATTGTTATTATGTATATTTTTAATTAGTAGTCTGGTGCATTCGCTGCAGCACTGAGTGGGAGCTGTCAGATTGTCTTCCTGTCTGGTGGGGATGGAGCACAGATACGGTCAGACACCTAGACCTCCTCACAGTAGAGGGCGCTGCAGCACTGAGTGGGGGCTGGCAGATGGTCTTCCTGTCTGGTGGGGAAGGAGGGGGGATGGAGCACACATAAGTTCATACACCTAGACCGCCTCACAGTAGAGGGCACTGCAGCACTGAGTGGGGGCTGGCAGATTGTCTTCCTGCCTGGTGGGGAAGGAGGAGGGGATGGAGCACAGATAAGGTCAGACACCTAGACCTCCTCACAGTAGAGGGCGCTGCAGCACTGAGTGGGGGCTGGCAGATTGTCTTCCTGCCTGGTGGGGAAGGAGGAGGGGATGGAGCACAGATAAGGTCAGACACCTAGACCCCCTCACAGTAGAGGGCGCTGCAGCACTGAGTAGGGGCTGGCAGATTGTCTTCCTGTCTGGTAGGGAAGGAGATGGGGATGGAGCACAGATAAGGTCAGACACCTTGACCGCCTCACAGTAGAGGGCGCTGCAGCACTGAGTGGGGGCTGGCAGATTGTCTTCCTGTCTGGTGGGGAAGGAGGTGGGGATGGAGCACAGCTAAGATCAGACACCTAGACTGACTCACAGTAGAGGGCGCTGCAGCACTGAGTGGGGGCTGGCAGTTTGTCTTCCTGCCTGGTGGGGAAGGAGGAGGGGATGGAGCACAGATAAGGTCAGACACCTAGACCCCCTCACAGTAGAGGGCGCTGCAGCACTGAGTAGGGGCTGGCAGATTGTCTTCCTGTCTGGTAGGGAAGGAGATGGGGATGGAGCACAGATAAGGTCAGACACCTTGACCGCCTCACAGTAGAGGGCGCTGCAGCACTGAGTGGGGGCTGGCAGATTGTCTTCCTGTCTGGTGGGGAAGGAGGTAGGGATGGAGCACAGCTAAGATCAGACACCTAGACTGACTCACAGTAGAGGGCGCTGCAGCACTGAGTGGGGGCTGGCAGTTTGTCTTCCTGTCTGGTGGGGAAGGAGGTGGGGATGGAGCACAGATAAGGTCAGACACCTAGACCGCCTCACAGTAGAGGGCGCTGCAGCACTGAGCGGGTGCTGGCAGATTGTCTTCCTGTCTGGTGGGGAAGGAGGTGGGGATGGAGCACAGATAAGGTCAGACACCTAGACCGCCTCACAGTAGAGGGCGCTGCAGCACTGAGCAGGGGCTGGCAGATTGTCTTCCTGTCTGGTAGGGAAGGAGGTGGGGATGGAGCACAGATACGGTCAGACACCTAGACCGCCGCAAAGTAGAGGGTGCTGCAGCACTGAGCGGGGGCTGGCAGATTGTCTTCCTGTCTGGTAGGGAAGGAGGTGGGGATGGAGCAGACACCTAGACTGTGTGATCAGCTGTGTGTGTGTCCGATGGACCCGGCTGGTGTGATCAACTGTTTGTATTCATGGGAACCGGCTGGCAGGGGCAAACGCAGGATTTTCAGAAGGGGGTTACCAGAGGGGCGGAGCAAAGCACGGAGATGGATACTTAGGTGACCCAGTATATGCCGGGTCAGTTAAAGTATTATAGATAGACTAAATGTATAGAAATAATAATAATTAAAAAAAATATATATATATATATATATATATATATATATATATATATATATATATATATATATATATATATATAGAAGGTGGTGGTGCGGCACTCGTGACACTTTCTCAGCAACAGGAAAGTAACGCCAGTCAAGTTTGCATCAACGTTTCAAATTTAATTTGTCATCATCCTGATGACAAATTAAATTTGAAACGTTGATGCAAACTTGACTGGCGTTACTTTCCTGTTGCTGAGAAAGTGTCACGAGTGCCGCACCACCACCTTCTATATTTGCTCTTGCTGAGCTGTGGAGGCACCGACCGCTAACTACCTTTATTATTTGGAGTGCCGGACCCTACATTTGTATATATATATACACATACATATGCGGGGGGTGGCGGCACTCAGAAAAAAAGAGACGAACAGCGGGTATAGTACCAACGTTTCAAAACCCTTAGGTTTTTTTATCAAGGTGCAGCGAGAACAACTTACAAGCGTCAGTGATCTTACCTAAGTAGAGACTGGCTCCATTCATGTCCAGCGTCGGCGCCGGCGGGGGAGGCGCCGGGTGATGACGTCATCTCCCCTCAGCGCGCTTGCTGGGGGCACGGCAGGAGGCCGGTCCTGGTGAACCAATTGCAGTCAAAGCAATGACGTTTTGCTGAAAACAATATGATAACAGTGTGAAAAGCAGTGCAAATCATAATAACAATAACTCAGTGTGAAAGTGAACAAAGACATCAAAGCATATGTTGCATGAGAGGGTGCCTAACAAATTAGAATAGTGATGAAAAAATTAATATAGAAAAGTTACTGCAGCAGAAACAATATGCAATCACATAGACAATATTTATATGAGGGGTTCTCTGTTGGAAAGCAATATTAGTATATTAAGTCAAGTGATTGGGTCTGTTAAGATAATGTCTTAGGTGGAATCCTGATAGCTTTGTAGCCATCCGATATCGGTAGTGATCAGTGTTTATATCATAAAAAGCAGCTCAGCCCCAGGTTTTCATTCAGCCCCTTAGGGGCAAGGGTGTCCAACATGAAAATCCAGCGGCTTTCCTTCTGGAGCAACATCAGGGATCTGTTACCCCCTCTGACTGGTGGTGGCACATGGTCGATTATTTTGTGCCGCAGGGATGTGATGGGGTGTTTGGCTTCACTAAAATGTCGAGCGACTGGCTGTTCACTTTTGCCAGTAATGATCGCGCTCTTGATTGCCGATCAATGGGCAGCTGCTCGCTCTTTAAAAGTGCGGTCGGTTTTGCCGACATAGTGTCGGCCGCACGGACAGCTAATTAAATATATGACATATTTGCTCATACATCCGAGCCGGTGTCTGATTTTAAAATTTTTTTCCACTGTATGGATGGTAAAATACATCTCCTGGAATCATATGGCTGCATGTCGTACAACCACAACAACGGTAGCACCCTGGCTTAGGTGTCCCCAAGAAGGTTGTCGAATCTTTTATTGGGTATTGTATGTTGTTGTGTACTAACAGATCTTTAAGGTTTTTCCCTCTCTTGTAGGCGCTCATTAAATTTTTTGATTGTAGGGCCGGTAATGAATGATCTGTTTGGATGATTGGCCAATGCTTTTTCCCTATACGATCTATGTTATTACTATGGGTATGGTAGGTTTTGACCCATATGTGTTTGTTTTGCTGATTTTTTGCGTTTTTTTGTATTAAAGTAGATGCTCTGGTCATAGCAGCGATGTTATTCTTAGTTCGGAGGATTTCTTCTTGAGGATATCCTCTCTGCACAAACTTTTGGGCCATCTTGTCAAGTGCTGGTAGAACCTCGCTCTCATCACTGGTGATTCTACGCACTCGCAGCATTTGTGTGTGAGGTAATGCCCTGATCAGAGGTGTTGGATGATGACTGGTAGCAAGTATACACATACATACATATATATACATACTATATATACATAAAGAGGCATCAACAGCAGTGTAGGCCCCTGGGCATAACAATGTATTGGGGACCCTACCGATCCTCCAGCGTTAGGGTTGGGGGAAGCTTTGATGTCCTGCAGGTGGTAGGGGGTATTATATCAACCGCTCAGCATGTAGGGCCTGGATCAGTAATTTCCACTAATTACCCCTTTAAAGCACATATGGTGGGAGATGGGGTGGGAGAAAGGGGCATTGGGCTGAATGAAGGGGTCCCAATACATAACTTGCAGGGTGGTAGAGGATGTTTATTACGCAGAGGAGGGGTGTATAGTGGAGTGGGCTTATTATTCATAATTTTCTGGTGGGAGGACAGCTTGCTTGACTGCAGATATCTCCAGTTCCCGGAAATAGATTTCTTAGATTTTAAAGGAATTCAAATCTAGAGCATCCCCCCTACCAAATGGTATTGGGGACTAAGGGATCAGAGTTCAGGAGGTAGAGCAATCTGCCAATAAGCATTTTAACTACATACCAGGTGTGTGGAGCTGGAGCAGTATCCAGCTGCTGGAAGGCTGATATCTCTGGTTCTGGGAACAGTAGAGACAAGCTACTAGTGTCCATCAATGGTGGAGAGCCCCACCTTTTGGAATATATCCTCAGAAAAACTCTAAAAGTCAGACAGAACCTCAAATATCTGACTGGCAAGACCAATTAACAGGTTTGGATGGGGACCACTGCTTTGAAGTCAGATATATCCGGTTCCCAAGGGCCAATTTTTTAAATTCTTGTACCCATGGAAAGAGGGGACCCTCAGCTTTCAGCCTAGGGCCCTAAGACTCCTGGGGGATTTTCTGGGTACTCAAAAACCCCCCTGCGTGTGCTACTGGCTGGTGTGATAAGCTGTGTGTGATGGACCCAGCCAGCGTGATCAGCTGTGTGTGATGGACCCAGCCAGCGTGACCAGCTGTGTATGTCCGATGGACCCGGACAGTGTGATCAGCTGCGTGTGTCAGAAGGACCCGGACAGTGTGATCAGCTGTGTGCATCTGATGGACCCAGCCATTGTGATCAGCTGCATGTGTGCGATGGACCCAGCCGGTGTGATCAGCTGAGTGTGTCTGATGGACCTGGCCATTGTGATCAGCTGTGTGTGCATCTGATGGACCCAGCCAGTGTGATCAGCTGCATGTGTGCGATGGACCCAGCCGGTGTGATCAGCTGAGTGTGTCTGATGGACCTGGCCATTGTGATCAGCTGTGTGTGCATCTGATGGACCCAGCCAGTGTGATCAGCTGCATGTGTGCGATGGACCCAGCCGGTGTGATCAGCTGCGTGTGTCCAATGGACCTGGCCGGCGTGATCAGCTGTGTGTGTGTCTGATGGACCCAGCCACTGTGATCAGCTGTGTGCATCTGATGGACCCAGCCAGTGTGATCAGCTGTGTGTGTGTGTGTGTGTGTCCTATGGACCTGGCCAGTGTGATCAGCTGTGTGTGCATCTGATGGACCCGGCCAGTGTGATCAGCTGCATGTGTGTGATGGACCCGGCCGATGTGATCAGCTGAGTGTGTGTCCGATGGACCCGGTCAGTGTGATCAGCTGCGTGTGTGCGATGGACCTGGCCGGCGTGATCATCTGTGTGTGTCCGATGGACCTGGCCAGTGTGATCAGCTGTGTATGTCTGATGGACCCGGCCAGTGTGATCAGCTGCGGGTGTCTGATGGACCCGGCCAGTGTGATCAGCTGTGTATGTCTGATGGACCCGGCCAGTGTGATCAGCTGTGTGTGTCTGATGGACCCGGCCAGTGTGGTCAGCTGAGTGTGTGTTTGATGGACCCAGCCGGTGTGATCAGCTGAGTGTGTGTCCAATGGACCCGGTCAGTGTGATCAGCTGCGTGTGTGTCTGATGGATCCAGCCGGTGTGATCAGCTGTGTGTGTCGGATGGACCCGGATAGTGTGATCAGCTGTGTGTGTGTATGATGGACCCGGCCAGTGTGATCAGCTGTGTGTGTCTGATGGACCCGGCCAGTGTGATCGGCTGTGTGTGTCTGCTGGACCCGGCCAGTGTGATCAGCTGTGTGTATAATGGACCCGGCCAGTGTGATCAGCTGCGTGTCTGATGGACCCGGCCAGTGTGATCAGCTGTGTGTGTCTGATGGACCCGGCCAGTGTGGTCAGCTGAGTGTGTGTTTGATGGACCCAGCCGGTGTGATCAGCTGAGTGTGTGTCCAATGGACCCGGTCAGTGTGATCAGCTGCGTGTGTGTCTGATGGATCCAGCCGGTGTGATCAGCTGTGTGTGTCGGATGTACCTGGCCAGTGTGATCAGCTGTGTGTGTCCCATGGACCCAGCCGGTGTGATCAGCTGTGTGTGTCCGATGGACCCGGTCATTGGGATCAGCTGTGTTTGTGTCCAATGGACCCGGCAAGTGTGATCAGCTGTGTGTCCCCGATGGACTCGGCCAGTGTGGTCAGCTGTGTGTGTCCGATGGACCCGGCCAGTGTGATCAGCTGTGTTTGTGTCCAGTGGACCCAGCCAGTGTGATCAGCTGTGTTTTTGTCCAATGGACCCAGCAAGTGTGATCAGCGGTGTGTGCCCGATGGACCCAGCCAGTGTGATCAGCTGTGTTTGTGTCCATTGGACCCGGCAAGTGTGATCAGCTGTGTGTGTCCGATGGAACCGGCCAGTGTGATCAGCTGTGTGTGTGTCTGATGGAACCGGCCAGTGTGATCAGCTGTGTGTGTGTCCAATGGACCCGGCCAGTGTGATCAGCTGCGTGTCTGATGGACCCGGCCAGTGTGATCAGCTGCGTGTCTGATGGACCCGGCCAGTGTGATCAGCTGTGTGTGTCGGATGGACCCGGATAGTGTGATCAGCTGTGTGTGTGTATGATGGACCCGGCCAGTGTGATCAGCTGTGTGTGTCTGATGGACCCGGCCAGTGTGATCAGCTGTGTGTGTCTGATGGACCCGGCCAGTGTGATCAGCTGTGTGTGTCGGATGGACCCGGATAGTGTGATCAGCTGTGTGTGTGTATGATGGACCCGGCCAGTGTGAACAGCTGTGTGTGTCTGATGGACCCGGCCAGTGTGATCGGCTGTGTGTGTCTGCTGGACCCGGCCAGTGTGATCAGCTGTGTGTATAATGGACCCGGCCAGTGTGATCAGCTGCGTGTCTGATGGACCCGGCCAGTGTGATCAGCTGCGTGTCTGATGGACCCGGCCAGTGTGATCAGCTGCGTGTCTGATGGACCCGGCCAGTGTGATCAGCTGTGTGTGTCTGATGGACCTGGCCAGTGAGAGTACAGGCAGTGGTGGCAGCAATGTGATTTCAGTCATGCATGCTTAGCACACAATTAAGGTGTTTTTTATGAAAAACTGTCGAATAAGGCTGCAGAGTGGCACCGCAGGGACAGGGCTATCTCGGAAGCTCTGTCCCTGCATGCGATCTGTGTGATGTAGTCTATTATCGCATTGCGAGTTGAGCCGATATTATCTCATCTGCATCCGCAGATGAGGATGGTCATAAATCGGTCCCCAAAACTCTGAGAGTGTCCGTATGCGCACAGTGATCTATCCGGGACAGAAATAGCCCCTGAATGAGAAGTCCAATACAACGGATTTGCCAAATATGGTATTAAGGTGCCCATTCACGGTGTCTTCTGGCTCATCATACGCATAAAGGGTAATAGATTCTGCCCACAGCTGTTACATTGTTGCAACAAACTCAATAATTGCTTTAACAAGATACAGCTTGAAGATGAATCATACAATATCCTGCAAATGGTTGTGTTATCTATTGCAGTAACCAATCAGCTTCTAATGTACACGTTACAGGCTGTGTTCGAAAAATGACAGTTAGGATCTGATTGGCTGGTATTTAATCGCTTACAATTCTATGTCTTGTACAGCTCCGATAAATTCCCCTCCCAATAGAATGAACGGTGACGTTCCCTTTAAACAACTTCATTAATTAGGAACTCAGCATCACCATCACTGTTGCTGTTGTACCCATTGTTGTCAGGGGGCTTTTTTAGAAACAATGGGCATTAACAAGGTTTTAATGGGAGATGTAATAGACATGCTCAGTGGCGTGCACGGGACACGGGCTGTAAGCATTGTGTTCCGTGACGTGTACAATACATGTAAGTACCGCTAAGTACACCTCAGCGCGATAGCGTCGAGTAATCACTGTTTTTACAATTGAAAGTTGTTTACCCAACAGCAGAACCCTCTCTGCTGATCTGAAAAATAAATATATTCAAACACCAGCTGGATAATAGACAGATAATTGAAACATAGTTTAAACCTTTGATTTACAGATGGTGCAGCATCCACCCCCCCCCCCCCCCCCTCCTCACCCTCCCGCATGAGGGGAATGCAGCGATGCCAGTCATACGGAAATCTCTGGGAATATCTATAAAATATAAAGCTATTGAAAAAACAACTATTAAAGAATTTCTAGTGCTCATTGGGCCAGATGTACTAAGCTTTAAAAGTGGTGAGAGATAAACGAGCAGCCAATCAGTCCATAACTGTCATTTTTTTGGAACAGCAGATAACATGGCAGTTGGGAGACACTTTATCTCTCTGCACTTTCGCACTTTTTTGAAGCTTAGTACATCTTGCTCACAAAGGGAAAGTCTTTATATTTAATGTAGTTATATACCCGTCTGCCATAATAAATAAAACCACCCGTCTGCCACAGTAACATGCACATGATCGCCAGCAGCAAAATCCTATTGTATCAGAACCGCTGTATGCGCCTTTGTCTTAAACTAAAGGGCAAGTACGCAGCAACGCGAAAGATTTCTCAGCACAAATTGGAAAGCTGGACACAAAGGCGGCTCTGGGAGTGCGGCCGGGGTGTCAAGGATAGTTAATGGAGCCGCCTTTATCCTGGCAAAGTTTGCTGCTTCGTTATATTCAGCGGGAATATTGGGTCCATGGGTCAATACTCAGTATATTACTTCATAGAACAATTAGCATAAAAGTATTGTCCGGCTCGGAGCTCCCGCACATGAGACAATAATCCTGCGAGCAAACGTCACCGTCACCTTCAAATGTGCAGTTTGCGCATATGCACAGCACACCGTACGTATGCGCTGCTGACCGATAATTGCTCATGCTGGGAATTCACAGGGAACAGCTTTTTATTTTGGAAACAGTCTGGATTTTTCAATCACAAGATAATTTTTACATCATAGAGAACCCAGATATATTGGGGAGGGGACAGGGGTGACGGGCAACTCTCAGCCTGGGGGTCAGACACCAGCAAGTGGCCCAGTTATTTTACCAGCAAAAATGCAATGTAAACATAGGCGTGGCAATGTTGGGGATATGGTTTTTTAGTGGGGTGTCCTTTCTATAGCTAATTAATAAATAATTAACTATTACCCCCACAGTTCCAATGCCCCACCTTGATTAAAAAACGATTGTGTTCAGTTTGTACTCCCATACTTAGGAAATATTCCGTGGCATGTATTCCTACTTCGTGACCTATACTCGTGTATAAGGCCTCGACATCGCACGCACAAAGCCACGTGTTTTCTAGTTTGTTTAGAATGTCCATCGTATCTCTTGTATACGATGGCAATTCTATAACAAATTTCCTTAAATGGGAGTCCACATACATGCTTGCCCTTTCTGTTAGATTGTCAATTCCGGACACTATGGGTCTTCCAGGGGGTTGTTTGTCATTTTTGTGGACTTCGGGGAGTGCGTAAATCGTGGATATTTTGGGGTGCTCCACCCAAAGAAAGTCACGATCTTGTTTGTCAATAACACCACTTTGAAATGCTCTCGTGATTATATTTTGGTATTCTTGTAGGAAATTAGGCATTGGGTTCACAAGAAGGCGCTTGTAGCAGTTTTTGTCATTTAGTTGCCTATTTCTTTCTTTAATATAATCCTCTTTTGCCCACAAGATGACCTTTCCCCCCTTGTCTGAGGGTTTTATTATTACATCTGTCCAAGATTTTATTTCGTCTAGAGCTTTCCTCTCTTCCCTACTCATGTTGTCTCTTGTAGGAGGGTAATGTTGTTTCATTAATATGTCTAGATCTTTTGATACAAGATCTTGGTATATCTGTACTTGTGGACAGATGTATGGTGAGGGTGTGAATTTTGATTTTTTTTTTTCTATTTCTTTCTCTTTCTTTAGAGAGGGATTTCTTGATTCTTCCTCTAATTCTTCTAAAGCCTCCAGTGCTTCTTTTTCCTGTTGGTTCCAACTTCCATCTTCTATGGTGTCTTCTTGGGTTGTACAAAATTTTTTCTTTAATAGCAGTTTTCTAGTGAAAAGGTGGAGATCTTTCTCCAGTTCGAATCTATCCATATTTTTGGAGGGCGAGAAACTAAGTCCTTTTGAGAGTACACTAATTTGATCTTTATTTAGCACCCTATCTGTTAAATTGATAATTTGTAGATGGTTTTCTCTACTTTCTAGTATCTCTTGTAGTTTTTGTTTTTCCTCCTGACTGTTTTCTCTTCCCATTCTCTCCTGTCCCTTTTTCTTTGATTTCTTTGATCCTCTTCTGGTTTTCTGCCCAGTCCGTTTGTGGTGTTCCGGCCTCCCCCTAAAAAATGTTGTTTGCTCCTTTGAGAGTAACTGGTGGTTTCTGACAGTTCGCCTTCAGAGGATTCCATCTCCGAAGTATTATATCCTGATGCACTTTGTTCCTCATTATTTGATCTTTTAAAGTTCCATCTGAAAATTTACGTTTTTCTCCTTTCCTGTAGGATTTTCTCAAAACTGTCTACTTCTCCTCTAAGTCTTTCATACATCTTTCTAAATTGCTCTGAGTTTTCATGATCTTTAAGTTTTTCACTGATTTTACTGATATCTTTCGTGACTTTCTCCATCTTGCGTGTCTCTTTCTTTATGTGTATTTGTATTAATTCTCTTGAGCATTTGAGGAGGGATATCTCCCACTCCATTTCCAGATCTTCCTCGATCTCGTATGCTGGGGTTAGCTTCGGTCTTAGGCCTCTCGGTACCAGCTGTTGTTTGATATAATTTTCTAGGGTGATCTTACTTTATATTGTTTTTGTTTGTTTGTACATAAGATCTTTCAGGGTGAATAGATCGTCTGTCCATCTAGTAGGTTGATTCGGCTGTTCTCCTCCTATTGTATCACCAAAGAGGGTTTCAGTCTCGCCCATCCATCGATCTCGTCGACTAAAGGAGTCAGAAAGAACCCCCTTAATCCAGCGGGTGCATGTGCATATAAGCGGGTGCATGCAGTGTGAAGCAAAGATGTCATGCTGCACCTAGTTCATCATGCCCGCCCACCTGCATGTCTGACTCTAACAATACCCCAGACCACCGGGGAAGGGGGGGCTTCAAGCTTTTTTTACCCATACCCTTTCAAACCTACTGTAGACTCTGTCTCTGCTTTTCCTCACCCTCTCTTTCCTCTTTCTCTTCCCCCCACTATCTTTATCCAGAGGCGGAGAAGGCTTCTGCTATAGTATTAAGTGGTACTGTATAGCCCTGTCCAGGGGATATGTTAAACTTAGGGGCAGATTCTATTAGCCAACTGCCCTGAGCTATTCAATAACTGAAATACTCTGTGCAGTAATCCCTAGACATATGGTAAGTCCATAGCTCTGCACACATATCCCAGGACCTAGATCTGGCTGCTAGAGGTACCTACATGTTATTTCTCACCAGATATTGACTACCATCAGGCTACCCATCCCATCTCTCCCTTTTTTTAAATCAAATGGACCAATTGTCCATATCTTGGCACAAATTCTAAGTGTGTACGGTTTCAAAATCGAGGTTGACATATTGCCCTGAATTCAGTGTCGCACTTTACTACTAATTGATTTTTGAGACATCACACCTCATTGTAGATCAAGGGATCTTGTGGAAAAAGTCAGTTTTAAGGATCCATGTATCATCATATTTATGATTTGTTTCTTATTTGTCTGAACCCCTGAGGAAGTCTTTTTTAAGACGAAACGCGTTGCGATTCAACCATTGTTCTGAAAAAAAAAATTCAGATGTGAATCATGGAATTTTATTAAAAACATTCGATTTTTATTATTACAAGTTGTACACTTTTATTCAGTCCAAACTAGCGGTGAAAATCTATTAGGTGGTGGATAACTTAAGCGCTCTCTATACACTCCATTTCTACCCTCATTCTGTCTCCTACTAACGGGGGATTTATAGAGTAGCTGCTGTACCTTATAGGGCGCAATTGGGGTCATTTTTTGTTTTATATATAAATATATATATATATATATAAGGGCGCTCTTCACACTGGCATAAGGGGGCATAAGTATGTGTTTCTCCTGACGACGGGGAGACTGATCCCTGAAACGTTGAGGTAATAAAATTCGCTACTTTTTAAGAAGTCCTTGCAGTGCCGTTTTTGGAACCATGCTAGTGGAACCCAGGGCTTTATATATATATATATATATATGACGAGAGTAAAGGATGGCACTCAGGAGACTCGGTAAAACGTGCTGTATTAAAACGTGCAAAAGAGGACCAACGTTTCGGGGTGTATACCCCTTTGTCAAGGTGCTAGTGAGAACTAGCACCTTGACAAAGGGGTATACACCCCGAAACGTTGGTCCTCTTTTGCACGTTTTAATACAGCACGTTTTACCGAGTCTCCTGAGTGCCATCCTTTACTCTCGTCATACCCATCCCCCTGTGGAAGGGCACCGGGGCAGCTGACCAAGTTAGTGGAGTGCCGGGCCGCAGAAGCTCTCTCTATATATATATATATATATATATATATATATTGCTACAGATGCCTGGGATGCCGGACCTGCAGCTCTGTGACCGCTTCTTCATTTTTTTGCCATCCCCTTACTGGAAAAAAATATTACATTAACACAAATTGACATGTACCACCAGGTTTGTTGTTTATCTACTTACCTGCCCATGTGGCAAGAGCTATGTTGGTAAAACTGACAGGACGATAAAGGAACGCATGGCTCTCCATCGCTCCTCTATTAAAAAAGCCTTAGAGACTGGCTCAAGTGACCAACCGGTGGCACGCCATTTTTTGCAGGCTGGCCACAATATTCCATCAATGAAATTTATTCTTATTGATCATATCCCTTTCTCAATTAGAAGAGGTGATAGATCACTTAAACTATTACAGTGCGAGACCACCTGGATATATCGCCTTCAAACTTTGGCTCCTAAGGGCCTTAATGAATACTTGGGTCTCAAATGCCTCTTATAATACTTTTTTGATATTTTGATAGTATGAGTACATTTTTCAGTGTGACTTCCTCATCAGCAGTGACGTGATAGTTTTTCCCCCCTTTTTTTTCCCCCTTTTCATCTGAGAAGTAATTAACAATAGCTAATTATGAAACTCCTTTATTATATGTGCCTGCTAAACTATGACATTATTTATTTTAATCTTTATTCTTGTTTTCTTTTATGCCAGTTTTTCACATGTCTTTTGTTGGTGTTAATAAAGTTTTTCTCTATGTTTAGATCCCTATCTCCCTGACAACGGGGGCCGTTTGGACGGCATGACGCACATACGTCCGTGCGCAGATACGTCATACAGCGCACGTTGATGACGTGTGCGGAAGTGAATGAACGGTGTCCGGACTGGGAGGAGGGACATGCACTGGTATGTATGTATTTAAATGTTCATTTTGTATGTATACCTTTGACCTGATGACGAGGTAATAAACGCCTCGAAACGTTGCCGTAATCCTGACTGTATCTGAATTATTTGGAGTGCCGCCGAAAGTGTATTTATATATATATATCTATATATATATAGGTAGAGGATGGATGGCACTCCACACAAAAGATAAAGAAGATAGCTGGCCGGGGTGCACACGCAGGGGGGGTATGCAGGAGACGTATCGTGGCACACTCTCGGACTTGTGAAAGAAAGGGTCAACACTCAGAGGTATATAGATATATATATATATATACTAGGTGATTCATCGTGCCCTATGGACGCTCTTCACACCGGCATAAGGGGCTGCGCCCCCTTAATTTGTGAACGTTTGTATTGTGAGAAATATGGTAAGAATTGTATGACAGATGCCTGTATTGCAACTTGAGTTATAGGTGAAATGTGATAAATAAAGAGCATATGATTTGGAAGGGGGTGTGCATTGTTTTGTTTAATTAAAAAGCGGTTACAGAGTAAGATGTACATTGATAGTGTGAAGGGTACAGTAACATTTGTGGGTGTGGGGGGGGGGTGCGTGCGTGTTGTTGAGGTGTGTGTGTGTGTGCAATAGTATAGTAGGGTGTTTTTGGGTCAGCGGCTCTCCACTGGCGGAGGTTACGACACAGGAAAACTGGAGGCTGGGTAGTGATAGGGGTGTGTGGGCATAAGGGGGACTAAAGAGGAGGGTGGGGGACACTGTGCAGCTTCTGCCAGTGAATGAAGGTCCAGCGTGGCAGCACAGGAGTACAGGACGGTGCCCCTAAGTCAGTGTCTCCTCCTACTGGGTGGGAGTTAGGGTGCATGAGAGTAGGAGGCTGGGTGGTAAAGCATGATAGGGGAATGTGGGCAACACAGGGTGAGCAGGTCCCCACTGGTGGAAGTTACGGGGCAGGAGAACAGGAGGCAGGGCAGTGATAGAGGTGTGTGGGCATGAGGGGTAGTAAAGGTTTTTGGCTGTTGCAGAGTAGGGATGGGCATTGGTGCAGACGCCATCGATGGTCGCGAATCGTGGGAGGGGGTGTCGCGGGTTGGTGCTTTGGGGGGTGCTGGCAGAGGGGGGGTGCGGGAGTAATGGTGGATGGTGGGTGTGTACTGTAGCCCTGGCTGTGCAAGGGGAGGTGATGTGTATAATGCTGGGCGGGAACGTTATACACATAGAACACTGGTCTTTTGCCTAGGGGGGCGGGTTTGTGTATCCCGCTGGGTGGGAACGTTATATACACAGGGGATGAGTGACAGATCTGGCTAAATATATAAGAGATATATAGGCAGAACAGGTGGCACTCAGAGCTGTTGTAACAGTGTAGGTTTAATGAGGCAACCTGCTTTTAGGAGCGCCAATTTATCAAGCCAATACAACAATATATATATATTAGGTGGCCAATGCGAAAATTTCCTATGCAAATAAAATATGATTAATTTTATAGCAAGGTTGGTGTTTTGTTTTTGGATGAAAGAAGAACCGGTTCATTTGTAGCCATTTTGAGTAGCCAAGCAAAACTGAACAGTATCGATGCATCCAAGTAAAGAACTCTTGGGCCAAAAGTAAACTTTTCTACTTGATATATAAACAAACAATTCAATGTGCAATTGTACATGTAAATTATCAATTCATCAGAAGTGGAGAACTTAATCTTTGAAATGGTTCCTCATTTATGGATTTTGGTTAAAGATGAAGGGATAAAAAGGGATCGTAATTTTTGCACGGGCCACCTTCGTAGGTTTTATTTCTTTTTCCTTACATTTAAGATATACCTCAGGAGGAGCCCTTCTCCTCTTATTATAAAAAAAGAGGTCCAGTACTCTGGGTGACCTGTCTGCAGAGACATTTTAGGATGTGTCAGTGTCTGTGTGTAGAAGCCTCTGCTGCAATCCCCACTGCTGGCTGCACCTGAGGTTCGGAAGGTAAGCAGTCTTTCTTTGTGTTGCCTTTGTATGCCCCAACTTTTAGTCCCCAGCTGCAGCTTTGAAGCAGGGATGTAGCCGGTCGGCCTTCTCCATATTGTAGTGAGGTCCGCACTTGTCCTGCTGCAGCTGCACGGAGTTCTGGGACTCTGCTGCCGGACAGCATGCGTGTCAGTGGCTAGACTCCGACTGGGGCCAGGTGTCACGTGCGCACATTGTGCAGCGAGGCTGAGCTGCAGGTGGTCTAATTAGCTGAGCAGGCTTTGTTTTAAGTGTCAGGAACAGAGACTGTGCAGCGGTCTGGTAGCTGAACCAGCAGTAAAGTACCAGTGCTGCTAGTGTTATTAGCACATGGAATCCATGTTTTCCATACACTGAGCTTATCCGGGGTAGCGGGAAAGTGAGGGGGGAGCTTACTGCTGCAAAGTCAATATTTAACGTTGATTTTTAAACAAACAATACAATGTGCAATTGTAAATTCGTCACAAGCGGAGAACTTAATCTACAAAATGGTACCTAACTAATCGAATTTTGTTAAGTATGAAGGGTGAAAATTCACCTTCTAGAAATATATACTGTATATTATGATTATTAGGGTTCTATATTTTTCTCATGTTATGCAATGCATGGAGACACGCATAATTCCAGTGGGGAGGTATGTGACACCCCAGCAAAGTAAATAACGTTGACTTGTAAACAAACAATACAATGTGCAATTGTAAATTAACAATTCTTCAGAAGAGGAGAAAGTAATATCTGAAATGGTACCTCATTTATCGATTTTGGTCAAGTATGAAGGTGAGAAAAAGGGAGCATCACAAAAAAAATCACCTTTTAGAAATAATAGAGAGAGAGCGAGAGAGAGAGAAAGAGATGTTGGAAGGTATGCATTACACACATACATATATACACACACACACACACACTATATCATTTATACTTATAACTATTTAATATTCTGGCTTGCTACAAGAATTCAATTAAGTAAAGATACATGCTGTGTTATACATGTACACACTTACAAACAATGTTAAAAATGTTAACCAGGTAACTTACACATATATTTATGTAGTGTGGGAGGAAACCGGAGCACACAGAAGAAACCTACACAAGCATAGGAAAATACACACATTTTACACAGATAGGGCGATGGTGGGAATCCAACCCATGACCTCAGTGCTGTAAGCTATAAATATATGTGCTTTTACCTCCTGCCACCTCAGCAGCATTACAATTGCAGCACCATCCTCTGTTTGGCTTCCACAGCCAGAGGGCTTTGAAATACTTAAATAGTGCCTGAAGCATGATGAACGCAGCTAGCATGAGGGGATGCGGTACACTGTGACAATGTCCATGTTGGCTATGTCCTCATTCAGGACATTTAAAATGCTCTTCAAATGCTGTTATTTAAAAATGTTGTGTTATCTGGCCTAATAAGGCTCCGCCCAGTGTGTACGGCCTGGCTGTGAGCACTTATGTGGGCCCCTCGCATCATCACTGACCGGTACCATTCATTTGCTGGTATTAACTGCAGAGTGGACAGCTTTCCATAGCGTCCTGCTATGGAAAGCCATCCACCCCTGTGAAAATCGCTTGGACAGTCGAAAATCACTTGGAGCGATTTTCAGCCCAGCGATTTTCACCAGACTCGCTTTGCCAGCCACACTTCGGGCACTGGTGACTATTTCCAGTAGATAAAGCGCCACATGCCTGACAGGAAAGGTCCTTTTCAACATAGGGGACCAAGCATTTGCCCAGCCTCATGGTAGTGACAGATGGTGATGCTCTTCCTGTCTAGAAAGAAGGCCAATCCCAGGATAGGGTCACGGCGGGATCCCAGAATTTTTGCCAGATTTGGAATCTGTCAAACCTCCAATTCTGGGATATGAGGATCCAATTATGTATATTGCTGACAATTCTCCTTCCAGTTCCAGCTTCCCTGTTCCCAGTCTGTTGTCTCTTCCCCTTCTAGTCAGGGGCTGTCTGGCAACTTTTAGCCTAGGGGGCAAGTACAGAGCACTGGCCCGAAAAGGGGGTGTGGTCCCTCAAAAGTGGACATGCCCTTAAGCTGACTAGGGCGGTGAGGCAGACCAGGGTGGTGATACTGACACATAGACAGATGCTGACACTGACTCTGACATACAGACAGCTACTGACACATTACACACAGATACAGCCAGATACTTACTGTACAAATGGAAGTTGACACAAATGCTGACACACAGATGCTGAAACACAGACATGTAGACAGATGCTGACAAACAGATACTGATATGCAGACAAATTCTAACACACAGACAGAAGGACATATATTACTGAATACTGACACACGGACACACTGATGCTGACACACTAACCCCTGACACATGGATTGACAATGAAACACAGATCATATACCTCTCACTATCTCCTTCCCTATTTCAATCATATACCTTTCCATCCCTCCCTCATTCACATACTATAATGCCCATTACACATAATGCCACACACCTTAATGCCCATTACACATAATGACACACACCATAAGGCCCATTACACATAATGCCATACACCTTAATACCCATAACATATGCCGCACACATGATGTCCATTACACATAATGCCACACACCTTAATGCCCATTACACATAATGCCACACACCATAAGGCCCATTACACATAATGCCACACACCTTAATGCCCATTACACATAATGCCACACACCATAAGGCCCATTACACATATTGCCATACAACTTAATACCCATAACATATGCCACACACGTGATGTCCATTACATATAAAGCCACACACTTTAATGGCTCCCTCTGCTTTACTAAACTGGTGGCCCTGGTTGCAGGGAAGGTGGGCTGGCATAGCCAGGGCCCATGGCAACGAAAGGGCCCACTGCTGTGGACAGTAGTTCCGCCTCCGTTACGTACACAGTGTCATACACACAAACACATATGGGGCGAAATGTAATAGGGTGCGTTTTTTTAGACTAAAAAAAAATCGCACCAAATCGCACCTTTAAAAATCGCGTTTTTTGCCGCGAATTCGCATATGTAATGAGATGCGAATTAGCGGCAAAAAATGCGATTTGCCGCGATTTCCAGTCATGAAAATGTGCGCATTTTCAGTCATGAAAATGTGCGCATTTTCATATATGCGATTTTGGGTAAAAAAATAAAATTAAAAAAAAAACGGCGTGGGGTCCCCCCTCCAGAGCATAACCAGCCCCGGGCTGAAAGAGCCGGTCCTGGTTTCATAAAATCACAGGAACAAACAAGTTGGGGTTCCGTGCATTTTATAAAACCAGCACCAGGCTCAAGGGCCGGTCCTGGTTCCCAAAATACGGGGGACAAAATGACTAGGGGTCCCCCGTATTTCAAGAACCAGCACCGGGCCCAACCAGCCAGCAGGGTAATGCCACAGCCGGGGGGAGACTTTTTATACAAGTCCCCCCGGCCAAAGCATTTAGCCCTCTGACCGGTCAGCATGGGCAGGGGTCCTGGGGGAGTGGGGACCCCCCCAAAGAAGGGGTCCCCCCCCTCCAGAACTTACCAGCCCATGCTGAAGCCCGGGGCTGTCCTCGATGCCCCTGGGCGGTGGGCATCGAGCTGATATTTGGTGTAAAAAAATAGATCAACTATTGTTTTTTACTGTGGCACTACAAGTGCCAGCAAGCCTCCCCAGCAAGCTGGGACTTGGAGAACCACAAGTCCCAGCCTGCTGGGCATTAAAGGGCCCGCTGGCACTTGTAGTTCCACAGTTAAAAAAATAGTGCACAAAACACACTGACACACATTTTAAATAAAACTTTAATACACACATTACACACATACTAATACTTACCTATCTTCTTCCCGTAGGTAGCCCTGGTCCTGATGTCCTCCGGTCCTGTGTCGGCGTTCCTCTTCATGTCGACGTCCTTCTTGAAGTCGACGTCCCTGTCGGCGATGGCGTCCGGTGTCCGGGTCCGACGAAATCCATGGAGGAAGCTGTGGAAGGAAACCATACTCACCTGTCCCAGCGCGACGTAGTCCAGGTAAGGGTCTTGGAAAAAAAACAAACCGACACCCGAATCCAAGCGGACACGACGGAGACGCACGTGTGTTTGTTTACATCGTGCGGCTCCGCCTCCCGAATGCCGCTATTGGCCGCCTTGCGGCCTAGCGGCTCCTGATTGGCCGCTAGGCCGCAAGGCGGCCAATAGCGGCATTCGAGAGGCGGAGCCGCAAGATGTAAACACCGTGCGTCTCCGTCGTGTCCGCTTGGATTCGGGTGTCGGTTTGTTTTTTTTCCAAGACCCTTACCTGGACTACGTCGCGCTGGGACAGGTGAGTATGGTTTCCTTCCACAGCTTCCTCCATGGATTTCGTCGGAACCGGACACCGGACGCCATCGCCGACAGGGACGTCGACTTCAAGAAGGACGTCGACATGAAGAGGAACGCCGACACAGGACCGGAGGACATCAGGACCAGGGCTACCTACGGGAAGAAGATAGGTAAGTATTAGTATGTGTGTAATGTGTGTATTAAAGTTTTATTTAAAATGTGTGTCAGTGTGTTTTGTGCACTATTTTTTTAACTGTGGAACTAAAAGTGCCAGCGGGCCCTTTAATGCCCAGCAGGCTGGGACTTGTGGTTCTCCAAGTCCCAGCTTGCTGGGGAGGCTTGCTGGCACTTGTAGTGGCACAGTAAAAAACAATAGTTGATCTATTATTTTACACCATTAATCAGCTCGATGCCCACAGCCCAGGGGCATCGAGGACAGCCCCGGGCTTCAGCATGGGCTGGTAAGTTCTGGAGGGGGGGGACCCCTTCTTTGGGGGGGTCCCCACTCCCCCAGGACCCCTGCCCATGCTGACCGGTCAGAGGGCTGAATGCTTTGGCCGGGGGGACTTGTATAAAAAGTCTCCCCCCGGCTGTGGCATTACCCTGCTGGCTGGTTGTGTCCGGTGCTGGTTCTTAAAATACGGGGGACCCCTAGTCATTTTGTCCCCCGTATTTTGGGAACCAGCGCCGGACCTTGAGCCTGGTGCTGGTTTTATAAAATCCAGGGAACCCCAACTTGATTGTTCCTTGGATTTTATTATACCAGCACCGGCTTTTTAAGCCCGGGGCTGGTTATGCTTAGGAGGGGGGACCGCACGACGTTTTTTTTTTTTTTTTTTTTTTTAACTATTTTTTTACAACAGAACCATGCACAGATCTCAATGATCTGTGCATGTTTCTGATAAAAGCGCCAGGCAGAACCTGGTCTATTTTTTTTGCGATTTTTAGTAAGCTTTACTAAAAATCGCAACCCATTAAATATGCGACTTCTATCCTTTTTAATGGGAAAACATCTGGATGCGATTTTTAGTCTAACTAAAAATCGCACCTTTAAAAAATGCGATTTTTCCCGCAAATCGCACCCTATAAAATATGCGATTTTCGGGAAATGCCCGAAAACGGCATATTTTACGGGAAAAATCGCAAAAAAAAAAAAAAACGCCTCCCATTACATTTCGCCCATGATATACAGTCATACATAAATACATACAGACACAAATACATTCACACTCTACAGTCACACATACATAGTCAGATACTTGTACACACATACATGAGTACAGACACAGGAATGTACAATAAAAGATCCTACGTCCTCCTCCCGCCTCTCTCTCATTGATGCTGGGGCCGTGGGACATCCATCTTTCTGTGTCGCCCCCTAACCACGGCCCCACGGTTCCACAGGGATTCCTTTCAAACAGCGCACCAGCTCTACCCAAATTTGCACTTCTGGGTAGCGCTTGACGTGCTGTTATCCCTTGACACTAGAGGTACTGCTGTAGCTCCAGCGTCTGTCTCCTCAAAGGCAGTGGCCATCTTTGGAGGGGCTAGGGGAGGTGGTGGCACACTGGACCACCAGGGCCCTTTTTGCATTTTATAGTGATGGCCCAAGACACTCGGCATCCTGGGGGGCACATGGCACCCTGACGGGCACATGGCACCCTGACACCCGGCCCGGTCCGCCACTGCTCCTAGTCCCAGTGCTGTGTCTCCCCTCCCAGTACCAGTATCCCTGCTCCCAGTCTGCTCTTACTTCCCTTACCAGTCCCAGCAGGCAGCATCCCTGTTCCCAGTCCCAGCATCCCTGCTCCCAGTCTGCTGTCTCTTCCCCTCCCAGTCCCAGCATCCCTGCTTCCAGTTCCAGCATCCCTGCGTACGGTCCTTTATTCCAAGCTTGGCCTGTTCATGCATCATGTTCTGTGGTCCCATACTTAAGTCTCATCAGACAATGGCTTCAGAAATATCTTGCAAATAGTTAATAACTTTCACAAATATTTATTTAGAGAATTACTTCCATGGCATATTTGGCCATCTTGGACAAACACCATAAATCCTGTACATAATAATATATAAACTTGGGATTAGTCGTCGCCACCTTACAAAGTAGTAAATTCCTAAGGAAAACAAGTCGCTCTCTATCTGTAAGTTGTGGAAGATGAAGGAAATCATATTTGCTGTTGAAATGAAGAGATTGGTGAAGGTTACCCCCTTATCTGCTCTTCAGCTAAATCCTCTGGCGCAGCGCGGCGCCTAATTCCTGATAGAGGCAGCGAGAACTAATCAACCAAAGCAAATTGTGTCACTTTGTAAAGTTTAACCATTGTAATCTCACCAAACAATACAAGGACATACACAGCCCACGTGCATCCGCCTGAAGGACGGGGTGTAGGGACATTTAGTATGCGTTCAGTGTGCCGGATCAGCATATGCAAATGCCTAATTATCATCATCGTTACTATAGAACATAAAGATAGATAGATAGATAGATAGACATGACATAGATAGATAGATAGATAGATAGATAGACATGACATAGATAGATAGATAGACATGACATAGATAGATAGATAGATAGACATGACATAGATAGATAGATAGATAGATAGATAGATAGATAGATAGATAGATAGACGTGACATAGATAGATAGATAGATAGATAGATAGATAGACATGACATAGATAAATAGATAGACATGACATAGATAGATAGATTGATAGATAGATAGATAGATAGACATAGATAGATAGGGTACTTGTTTCCTAGCACGGCCACAACGATCATGATCGTGGGCATCGTGAGGAAAAATCGGGGGCATCGCGGCCATCGCATGCACGAAAAAATCGGGTGCGATGGTACCGACGCGATGTCCGCGATTTCCCTATAGGGAACAATGTTAAATGCATCAATTTACCCGCGATGCCCCTGATTTTCCATAGGAATCAATGTTAAATGGCTCAATTGACCCAATTCATCATAGGGAACACTGGTAAATGGGCCAGAAACCCCAAAAACACCGCTGAACAGTGAAATGTCCCCCCAAAAGTGGTTTACGCCACCCCATGATCAACGCGAACCCGAAGCGTGGCGAGCGCAGCGAGCCCGCGAGGGGCGGCGGTACGCGTCCTCCGACCTTTTCATACCCCCACTATCCACGTCGGCGTGGAGTTGAGAATAGAATAGTTTGGCGAGCGCAGCGAGCCACCGAGCCCGAAGCGTGGCGAGCGCAGCGAGCCCCGCGAGGGGACGCGGATACCCGTGAAGCCCGCGAATGGACGCGTTTACCTGTGAAGGTATCCGCGTCCCCTCGCGGGGCTCGCTGCGCTCGCCACACTATTCTATTCTCAACTCCACGCCGACGTGGATAGTGGGGGTATGAAAAGGTCGGAGGACGCGTAGCGCCGCCCCTCGCGGGCTCGCTGCGCTCGCCACGCTTTGGGTTCGCGTTGAGCGTGGGGTGGCGTCAACTACTTTTGGGGGGACATTTCACTGTTCAGGGGTGTTTTATGGGTTTTCTGGCCCATTTACCATTGTTCCCTATGATGATTTGGGTCAATTGAGCCATTTAACATTGATTCCTATGGGAAATCGGGGGCATCGCGAGTAAATTGAGGCATTTAACATTGTTCCCTATGGAGAAATCGGGGGCATCGCGTCTGGACCATTTAAGCCTTTTTTAGCCGCATACGACGCGACCGACGCGATATTGACTTTTTACAATGCATTTCAATGGGAAAATCGGGGGCATCGCGTCGGTCGCGTCGTATACCACTAAAAATGACACCCGATGCCCGCGATTGTGGCCGTGCTAGGAAACAAGTACCATAGATAGATAGATAGACATGACATAGATAGATAAATAGATAGATAGATAGATAGATAGACATAGATAGATAGATATATAGATAGACATGACATAGATAGATAGATAGATAGACAGACATGACATAGATAGATAGATAGATAGATAGATAGATAGATAGATAGATAGTGAGTAATAGTGGAGATAGATAGATAGATAGATAGATAGATAGATAGATAGATAGATAGATAGATAGATAGATAGATAGACAGACAGATAGATATGAGATAGATAGATATGAGATAGATAGATAGATAATTATCTTTTATTGGTGAGGTCTATACAGGTTCTGATGTACAAGGAAACATTGTGATAAATTGACCTGAATTAGGATATATTCTGTCCCTATTGGACGTACAGTATGATGCTTTCATCTACTTTTAGATGAAGATGACGCATGATCTAGGAGCTGTCACAACAGGGGAGACCTGGAAAAGACTTTGACTCAGATACAGATTTTTCATTATCAAAAAGTTTTGAACTAGGCACACAGCCATTCCATAGAGCAGCCACAGAAAGTCTCATATACAGGTTGAGTATCCCTTATCCAAAATGCTCGGGACCAGGAGAATTTTGGATAACGGATTATTCCGTATTTCGGAATATTTTAATATTTCAATGATGTATTTTGAAGTATCTTGCATTTATGCTGTATAAACACATAATATACACACAAATATATTTTATTACCACATAAAATACACACAAATATATTTTAATTGTTCAAAAAACAAGGTTTCAAAACGTGAAAAAAAATGTGTGTACTATCTCAGCACTGAATTTGAATGCCAAGCAATCATTGTCTTGCACATATATAGTGCCAGTTACATATCATGTCCCCAGTGATGCTGTTACAAATGTCCCCAGTGAGTTTTTAGCAAAAAAAATATTTTTTTTCACTTTCTGGAATGTCCGTATTTCGGAATAATTCGGATAACGGATATTCGGATACGGGATACTCGACCTGTATTATATGCCGTACCCGTGTCCGTCCTGAATGCTAGCAATGTCCAACCTTATAATAAGGGTCTGACAGGGAACCCGGGTACCCCCACTCAGGGCTTGCAACAGAAATCTTGGGACCCCTGTACACTAATATTTTTGGGCCCCCCCCCCACGTAATCCAAAACCCACACAACTCTCTTCTGCATGTACTAATAAATGTATTGATGTAGTGATATGGATGATGCAGGTGTGTAGTGATATGGATGATGCAGGTGTGTAGTGATATGGGTGACGCAGGTGTGTAGTGATATGGGTGACGCAGGTGTGTAGTGATATGGATGATGCAGGTGTGTAGTGATATGGGTGACGCAGGTGTGTAGTGATATGGGTGACGCAGGTGTGTAGTGATATGGGTGATGCAGGTGTGTAGTGGTATGGGTGACGCAGGTGTGTAGTGATATGGGTGACGCAGGTATGTAGTGATGTGGATGACACAGGTGTGTAGTGATATGGATGACGCAGGTGTGTAGTGATATGGGTGATGCAGGTGTGTAGTGGTATGGGTGACGCAGGTGTGTAGTGGTATGGGTGACGCAGGTGTGTAGTGGTATGAGTGATGCAGGTGTGTAAGTGAGACCCATTGTGGTAGAGGTCTTCTACTGTATGTGTTGGCTAGGGAATGACATGACAGTCCAAGGATGAAGGCTGCTAATTAAGCCATTCTAGATATACAGCATTTAGTGAGTTATAACACACGCTGATGTATGGGGTAAAAAGAAAGTTTGGGTAACAGCAGTTGACATGACAAAGTGGCTAATTCTGTGGGGCAATGCATGCAACAAGATATATATATATATCTTGTTGCATGCATTGCCCCACAGAATTAGCCACTTTGTCATGTCAACTGCTGTTACCCAAACTTAGTAGCATACCCCAAAACCAACCTGTGTGGTTGTGTTCTTTATGGGCTGCTCCCTCCACGGCACAGCGGGCATGTGGGCAGGTTGGAGACACAGAGCTGCAGGCTTGACACAGCGGGGGCGAGTTGGAGGCTCGGTGCGGTGGTGCTGCTGGAGGCTTTGTGGAGTTTGTGCGGCTGCGTGCGGACAGGAGGCTCGGTGTGCGGCAGGCAGGAGGCTTGCGGGCAGACATGGCTGTCGCTCTGCAGTGTGACCTTAGATGTCACACTGCGCACAGCTGGGGGTGGGGACTGCTGCGGCGGATGGTCTGTGACACACTATTCTCTCCAGCCGGAGAGACCCTGCGGTGGCGGGCAGCTGCATACAGACGCGGGACGGGGGCGACACGCACTGACTGCAGTGCACAGCTTACAGACGGGCCCCGGCCAGGCTCTGGGGCCCTTCAAATCGCCGGGGCCCGTCACACATGTCCCCTTTGACCCCCGCTGTTGCCGGCCCTGCCCCCACTCGGACTAATATCATGGCCTGGGGCGCAGACTGCTCTGCCAGGCCCCAAAAGTGAGGGGGCGTGACCAACTGGATGGGGAGGGGTCACATCCCTGTAAAAAGAAAAACTTTGCAGGGGCGGAGGGTGCCAGTGTGGATTGCACACCCGCTCAGGGAGAGAGGACAGGCTGCTGCTAAAGCTGCCTCTCTCCCCAGCTCAGCACACAGCACAGAACAGCATGTGCTATGCTGGGGAGAGTGCCTGTGCTGCAATGACAGCCTGTCCTCTCTCTCCCACTGCCTGGCTCTCTGCAACAGGGGAGGGGGGAAGAAGGCCCTGGGCCCCCCATCAGCCCCTTCTTGGCGCCACTGATCATGGCTTAAGGAATAATTATATCTAATATTTGTGTGTGTGTGTGTGTGTGTGTATATATAATATATATATATATATATATATATATATATATATATATATATATATATATACATATACATATACATATATGTGTATATTACAGATGTGCACAGACCCCCATGTTTTGATTTTGGTTCTATTTCATCATCATATATTGGTTTTGGCAACAATGACATCAAGCATTGCTAATGATTAATAAAAATAATCAAAAACCTGAAATTCAGATTTAAAACCCAATTCAGAACCATGGTCAGATTCCAGCCAGGACTGTGTTCGGATTGGACCAGATCTCTTAGGGGGATACAGACTGGGTTTTTGGTTTAGCTTGGATCCACTTATCTGTAATATATTTCTAGATACCGCACTTACCGCCCCCTGCCGTTGCAGATAAGGGGCGGGATACAGGAGGAAGGCCACATCACTGGCGACACATCCCGCCGCTCTCCGCCACTCTCTGTTAACGGCATATGCATGAAAATTTGGTCAAAGGAGGTCTCCTCTGATAAGATCTGTCCTTTGCAATGATAGGACTTATGGGTTTAGGGCCTGGGGTCCTATTTGCATTTGCGTCAAGTGATGTGCCCGTCACAAGGGATGCTAAGAGGGAGGCAGTTGGATCCCTCACATGACGTGAGCCTATAGGCTTCTATAGGGCAACGCTGCCCACTGCATCAAAGACACAAAATCTATTGGTGTCCAGGTTTGGGCGCTTGTTGCGTCTCGCCCAATGGCAGATGACGTAGTGTTATTAGGGTGACCAGCTTCCAGCATCATGTAACGACACGAGAATCCGGCAGCCTGAGTTGGACCCACAGTTGCTCTGTTACACGAGACTCATAGTCGCCATCCATTCCTGCATCACGAAGAACTTCCTAGGCGTTAGGCTACAAAGCTGATAATCTGATGGAGCAGAATCCTCGCACGCCACCGACTAATCATCGAGATCTCATCAGTATTATCTCTTAATTTGTCCCCTAATGTAATGTCGCGCGGAGTGCACATAGGTCAATATATTCCATTATTCCCAATTGCAACAAGAATTTCATTCAACAATATGGTTCATTAAATTCTGAATCTAATAACTGTATTCACCATAATAGAAATTGCTCATCAGAACATGAGGCTGCATATATCGGATTTATTAATTGACACAAAAATGTAATTAGAAGCTGATTTGTATTGTTACACATTTAGCACCCCCTTATATCGTCAGCGCATATTAAGGGATCAAGGTCAGAGGTCAGATCAGAGGTTCAAGATGATCCTAATGCTGCATTAATTGCCGGGCTGTGAACATATGTTTTGGGCTTAACCAGGGGCGGCTGAAGAGAGGAGGGGGCCCTTGCGCAGGCTCCCAGCAGACAACCTCCTGTCTGGTAGGGGCCGGCGGTGTTTGTAGACTCTGTTGTGTTGTCAGAGCAGACTGCACATGTGCAAGTCTACGGGAACATGGTATGTATGGCACAAAATATATGTACATCACCGGGAAAATGGCTGCCTGTTCGGCCACTGTGGTAAGTATAATTACATGGACCCCTGGACCCAAGAGCCCATGTACACTGCACACACTGCACCTATTACAGATACACCAATGTTTGTGGGTTGTGCAGAGTCCTCACTGAACGGTGATGTGGACTGACCGTGTCATCAATGAACAAATACATAGGATTTATAGGTCTGATTCTGGGAAAATCCAGGGCTGGTATAAGGGCCACAGGGGTCTGGGCCTGAAAATTATGAAGGGCCTACTGTTGTGTGAAGTGGAACAGTGATGTGTAGGTGTGGCCATTGCAATGTGGGTGTGGCTAGTGCTGTGTAGGTGTGGCCAATGCCATGTGGTGTCACTACTGCTGTGTTCATTGTGTGTGGCCAGTGCCCTATCGGTATGTCCAGTGCTGTGTTGATGTGTCCAGTGCCAGGTGGGTGTGGCCAGTGATGTGTTTGCCTGGTCAGTGTTGTGTTGGTGTGACTAGTGCCATGTGCTCATGGCCAGTGTTGTGTGGGCGTGCACAGTGCCCTGTGGGTATGCTCAGTGCCATGTGGGTGTGGCCAGTGATGTGTTAACGTGGTCAGTGTTGTGTTGCTGTGACCAGTGTCATATAGAAACATAGAATTTGACGGCAGATAAGAACCACTTAGTCTGCCCCTTTTTTATACATGTTACCACAAACCATATTTGATCCTTATTTCTTTGTAAGGACATCAATATGCCTATCCCAAGCATGTTTACATTGTACTACTGTATTTGCCTCTACCACCTCTGATGGGTGGCTATTCCACTTATCTACTACTCTTTCTGTGAAGTAATTCTTCCTCACATTTCCCCTGAATCTTTCTCCCTCTAGTGTCAGTGCATGTCCTCGTGTTCTGCTGCTCCTCTTCCTGTGACTGATGTCTCCCACCTGTAACTTCCTCCCCCTAGTGTTAGTGCATGTCCTCGTGTTCTGCTGCTCCTCTTCCTGTGAAGAATGTCTCCCACCTGTACCTTCCTCCCCCTAGTGTCAGTGCATGTCCTCGTGTTCTGCTGCTCCTCTTCCTGTGAAGAATGTCTCCCACCTGTACCTTCCTCCCTCTAGTGTCAGTGCATGTCCTTGTGTTCTGCTGCTCCTCTTCCTGTGAAGAATGTCTCCCACCTGTACCTTCCTCCCCCTAGTGTCAGTGCATGTCCTCGTGTTCTGCTGCTCCTCTTCCTGTGAAGAATGTCTCCCACCTGCACCTTCCTCCCCTAGTGTCAGTGCGTGTCCTCGTGTTCTGCTGCTCCTCTTCCTGTGACTAATGTCTCCCACCTGTACCTTCCTCCCCCTAGTGTCAGTGCATGTCCTCGTGTTCTGCTGCTCCTCTTCCTGTGACCAATGTCTCCCACCTGTACCTTCCTCCCTCTAGTGTCAGTGCATGTCCTCGTGTTCTGCTGCTCCTCTTCCTGTGAAGAATGTCTCCCACCTGTACCTTCCTCCCCCTAGTGTCAGTGCATGTCCCCGTGTTCTGCTGCTCCTCTTCCTGTGAAGAATGTCTCCCACCTGTACCTTCCTCCCCCTAGTGTCAGTGCATGTCCCCGTGTTCTGCTGCTCCTCTTCCTGTGACTAATGTCTCCCACCTGTACCTTCCTCCCCCTAGTGTCATTGCATGTCCCCGTGTTCTGTTGCTCCTCTTCCTGTGAAGAATGTCTCCCACCTGTACCTTGTTAAAACCCTTGATTTATGTGAAAGTTTCTATCATGTCCCCCCTCCTTTCCCTTCTCTGCTCTAAACTATACATGTTAAGATCTTTTAGTCTTTTCTGGTACGTTTTGTGATGTAGGCCATGCACCATTTTACAGTCTCTAATGTATTTATATCCTTCTGGAGATATGGCCTCCAGAACTGAACACAGTACTCTAGATGAGGCTGTACCAATGACCTATACAGTGGCACTATTTTTCTTTCTGTATGGGTGTGGTCAGTTTTATGGGGGCATGGCCAGTGTTGTATTGATGTGACCAGTACCATGTGGGCATGGCCAGTGTTGTATGGGCGTGGAAAGTACACTGTGGGCATGCTCAGTGTTGTGTGGGCATGGACAGTGCCCTGTGGGCATGGACAGTGTTGTGTGGGCATAACCAGTGCCATGTGGGTCTGTACACCCTTGCACTATGAGCCCCAATGTGTCCCTAATATGTAAATGTAGAGAATTAATTGGAACATAATTTTTTATTACGATAGCAATGTAATTTTCATGCTTTTTGGCCCAACCATGTGGCTAGTTTGGTGCTGGTCTTTATCATATTGTCATTTTTTGAAACTGACGTATTTCGCCAAGATGGCTCCCAGCTTTTTTTTTTTAAAGCTGGGAGTCAGCCCGGGGAAACATGTCAGATAACAACACTCGCACATCTCCTACCTGTGGTGGAACCCTGGACCAGGACCATGGCACGTACTGACCCCCTTGTTATGTCCACACGAACCACTTACTGCTGCTGCCACTCCAAGGGATACAAGTACTCCTGCAAATGTCCATCAATTTCACCAAACCCAACAATGGTGAGTGGATAGCTATATACACATTGGGAACCATTATAGAGCAGTCAGCCAGAAATATCCTGCTGCCCAGCCGTAATGCCCATACACACTGGGCAACACTGCCCGTGGCTGATATAGTCAACCATATGGGCACGGGCGGTCGATATTGTGCATACACACTAGCCAACACTGCCCACGACTGATATAGTCAACCATATGGGCACGGGCGGTCGATATTGTGCATACACACTAGCCAACACTGCCCGCGGCTGATATAGTCCACCATACGGGCACGGGCGGTCGATATTGTGCATACACACTAGCCAACACTGCCCGCGGCTGATATAGTCCACCATACGGGCACGGGCGGTCGATATTGTGCATACACACTAGCCAACACTGCCCGCGGCTGATATAGTCAACCATATGGGCACGGGCGGTCGATATTGTGCATACACACTAGCCAACACTGCCCACGGCTGATATAGTCCACCATATGGGCACGGGCAGTCGATATTGTGCATACACACTAGCCAACAGTGCCCATAGGTCATGGCCCACCATGGCTAGCCATGGCTATCCTATTGTTCTCAGCAGCAATATAATACATAGAACAATGCAGTAGGGGATTAGCAGGGTAATCATATTACTCACTTAATCCTATTAAAGGGCTAGAAGAGGATGGCTCCACCTGTACTGTAATACACACACTGCGCATTGTTTGGGGCAGACCATAGCTTATTATACGCTAATCGTGCATCTTGACTCGTTAATGATATCGTTTAGTGTGTCGTTTGCGCGGGAGTTCAAGGTACATGGCTAACACTGTCGCCCCAGGAACATATCTTATGTCATGCTCCCAGTTTGTTGCCTCTGACTCATGCAGAAATCCTGCGCAGATGCTAATAACCAGGATTTAGCTGCCTGTGTCACAGGTATAGCTGGCGTGTCCCGATACCATATATACACCAGACTCTGCCACCGCCATAACAAGCAGTGAATCATATGCGTCGCCTGCGCCTCCGACAGACTTTCTCTATCTGATACCTACATACAGTACGGCCGCAGTGTAACCAGCTAATGGAATAGGCAGCTATCAATAACATTACCGCCAATTACTCAGCCCACATTACAAGCCGCTCTGACAATGAGGCTCAGCGAAAATGCTACTTAATCAACCTTGTACCTGCACAACTAATTACCATCCATCAACCAGCAGCAGAGAACAGATAATTGGTTTAATAGGGTCATTAGCAATAAAAGGGTTAATTTCGCTTTTGTCGCCAGTGGGAGTTAAAACATATTAAAAGCCGCGGAAGTCGGTGTAATGTCAGAAGAAATTTCCATGGCACAAAGGAGTTTTCCGCCAGACAATACAAGATCATTAGAAGATACAAGTAACATTTTTATAAGCGATGATTTCGAATGAACCTGCTCTTCCCTTCTCCCCCATTGTCTGTCTTACTAATCGTATCATGTAATTAACACGGATCTGTCTTATGTGACTAATAGGACATCGAACGTGTAATACAAAGAGTCAAACGTCCATATACTGTAATCTATAGCCTGGGGCGGTGACAGGTAATAGGATACATTCCCGGCCCTCCCGCTGTCCAAAGGGCCACACATTGGGCCTAATTCAAGTTTGATCGGACGGGGCTGAATTCGTCCCCATTCCGACGGTGGGGGGTCTGTGCATGCGTGTAGTTACGCATGTACAGGCCCCGTCTTCTGCGAGTATCACACTCACCTGGCGGCATCAAGGGAACACCCAGTGTTTTATTTGCGCCCCTGCTCGGGGGCGGGCGATTGATGTCACATGACCTCAGCACCCTCCCCCTTTTTAGCATATGGTGCCTGTAACTTTTATTACTGAAAGTAGGATAAATAATTAGACCTTCGACCTACTAGGAGGGGAGCAGCCAGCGGGTCTGAATTAGACTCATAGCCCATATCAAAGAAATAAAAACACAATCAAAATGTCGACACGTCAATGGTCGACACAGAAAACGGTTGTCACACATGTTGTTCGTGATATTTTTTTAAACCGACTTGTTATTACTTGATGATCTGTGTGGGCATAGAGGGAGGATATAACAGTGTGCCGGGCACATCGCGCCATGCAAGGGAACGCGGTACACTTATACGGTGCCCATGTTGACTAATGCCGACATAGACTAAAAATGCGTGAAAAACTAGTTTTAACCCGATTCTGTGTCAAGCATCTTCATGTCAACTATTTTGCTTGTGATGACTTTTTGTCAATACCGATATAGACCATGTCGACCTTTTTCATGTTGCCTGTCGATCTAATAATCCACACCCCACCGCACCAGCCATTATATTGTACTGTATGGGTACACTGAGCAGTTGTCCAGGGACCCCCCCCGTTAGTGGCAGATCTATAATGGGTGCACACGGACCCCCGAGGCCCACACCGCACATTCTGCACCCATTTGTGTAATACTTCCATCCGGCGTGCAGCAGCAGCGGCAGGAGCGCCAGAAAAATTGCTGGAAAAGGGCTAGTTATGTTATAGGGGGGTAACCTACGCAATTTTTTTTTACAATTTAAGGTGCCCATACACAGGTCCGACTTGGCCACTTTTCACCCCATTCTGATAGATCTTGCTTAAATTTGGGCAAATCATATGTGTTTGACATCTAATCAAATGTGTGGTCCTGTGCGCACCGGAGTTGGAGGTCAGACATCTGACCTCTGACTTGGCCCCCCTCCCGGCAGTGGGGGGAACGTGATCGTATACGATATGTCACATGCAGAAGAACTGAATCGAATACCCATATACTGAGCTGTGTATGGCTACCTTGACCCTTTACTGACATTTTCACAGTGGCCCCCATAGTAGCCTAGCCCCATAGTAGCCTTTCACAGTGGTCCCCATAGTCTGCTTAGATACACCCCCCCCCCCCCAGCCAGTCCAGTGTTCCCCTATCTCACTGCTCCTTTCCCATGCTGCCCAATGCCCCCATTCACAAGGTGCCGCCTACCATCTCACTGACCCTTCCATCTCAGTGTCCCCCCTTCTATGACCCTCAGAAAGACCCCCCCCCCAGCCAGTCTAGTCACAGTGTCCCATCATATTCAACCCAGTATACTTGATTCCCCAACTTAATATCCCATCTGCTACCACCATGTCACTGCCCCTTTCCCATCCGGCACAGTACCCCTATATATCAACTGCTGCCTCTCCCCTTCACCCTCTACCAGCTGTCTCCCACTATCTCTCCCCTCCAGCCTCTCCCTGTCACTTACTCCCTGTCTTCCTCTGCCTCTCCATGTCACCCACTGCCTCTCCATCTCTCACTATCTCTCCCCATCACCCACGGCCTTACCCTCTGCCTCTCCTTGTCAGCCACTGCCTCTCCATCTCTCACTATCTCTTCCCATCATCCACGGCCTTATCCTCTGCCTCTGCTTGTCAGCCACTGCCTCTCCATCTCTCACTTTCTCTCCCCATCACCCACGGCCTTACCCTCTGCCTCTGCTTGTCAGCCACTGCCTCTCCATCTCTCACTATCTCTCCTCATCACCCATGGCCTTATCCTCTGCCTCTCCTTGTCACCCACTGCCTCTCCATCTCTCACTGTCTCTTCCCATCATCCACGGCCTTATCCTCTGCCTCTGCTTGTCACCCACTGCCTCTCTATCTTTCACTATCTCTCCCCATCACCCACTGCCTTATCCTCTGCCTCTCCATCTCTCACTTTCTCTCCCCATCACCCACGGCCTTACCCTCTGCCTCTGCTTGTCAGCCACTGCCTCTCCATCTCTCACTATCTCTCCCCATCACCCATGGCCTTATCCTCTGCCTCTCCTTGTCACTCACTGCCTCTCCATCTCTCACTATCTCTCCCCATCACCCTTGACCTTTTCCTCTGCTTGTCAGCCACTGCCTCTCCATCTCTCACTATCTCTCCCCATCACCCACGGCCTTATCCTCTGCCTCTGCTTGACACCCACTGCCTCTCCATCTCTCACTATCTCTCCCCATCACCCACTGCCTTATCCTCGGCCTCTTCTTGTCACCCACTGCCTATCTATCTCTCACTTTCTCTCCCGATCAACCACGGCCTTACCCTCTGCCTCTCCTTGTCACTCACTGCCTCTCCAATTCTCACTATCTCTCCCCATCACCCACGGCCTTATCCTCTGCCTCTGCTTGTCAGCCCCTGCCTCTCCATCTCTCACTATCTCTCCCCATCACCCAGGGTCTTATCCTCTGCTTGACACCCACTGCTTCTCCATCTCTCACTATCTTTCCCCATCACCCACTGCCTTATCCTTGGCCTCTCCTTGTCACTCACTGCCTCTCCATCTCTCACTCACTGCCTCTACCCTGCATTACTATATCCCCAACACCCGCTCTATCCTTTCACCTCTCCATGTCACCCTCTGCCTTACCCACTGCCACTCCTTGTCACCCACTGCCTCTCCATCTATTACTTTCTCTCCTTATCACCCACGGCCTTATCCTCGGCCTCTCCTTGTCACCCACTGCCTCTCCACCTCTCACTATCTCTCTCCATCACCCACGGCCTTATCCTAGGCCTCTCCTTGTCACCCACTGCCTCTTCAACTCGCACTATCTCTCCCCATCACCCATGGCCTTATCCTCGGCCTCTCCTTGTCACCCACTGCCTCTCTGTCTCTCACTATCTCTCTCCATCACCCACTGCATTATCCTCAGCCTCTTCTTGTCACCCACTGTCTCTCCATCTCTCACTATCGCTCCCTATAACCCACAGCCTTATCCTCTGCCTCTCCTTGTCACCCACTGCCTTTCCATCTCTCACTATCTCTCCCCATCACCCACTCTTACCCTCTGCCTCTCCAATGCAGTACTATATCCCCAACACCCTCTCTATCCTTTCACCTCTCTTCATCTCCCACTGCCTCTCCACGTTCACCCTTTCCTGTCACCCACTGGCTTGTGTATATGGCCACGCCCACTTCCCCAGGCTTGGTGCCTGCAGCCTCCTCTCTCCTGTTGTGGTGCCTTCTTCTCATTTTGTTCTGGATCCACCGTTTGGGTCCCTAATACTAAGTTCAAATCCCCCAAAAAGCTGGTGACAGCCAGTCACCCCATGGTAGCACACTAGCGAGAGGTTAAAATGTTAGTTATTTAACTAGAAAGAAGCAACAACTAGGGGTTCAAAGTGTTAGTAAAATGCTAGATGGTGTAATATTATTAGAACCATTATTAAATAGTGTATAAAAAGTGCTAAATAAATATTACATGACAAGCAGCCCAGCCCCACCAACCCAAGCGGACCCACGCCCCAGACTCACCCCTAAAACTGAAAAATTGTACAAATTTGTAGGACTCATTGTCCCTTTCATTTCAATCTGCAAATAACTAGAGGCCAAACCAGCTAATCCCATTGTGAACAGGTAGAACTGGAAACAACAACCACACAAAGAAGACAATAGCACAAACTCGCTTTTTAGTTGGTGTTAAATATTTACAAACAAATTGCTGCAATTATCTATTACAGTCTGACCTCACGGCAACGCCATCGCACAGAAACAGACAGCGACATACAAAGGAGGCGGCTGCGACAATAACATATATACAGCGCTTTATGGCGGAGATAATTGAATAATGCCGGCTATCTTACCTTGAAGCATCACAGCGCATTTACTATGTACACAGAAGCTACTGAGAATCATTGTCACCTCTCTCTCGCATCAGCAGCGTTAGCCTTGACCAATGAAACTGTCCTGTCATCGGGAAAAGTACTTAAAAGTTATTTCTACTAGAACGTTGCATTCAAGCACTTTAGGTCAACTGCCTATCTGTTTCCATGTGTTGTTCCTCCGCTAGAGTGGGCCCGGACATTTCATCCTAATGTACCTTTGTTATTGTCTTTGTACTCTTTTCAGAAAGCTGACAACATTGTTACCTTTCTTGCTTTTCTTTTCTGTAACAGAGCTGTAATGTAACACCTTCCCGTTACCATGGCAACGTTAGATAAGTCACACAATCTCTGCGCCAGGCAACGTGTAGGAGAGATGCACTCATCCCTTCTTCCACAGGTAATACTGGTATACTAGTTGCACCAGCTACTTGGACTGCGCTTAGAGGGGCTTATTCTATGAAATGACTGGCATGCTGATTTTATGCTCTATTTGATTATGAATTGCATTGCTGGCATTTGTAGTGCAAGGTTACTGGTGGGTGATTCCGGACATGTGGCCGGTTCTGCCTAGCAGTGGCATTGACTTCCCATTGGAAGCTCCCCCAGCTCCGATCCGATGCACATGGGACCGCACAGCGGATCAGATCGGGGGTGACATTTAATAGAAGGCGATTTTTTCGCACATTTTAAAATCGCACCGTATCGCCGCACATCGCACTTTTTGAATTCGCATTTTTTCCCTTCAAAACTGCATGTTTAATGAGGTGCAAATTTGCGGCAAAAAAGCGTGATAAAGTGCGATATAGTGTGATTTTTAGTCATGAAAATGTGCGATTTTGTGTAAAAAAAAAAGTCAAATAAAGGAAAACGGCGTGGGGTCCCTCCTCCTGAGCATAACCAGCCCGGGCTCAAAGAGCCGGTCCTGGTTTTGTAAAATCATGGGGCTGAAAAAATAGCGGTCCCCTGGATTTTATAACACCAGCACCAGGCTCAAGGGCCGGTCCTGGTTCCCAAAATACAGGGAACAAAATAAGTAGGGGTCCCCCGTATTTCAAGAACCAGCACCGGGCCCAACTAGCCAGCAGGGTAATGCCACAGCCGGTGGGAGACTTTTTACACAAGTCTCCCCAGCCAAAGCATTCATCCCCCTGACCGGTCAGCATGGGCAGGGGTCCTGCAGAGGTGCTGATTTATGTTTTTGCTGGAGGGTGCTCACGCCTGTTGAAAGGCTCAATAAGCAAATACAGTGGCCCAGCATTGGGACTCTGGAGTTACGGGCACGTGGGTGCTCATTAATTCCTCTGGGTGCTCGGGCCCTTGAGCACCCACAGAATCGGCACCTATGGTCCTGGGGAAGTGGGGACCCCCCAAAAAAGGGGTCCCCCCTCCAGAACTTACCTGCCCATGCTGAAGCCCAGGGCTGTCCTCGATGCCCCTGGGCGGTGGGCATCGAGCTGATTAGTGTGTAAAAAAAATAGAAAAACTATTGTGTATTGCTGTGGAACTATGAGTCCCAGCAAGCCTGCACCGCATGCAGGGACTTGGAGAACCACAAGTCCCAACATGCAGTGCAATAAAGTTAAGTTAAATAAATAACAAAGGGAGGACAGGGTTAATCGCACAGAAAGAGTATACGTTGAGTTAGTGTTAGGTGACCCCTCAAATGATAGTGTTATATACGTAAATATTTATGCTGAGGGTGTGCTATCACGGGACATAAGTTTGAAGCAAAAGACAAATTCTTGTAAAGCAAGAAAATAAAAGGATGTCACTTTGTGATGCACCGAGAGAGAGAAAATTTAATAAGTAACCTTTATTTATAATTTTTTTAAAACTTTTGGCAAAAATATAAAAGACACAATACACAAATTAAACATAGACAAGTAAAAAAGGATGAAGATATCCTTGACTCCGTGGGGTCCCACTTCACAATGTTTTTATACATTTATATGTCAACACTTTAATATGTGTTTAGTGCATTCACTGTTTCCAGAATAGGAACTGGTTGATATATATTTCCCAGTTTTCAAGTACTAAATAGCGGTATCACTTTAAGCACCTATTAGGTTCAGGAGTGCCTGTATACCAATTTTGTCTGTTGTGTGAGGGTAACCAAAGATTTATGGTCTCACCCAGCAGGCTGGTATAATTAAAACATATGCAAATATGAGCGTTTATAATGTAGTATGCACAAAAAAGTATCAGTGCCAGAGACAGCAATAAGCTGTGTGGCCACTGCAATACCAGGATGGTGCTTAAGTGAGCGGTAATTCAGTGCTCTGAGTCCGGTCTGTGAGCCGGGACAGCGGGAGTCACAGCGTGTGATTGAGAAGCGCTGCACCTGCTCTCGTCACTCCGGCTGAGAATGACACAGCCGGCTCGCACTGTACTGCACGTGGGGGTCTGAGTCAGTCTGTGGGACTGTCAGCCGGTGTGCTGGGCATCAGAACTGCGGTGCGCACCGCGTCTGCCTGCCGTATGAGTGCTTGGACGCACGCCACTGTGGATACCGCTAAATGGAGAGAAACAGATCAAAATGCATTCATGGGGGGAGATGGAAGTGGGAGCACACTGCGGAGTGTACGGTCGGCATACGCTTCGCTAGTAAGCTTCGTCAGTACACTCCGCAGTGGGCGGGCCTAAGTCCCAGTCGGGGGGCAGAGCCCCAGAAGTAAACAGAAGACCGGAGCGTGGTGGCCGCGGTGCAGGGGTCCCGGAGAAGCCCTGAAGACGTCCGGTGCGGATGTTTTCTCTCCACAGGTACCCGAGTGGATACTACTGGACAAGGGGACCAATGCTTCGTGGCAACATAGGTGAGTATTAGATGAATGGACTCCGAATGTAATAAAGTTCTACTGCAAGTGTGTGTGTGATGTTCCACAGCAGTATACAATAGGGATTTATCAATTTTTTACACCAATTACCAGCTCGATGCTCACCGCCCAAGGGCATCGAGGACAGCCCCGGGCTTCAGCATGGGCAGGTAAGTTCTGGAGGGGGGACCCCTTTTTTCTGGAGGTCCCCACTTCCCCAGGACCCCTGCCTATGCTGACCGGTCAGAGGGATGAATGCTTTGGCTGGGGGAACTTGTATAAAAAGTCTCCCCCCGGCTGTTGCATTACCCTGCTGCAGGGTAACTACCACTAGGCAGCTTTAGGCATTTGCCTAGGGCGCCAGCCACTGGAGGGCAGCATTTTTGAGCAGGACACCCCCCCCCCCCCCTGGATGGAGATAAGCACCGCCGCCTCATGGAGTGACTTAGAGGCCAGCCTGGGGCGCTCCGGTTACTTGCACCGGAACTGTCCTGCTGGCTGGTTGGGACCGGTGCTGGTTCTTGAAATACAGGAGACTTTTTGTCCCCCGTATTTTGGGAACCAGGACCGGTCCTTGAGCCTGGTGCTGGTTTTATAAAATCTTGGGTACCCCTATTTGTTTTTCCCCGTGATTTTATGAAACGAGGACCGGCTCTTTGAGCCCGGGCTGGTAATGCTCAGGAGGGGGGACCCCACGCCATTTATTTTTTTTATTTTTGTTTTAACTCTTTTTTTACACCAGAACCATACACAGATCGCAATGATCTGTGCATGTCTCTGACCAATTTGCCCATCAGAACCTGGTCTGACTAATGTGCAATTTTTAGACACCTCAAAAATGCAAATTCCGTTTGCGCATGCCATTAAATAAGCGATTTGTAAACTTTTCTATATGAAAACATCTAGATGCGATAAAAATGCACATTTTTACCGGAAAGTGAGAAAGTGCGAGTTATCGCACAAAATGTGCAATTTACAGGATTTAGCGCACCCTATTAAATTGGAAATTTACGCAAAAAAATGTAATAACGCCATTTTGTTGCCTAATTATCGCCAAAAATCGCATCCTATTAAATGTCACCCCGGATGTCAAACACATGCAATTTTGGTCGATTTCACAGCCCGATCCACCAGAATATGGGGGCCTATCAGGGTTTAAAGTGAGGGGAAATGGGGAGGAACTCAGCTCAACCACCTCTAATGTTAGGGAGAACTCAGTCCCACCTCCACCATTATGTGTAAGCGACACTACTGTGTGGCATACATGTATAAAGAGTACTACTGTGTCACATAACATGAATAACGGGCACTACTGTGTGTCATAACATGAATAAGGGGCACTGCTATGTGGTGTAATCAGAATCAGGGGCACTACATGCTGTGAAATGTGAATATGATTGTGCAACTATGTGGAGTAATTTGAATTGGAAGTACTATTGTGTGTGCCTTCCTTGTGAGACCGCTCTCCCATTATAAAGGGTGGGAGGTAGGATAAAAATGTTGTAGTTTGCATAGGGTGTTGTAGTTTGCACTAGCCTGGGCTCTGCCTATTGGGAAGAGGGAAGGGGGTTTGGTGGGAAGTGAAATGAGTTCCGCCACCCCTCAATGACCACCTTTAGACCTTTCCAGTATCTGTTAACTCCAGCCTTTCCAGCATCTATTGTCTCCTACCGTTCCAGTATGCTACAGCGGCGGTAGGCCACACCCTGTATCCGAGACCATGCCCACCCATCCATGGCTCCGAACCTTTTTTGAAACGGTCATGCCCTCTGAGCGGCTGGTCCCGATTTAGATATTTAGAAAGTTGGGAGGTGTGCTTAAGCCCTGTCTCCAGGTCATCAATCACCAGGAGGGAGGAGGTTGAGCCAGGCACAATGCGTACCCCTCCTAGGCAGACAGGTAAGGAGCACATGTGTACGTGACTGGAAGGCATTCAGCGTGCGCATGTGAGAAATTACGCTAAATCATTATAATTGAATTATGGTGTGTCTCCCCTCTACAATGCCGATAAACTAGCAGCCAATCAGCTCCTAGCTGCCACGTTACCAGCTGTGTTCAAAAAATGAGAGTAAGGAGTTGGTTGGCTGGTTCTTACCTCTCTCCAAGGCTTAATACATAGAACCGTTTGCTACTACTTGTTAACATTTTGCGGAAAGAAATTGATTTCTTATCATTCTCTCTTTATTTTCGGCTGTGTAAATATAATAATTTAGCATTAAGCCTCAAAGACGACTGTACAACATTAATCTGCTCCTCGCCATCCCTGCATTAATCTGGGGGAATAAAAGGCACAAAATGCAATTAGGGAACTAATAGATTTTGCATCACATAAAATAAGTAATTCAAGCACAGAATTCAAATCTTCCAATAATCTTGGATAAAATGATTCGGTTTGGCTTTGGTTTGCAAATTAGCTGATGATTAAGTATCTCTTCAGCCAGGAGGTATTGTTGCGGCATGTCTCATCTCCCAATACAGCCCTGACCCGCACGTACTCACAGCTCAAGTACTCGCCTGAAGTGCAACCAGGGAACAATTACTATGAAGTGAAGTACTTACAGATTTATAGCAAAATCAATGAACTTTTCAAGTGATTTGTATCATATTTGCAGATGTTTTGTTTATCATATCAGGCGACAGGGAAATGTTTCTGAAATATTTTATTTCATCCATGTTGGTATTTCACGTTTTCTTTTACTTATTATTAAAGCTGTACATCCACCTTTAGGAGAAAACTTTCCGAATGGGAACCTTCCCCGCTATGCTGTCACCGGCTGTTCAAAATAAACATCAAAGTCTTCATCTGAGTCCCCATGATTGTGATCCTTGTCACAGTACAGACGGGTCCGTTAAAACAAAAAAAATCATAAAAAGCTTGTGTCGACCTTGTCACTGTCGATACACAATCCTGTAGACCGTTTGCTAGGGTCAATATTCTGTTAATGTCGATCTAGATTCTGCCAACCATTTTTAGGCATCTAAGTAGACGTGTTCGACCATAAGTCTTTCACCACATGATTTTCGATCTAGATGTCATTGATCCATTGACTTATTGATGTCATTGATCCTTTGACTGGATCCGTTCCCCATAGATACAGCTGACAAAGGAAATAGAAAGATGCAAGTAACTTTACATCTTGCAATTCAGGGGTGCGAATATATTATTTATGCATGGTCAGCTTTTGTATGTAGTCCATAAATGCAGACCATCTTTATCCTGCATTGAGCTAGGACACGCCCCTCCCAAATCTCAGAAGGTACAGTACCTGCCAAATCTCCCTGAATGTTAGGGAGACTCCTCGAAATAATAGCAATCTCCTTTACTCCCTGTAGAGAGCAGCATCTCCCTGATTGCACCTTACGCAGATTACGTAGATATTGTATACTTGGGGGGAGAATTATAAACAGTCCAATGGGATCAGTATGGGGCTGGGGGTAATGCACAGGTGTTTCATAGATAAGTCACAGCTTGTAACTGCGATTCAGTTCACATCTTTGTAGACAAGAGGCGGATCTGGCACATCTTCAGCGGGCAAGAACAAAGAACAATTTGTGTCCCCCAAGCACACTGAATGATATCTGTAACTAGATTTATAGACCGCATGATAGTAGGATGCAGAGATCTTTTGTACATAGCTCTGGCTTATTTACATTTACTAACACTTTAGATTCTTCCCTGGCGTGCAGTACTGGGCTTTCTGGCTTATGCTGATTTATTGGGGTGCTGCATCCCGCTCCTAGATAAAGCAATAACCCCTAATATACAGAGAAGCCTTGACGGTATGTATCTCCAGTGGGCATCTCCGCACCATTTGCATATCTTCGCACAGCCGCTGCGCACAAAAGGGCCTTTTCAGAGATGGAGGCAGAACACATCGCTGCTGCGTCTTTGGATCATATAAAAAAATGTATAGCCTCCCCCCATTTGGAATTCAATTCATAATATGAGAAGCAGCAGTGCCAACAATTCATAATATAACACACTTTAGTGCCCCCAATTTATAATATACCACACATTAGTTCCCCCAATTTATAATATACCACACATTAGTGCCCCCAGTTTATAATATACTACACATTAGTGCTCCCAATTTATAAAATACCACACATTAGTGCCCCCAATTTATAATATACCACACATTAGTGCCCCCAATTTATAATATACCACACATTAGTGCTCCCAATTTATAATATACCACACATTAGTGCTCCCAATTTATAATATACCACACATTAGTGCCCCCAGTTTATAATATACTACACGTTAGTGCTCCCAATTTATAAAATACCACACATTAGTGCCCCCAATTTATAATATACCACACATTAGTGCCCCCAATTTATAATATACCACACATTAGTGCTCCCAATTTATAATATACCACACATTAGTGCTCCCAATTTATAATATACCACACATTAGTTCCCCCAATTTATAATACACCACACATTAGTGCCCCTAATTTATAATATACCACACATTAGTGCCCCCAATTTATAATATACCACACATTAGTGCCCCCAATTTATAATATACCACACATTAGTGCCCCCAATTTATAATATACCACACATTAGTGCTCCCAATTTATAGTATGCTACCCAACAGTCTCCCCAACTTACAATATGCCACACGTTAGTGCCCCAAATCACAATGTGCCATGCAACAGTGCCCCCAGCAAATAAAATACCACACATTAGACCCCATGATTCATAATATGCCACATAACAGTACCCCATCTCATAATATGCCACACATTAGTGCCCCATTTCATAGTATGCCACACAGCAGTATCATTAACTCATAATATGCCTTATTCACTATTTGTCATACAACAGTGCCCCCAATTCCTAATCTACCACACATTAGTGCCCCAAATTCATTATATGCCACACACTGCACCCGATTTATGAAATATGAGTTACACATGTAAATAAATGTCAGTAAATGAGACCAGGTTGCTGCAAAGTACAGGCAGAGGCTGTGTACTCATGCTGACCGATGACCGATGACCACAGAGCCGAGATTTTAAAATAGCGTGGATGACAGGAAACTGAGAATCCAGTACTCCATTGTTCTTCATACCTGCTCCCGGCTACCGCTGTTCTCCGTACCTGCACCCAGCTACCGCTGTTCTCAGTACCTGTGCCCGGCTGCTGCTGTTCTCCATACTCGCGCCCGGCTGCCGCTGTTCTTCATACCTGCGCCCAGCTACCGCTGTTCCATACCCACGCCCGGCTACTGCTGTTCTTCATACCTGTGCCCGGCTGCCGCTGTTCCATACCCGCGCCCGGCTCCGCTGTTCTTCATACCTGCGCTAACCTACCGCTGTTCTTCATACCCACTCCCAGCTGCCGCTGTTCCTGGGGGTTGGGATCATTTGGTCTACAGCATCATGGTCGACAGTCATTAGGTCGACACTATTAGGTCGACATGGGAAAAGGTCGAAGTGGGTCTAGTTCGACATGGGAAAAGGTCGACATGGTTCTAGGTTGAAAGGTATTACCATCTTCTGTGCATAGCAGCATTTACCCTCATTAGTTCGACAATGTTTATGACGATAGTCAAAAGGTCGACATGGGGTTTTTCACTGTTTTTTTTACCTGAATGTCAACACAGTTGACATGGACACATTTTCAAGTGCACCGCATCCCCTCGCATCGTTTGCTGCGCTCGCAATGCATCGGGCACGGTGCCTCACTGCGCTCGGCACACTTTTTTATTCTCCCACCATGCCCTAGGGCAGGGGTAGGCAAGTAATTTTTGATGGAGTCCGGAAGTTTGAAATGATTTTGGTCGAGGTCCATACGGGCACAATGCTGGCAATACAATGACAATGCTGGCAATACAATGACAATGCTGGCAATACGGGCACAATGCTGGCAATACAATGACAATACTGGCAATACAGGCACAATGCTGGCAATACGGGCACAATGCTGGCAATACAATGACAATACTGGCAATACGGGCACAATGCTGGCAATACGGGCACAATGCTGGCAATACAATGACAATGCTGGCAATACGGGCACAATGCTGGCAATACAATGACAATACTGGCAATACGGGCACAATGCTGGCAATACGGGCACAATGCTGGCAATACAATGACAATGCTGGCAATACGGGCACAATGCTCGCAATACAATGACAATGCTGGCAATACGGGCACAATGCTCGCAATACAATGACAATGCTGGCAATACGGGCACAATGCTGGCAATACGGGGACAATGCTGGCAATACGGGCACAATGCTGGCAATACGGGCACAATGCTGGCAATACGGGCACAATGCTTGCAATACAGGCACAGTGCTGGCAATATGGGCACAATGCTGGCAATACAATGACAATACTGGCAATACAGGCACAATGCTGGCAATACGGGCACAATGCTGGCAATACAATGACAATGATGGCAATACGGGCACAATGCTGGCAATGCGGGCACAATGCTGGCAATATGGGCACAATGCTGGCAATACAATTGACAATGCTGGCAATACGGGGACAATGCTGGCAATACGGGCACAATGCTGGCAATACAGGGACAATGCTGCCAATACGGGGACAATCCTGGCAATACGGGCACAATGCTGGCAATACGGGCACAATGCTGGCAATACTGGGAAAATGCTGCCAATACAGGGACAATGCTGCCAATACAGGGACAATGCTGGCCATACAGGGACAATGCTGGCCATACAGGCCAGCATTGTCCCTGTATGGCCAGCATTGTCCCTGTATTGGCAGCATTGTCCCTGTATTGAATACAGGGACAATGCTGGCAATACAGGGACAATGAAGACACATTCTGCTCACCTTTTTAAAAATGCAAACTCTGCATACTGTACTTAGGGGACGGGAAGGCCGCAACCCGCAGAGGCACTTAAAAGTGCCTCCCTGTTCCGCTGCCTGCACCCCTCTCCAGAGTCTGGACTCTCTCTTCTCTCTCCAGGGACAGCCCTTGCTCGACAGCCCCTGCTCAGGCGTGGGGTGCGGCGTCAGGCAGCTCCTTCACTCAGCGGGCGGGAGGGCAGGCAGCTCCTTCATTCAGCGGGCGGAAGGGAGGGCGGTCAGGCAGCTCCTTCACTTGGCTGGCTGGCGGGCGGGCGGGAGGGAGGGCGGACGGGCTTGGCGCGCGCGGCGTCTCCAGATGATCACGCTGGCCGCGTCTTCAGCCCCCGCCCACGTGAGGCGCCGCGATAGGACGCTCGCTCGTCAGGGGAAGGAGACGTCATGTCTCACTTCCCCTGGCATATTTACAGAATTACTGTGAGGTCCGGAGCTCTGGCTTCTGCGGTCCGGAGATGGACCGCGGTCCGCCAGTTGCCGGTCCCTGCCCTAGTGGATGGTAGGGCATGAAATACCGCCTGTCGGCACATGTCAGGTCGAAAAGCACTGGAAAACCCCATATCGACCTTTTGACTGTCGACCTAGAACCAAGTAGACCTTTGCCTATGTCGACCTTTTCCCATGTCGACCTAATGGTGTCGACCTAATGAGGTGTCGACCTAATGACTGTTGACCATCAGGCTGTAGACCAAATGACCACATCCCGTTCCTGGTACCATCTCAATAGTTTTTCTATTGGGAATTTCATAGAAAGTTTCAGCTAAATTATAGATTATAAATATCACTTGATTCCTTCACCTTTTGAAATGTTCACTGGAGATGGTGGAGCCCTTATATAATAAATAAGTATAATCAGTGGCAGCTTGTACCTTTTGGGGGAGGGGGGCTTCCACCGCCCCCTGCCTGACGCCGCAGCCACAGCTCCTCCTGGTCCCCGCAACGTTCCTGACATTCCCGCCTATGATGACAGGCACCGGGACTGGCGCGTGTGCAGTACAAACCTCTATACTGCATCACCGCCGCTTCCACCGCTGGGACCCCCTTATCCCTGTCATGCCCCCTCCCCAAGCCATGACCTCCCCTACACCACTAATTATACTCACCTACCCCAGGGATCACTGATTGGTGCTCCTGTGATGTCTGGTGCTGTAACGTAATCTGCCACTTACAGTGCATCAGCCCTCAGCGGAGCACCAATCAGCCAACCCTGAATACTGTAGGTGAGTTTTTTTTATTATTATTAATAATAATAATAATAATAATTTATTTTATTTTTATTTTTTTTATAATTTTTTATTGAGGATTGAGCATAACATAAAATTTGACAGTTAACAGTACAATTTCACTGAACATAAAATACAGTCAATAATGAACGATTTCACATATATTCAGTTTAATGTGGTTATTACATACAATTAACCAGTTATTTACAATTGCAGATAATTCTGGATGGATGCGACCAGGAGGTTATATGATCAGGGCCGGTGTAAAGCACCGGAGCGCCCCAGGCTGGGGGGACACCTCGGCGCTCACCTGATCCACTGGGGGGTGCTGGGTGCTGCGGCGCGGGAGGGACCTGGGCTGTCACCCGATCCACGGAGGGGGGGGTTGCCGGGTGATGGGTGCTGTGGGAGGGACCTGGGCTCTGCCGCGGCGCTACATGGCTGAGGGGCGGGCAGGTTTGCCGGGCGATGTGGAGAGCTGCGGGACAAACAGGTACCCAATCCACGGGGGGGTGATGTGCCGGGTTATGGATGCTGCAGCACTCCACCGGTAGGGGGAGGCGGGCGGGTTTTGCCGGGTGCAGTGCAGGAAACTTACCCCTGCTGCCAGCATCCCTGCTGCTGTTCCGATCTGCTGCTGACAAAAGGGGGGGGGGGTTCGCGGGTAATGCTCCGGTGGGGGGAGAGAGTTGTGGATGGAGTTGACCTCCATGGGGGGGGGGCTCCAAACTGCCGCCCTCCAGTGGCCGGCGCCCTAGGCAAATGCCTAAAGGTGGCCATACATCAGAAAGATATTCTACCCAATCATACAATCTCAATTGATTGTAAGATGGATTGTATGCAGATTGTGTGCACATCTTGTGTACACAAATCATACAATCAATCATCAGATGGATTGTATGACTGATTGTATGATGGATTGTATGCAGATTGTGTGCACATCTTGTGTACACAATCATACAGCAGATGGATTGTATGACTGATTGTATGATGGATTGTGTGTAGATTGTGTGTCCAAAAACCACCAAGGACTGCCGGGGATTTCAAGGGAAATTGTACACAATCATGAGCGCAATCGATCTTAAGATCGATCTTTCTGATGTATGGCCAGCTTAAGGCTGCCTACTGGTGGCGCCGGCCCTGCATATGATTCAGTTCCTCAATTAGCTAACCTGAATATCAATTGGTGGATTTCCAATGACTATCTGAGTTTCATACCATTGTGTGGAGCTAAAACACTTATATATCTGAGTCTTTAGTTCTGTTGATAAAGAATCAATAAGCCTTCCCAGATCTGAAAAATTGTTCCGTCCGCTCTTCCTTCCGGCTTCCACCCAATACATGCGGAACATGTAAAAAAGTCTTGCTCTAAATAGCTGAATTGTGGGGGGCTCCCTTTGGATCCACTGGTGTAGGATACATTTACGGGCCACCGCTGAAATAATTAGCATCGTTTTCTTACTATCTGGTAAAATTGGGACCTTTGGGGGGGGGGGACGACGACTCCTAAAAGTGCCCATTCTGCTGTCATTGGGAGATGGTTTAGTAGATAAGTCATTGTGAACCCTTGTACCTGCCTCCAGAATCGGGCAATATGTGGACAATCCCACATTGAATGTTTAAACGTGGCGCCCGAACTCCCACACTTTGGGCACAAATCTGTCACTGAGATACCCATGATGAAACACCTATGTGGGGAAAGATATTCATTACGATAGATGTTATATAGCATTTCCCTGTACATTGAGTAGGGTAGTGTATTCCACGCATATTGGAAAGATTTTAATAAGTGTTGCAATGTGTATTGGGGAAAGATCTGTGTCCATGTGGACATGCCTGTGTGTATGGTTGCCAGGTCTATCGGGGTTTGTAGTATCTGGTAATAAGTGGATATTTTGGCTTTTCTGCCAGAGGTGGTCCGGAATAGAAGAGTATCCAGGCTGTTAGTTCAGTCTCGCGGGGAAAGATATCTCAGAACTGAGCTTGCGTAGTGTTGTGCCTGATATAACGCTAGTGCCTGTGATGTAGGAAGGGAGTATTTTTCCGCTAGATTTTTGGACCGTCAATAGGGCCATTGCTGTGTCATTTACTAGGGTTTTTACGTGCAATATCCCTTTCGCTTTCCAATTAATAATTTATTTTTAACGCAGTGATCAGCTTGAGTGTCCATTGAACACAATAATATACATAATACATAATATATTGTACCCTATAACATACATTAGTTATTAACCCAGATTTAACTTTGGAAAAAGCAGAAAGGAAGTGCAGCGAAACGCGTCAGTTTGCACATTATTGCCACAGATAAGGACACTCTAATCCTGCTGCAATCCTTGCGAACTAATATAAAGAGACCTCTACTAAGGACATATCTTAGAACGCTCTCTTTTGGCTATCCAACCAGTAGCTACAGTACATACCGTATATGAGGAGTAACCATCTTCCAGCCCTATGGATTACATCACCCTATGTAAGCAGTATGAAGTAAAAAAACAACTTAGGTTTGTGGTGGACCGCAGGGAGGGGTATGTGTTATGTATTATGCCTTAGAGAGAGATAAAATGCCAGCCAATCAGCTTATATTTGTAATTTTTCAAACACAACCTTTAACATGGCAGCTAGGAGCTGATTGGCTGATTATCTCCATACACTTTATCTCTCTCCAATGCTTAGAACATAGATCCCTAATAATCTTGTCCTCATTCATGGATTTCAGACAAGTACCTTGATGTGTGCAGTCCTCCTGCTTCTATCATGGTATAATCTTACCAACGATGTAGAACTGATGTAGAACAGATTTGGTTAAATCTGCCAGTGACTTAGGGCAAGAAGCCCCCTACCTCAATGCCCCTTCAATTATCACAAAACGATGTCATTGGAGAACAACATCAATTCCAGAGGATGTGCAGGTAAGTGATCTCACAGCGGTACCGCTGCAATGTGTCCCAACCACTCCCTTTATTCTTTGGCTTTACATGGTGGTTTCTAAACTTCATTTTGGGCTAGTTTGGGCTTTCTTAAATCCGACAGAAGGGCTTGAATCAGACCCAATTGTCCGAAAATCGCAGAATGTGTTTTCGGAGAACAGTTGAAGTTCCAATGGTGGGCAGTGATCCATCGAGTTTAACCTATCTAAGTTAGGTGCAGTAATACAATGCGATGCGGTGTTGCAGGACGGGATGCCGCGCTTTCTCGGAGCAGTTTGGAAAACACAGCGTATCCAGGGGAGGGCCACTGTGGCTTCGTGACATCACACGCAAATGCTTTGACCCAAAACTTGTCCGGTCTGCTCCTGGCTTTGCAGCCACATGGTGAGGCGGGCCAGCCCTGTGCGGGCTGCTGCTGAAGGTTGCCGTTTTTCTAAGTTTTAGCAAAACTGCTATCAGCTCTGAATCAGACCCAAAAACCGCCACAAAAAAAAACAACCTTTTTAGTAAAACCCCTAAAATTCTGGAATAAGTGCCGCCCTCTAACATAACATCCGCCTGCAAGTTCCAACAGGACTTGGTTAGCAGGCCGCCGCCATCCACGTTACTGGAAGTGCAGATACTGTGAGAGGCTGCAAGCCCTCTCTGGATGGTGTTACGCTCTGATAAACGCCTTTATAAACCTCCGAGTGCTAAGACGCCCGCTCGCAGCTTTACTGGCAGGCCTTACTAAGCCCAGCGGAGGGAGAAAGAGGAAAAATGAAACTCATTAGCATTCATTGGCAAAAGATTGGCAAAACTCTCGCGCATTGTGCTCGCATCTTGGCACCGAAATGGTTAGGGATCGAATCCCACAACATCGTGCTTATCTCATTGTGTTAGAGAGCTCTTGAGAATGTTATTAGCTGGGTGTACGTCTTGTCGCTTTTCCACACGAGGCAGATGGGTAATTACGACGCTAATAGTCTGATTGAGAGAAATCAGATGCAGTGGTTTGCCCAATTAGATGATACATTAGCTTCCGTCTTTGTAAGCAGCTAATGTGTGAAGCAAAGTGGTATTTTTGAGGGTCAGAATCCTTAAACAAGTGCCGAGTTGCAGATTATTGTGTCTCTCCCTCTCTCTCCCTTCTTTTTTTTTTTTTTTTTTCCTAATAGAGGAAAAGTGCTAAGTCTTCATTACTAAAAGCATAGAAAATGCAAATCAGGGACTGAAACAAAAGACAGAAGGGACAGGCGAGAATATTTGCTGTCCAATGTTTCAACCTACAACATCAATTACACTGAAATGCCGCGCATGGGAGACTAATCAAGAATAGTATAATTGTAATAATTGTGCGCTTTTGTTGGAAGAGCGCGGCTGTTGTTATTGCCGGCCATTTGTTTCTCACTATTGTTAAAATAGGAAAGATTTAAAAATGTAACAGAGGAATTATGGAGGTAATGGTCTCCTCGCGGCGCGCAGGCGGCCGGATAGATCAGAATTTTTGCTTTATTTGAAACGGTTTTAGATGTTGTTGGGAGTTGCGGGTACGCGGAAATGTTTTCCCGGGTTAGAGTTCTGCATACAGGATATCCCAGTGGGAATGTTGGTGGTCAAAAGACCCCCCCCCCCCACACACACCCACATACACACATTTAAAGTAGGGAAAATCCAGACAGGTGCTCTGTTAAGAAGCTTACCCTCTGCCCCCACCCAACTTACAATAACCCTCTCTTGCACTAACCTATCGCCTCCCTCCACACAACCTAACCCTTCCCTCCACGCAACCTAACCCTAACCCTTCCCTCCACACAACCTAAACCCTCCCTCCATGCAATCTGACCCTAAATCCTCCCTCCACACAACACAACCTAACCCTAACTCCTCCCTCCATGCAACCTAACCCTTACCTCCACACAACCTAAACCATACTCCTCCCTCCACAAAACCTAACCCTGACCCCTCCCTCCATACACCCTAAACCCTCCCTCCACGCAATCTGACCCTAAATCCTCCCTCCACATAACCTAACCCTAACTCCTCCCTCCATGCAACCAAACCCTTACCTCCACACAACCTAAACCCTCCCTCCACGCAACCTGACTGTAAATCCTCCCTCCACACCACCTAACTCCTCCCTGCACACAACCTAACTCCTCCCTCCACACAACCTAACCCTAACTCCTCCCTCCACACAACCTGACCCTAACTCCTCCCTCCACGCAACCTGACCCCTCCCTCCACAAAACCTAACCTTTACCCTTCCCTCCTCACAACCTAACCCCTCCACACAACCTAACCCTTACTCCTCCCTCTACAACATCTGACCCTAACCCCTACTTCCACGCAACCTAACCCCTCCCTCCACACAACCTGGCCCTAACTCCTCCCTCCACACAACCTAACCCTAACTCTTCCCTCCACAAAACCTAACCTTTACCCATCCCTCCACACAACCTAACCCTAACCCCTCCCTCCACAAAACCTAACCTCTACCCCTCCCTCCACACAACCTAACCCCTCCCTCCACACAACCTAACCCTAACTCCTCCCTCTACAAAATCTGACCCTAAGCCTCCCCTCTAGTGCCTAGCTCTAACACCTGTATCCTGACACCTAAATCTAACCTGCCCGCCCCACAGCCTTTTTAATTTATTTAATTTTCTTCATTTTATACAGAGAAGCATCGCATAGATCTGACTGACGTCTGCCAAACTCGCCTGGAAAATGAGGAGTATTGTACTGGCCGAATTCAGCGGTACGAATGTTTGTCACTGAGCCGACCACAAGAGAACTGATGGCCATATATAAGGCCGAGTTCTGTCGATGGTGAATTCATTCGTTCACCTGATTTCGGCTGATAGTAAATTACCTGACGCTAATCTACCAGCCATATATTACACAGAATGGGTATGAATACGTGCATTTGTAGCCATCGCATATTAGTCAATTTACCCCAGAGATAGGAGCAGATAGGGACTGGGAGTGGGGGGGGAGAATTTGTGGGCTAAAAACTGTCACAGCTCAAAGTGTGAAGCGTACATTGCGGAAGCCGTCTTTTTGACTAGTATTATTAATACAGTTGGGTTGTGTAAGACTCTTCTTACCCCAATAACAGACCCCAGTGAAGCCAGAAATGACCCAATGTTGTATATGTTGCATGCAGCAGCTAACACACATGCATGTATACAGGTGCTTTATACAAAGTTTACCACTCACAATATCACTTTAATAACTATCATTTCCAGATACTGTATATTGCTATTTGCATTTTGTGGACATTTTGATCAGAAATACCCTTCGACTTTCTTTAAAAAAAAAAAAAGTTAAGTAATGTACTTCACTGCCCATGAGAATCACCCCGCAATTTTGGAACAACATCACTATCTAAGGCACTGCTGGCATGTAGGACAACAAGCTAAAATGCTAAAGCATAGTATGTCAGTTATTTGTGCTATGAAATGTTTGAATCTATGCTAACCTGCAATCTATACAGAGTGATGGAAGAAAAAGAAGCACCACACTCTGTTCTACAGTATGTACATTTTCCTCTATAGCCATATACAGATGTTGGACAGATATGGTAAACTATAAGCACTGGCATTACCTCAGGTACATTACTTACCGTACTTGTTATATATTAATGAACACAGTGGCATCAGTTACTCCTTAAGTTTTACAAGCACAAATATACAGTATTTCCATCTTTGTTCTCATGTTTTACATACTGTGACTGACTGAATGAACAGTGTTTTATAGAACTTTGTAGTGGTTATATTATATTGTGACTAATGGTGCGTTGTTTGCAGCCCAGCGACAATTGGCGCTGAGTGTCTTTATTTTAACAACAGTAACTAAAAGCTTTTGTTAGCTCAGAAACATATAAATAACTTAGCTATGTCTATATGGGCAAGTCAGTGAGGCCAGTGCTAATTATTTTAAACACAGTGATCTGAATAATTCATTACCATTTTCCAAACTGTTCTGCAGAATGGGGCTGATTCAGGTGCTGTTGGAGTGGCTATCCTTGCAAGCAGCAGTGATAACTCCGTAATGTATGGCAATACAGCAGGGGGTGTAAGAAAGAAGGAGATGCCTCCTGCTGCAGCAGTGGTCCGACCCGTGCCCTAGGATGCAGCATTGGATCGCACACATACCATTGGACGGCTTGCGGCGCCCATGCTGCCTGTCACAGAGGCCAGAAGCTTGTCACTGTGTTGAAATTCATATTTCATATATAAGTTAAAGTCCAGCTACTTCTGCCCCTGACCCATTGCTCCTTATACATATTACACCACACTGTATTGCTCCTTATTCATATTATACCACATTGTATTGCTGCTTATTCATATTGCTCCTTATTCACATTACACCACACGGCATTGCTCGTTAATCACACTGGACCACATAGTAGTGCCCTTTATACATGTTACATCACACAGCAAAAGCGATCCTCATACACATAATGCCAAACAGTTATGTCACTTACACATTATGCTACATATTATTAATACCTTTCTACACATTTTGCCACACATTAATATGTACTTATACACATAATACCACACAAATATTGAAGCCTGGGCTCAGGGCTGGCTGCAGGGAGTCAGTCAGTGCAATCTCATTCTACTTGACTGCACAAGGGGAAGAGCAGCTACAGCTGGCCATTCACAGCAGCCCTCCTTCAGGGAAGGTGCCCGTTTGGTTATTGTCCAGCTCCCCTAGAGTTTTTGGTCAGGATCGAGCATTACGAACATTTAAGTTCCCCGATTCCATGGGGTATCACTGATCATATGTTGCTTATGCAACAAGTCTACTGTATCTCTCCCCATGGCTGGATACATCTCCCACCCCACCGCTGGACAATCCTCAGATGTGGGTGTATATATAACTCTACATGGAACCCCAGAGAATATGTTCATTTTTTTTTATTTTTAACAGAACCTTAATGGTGCCGTTTGCTAATACCTTCCTAGTTATGCCAGGTAGTGTTATATAGAGGGCAAGCTTCATTTTAAATGTCCTGAATAAACCACAGGCCCCTAGGGCTGTTTGGGGGCTGTTTTTGTTAGATCTCAGTATTAGGAGTTGTTACTATGTTAATGTTCTGCAAAGTGTGTATACAAATCTCGCCGAACGATCATTCGCAGGCATGTTGATGGAAAATATTACGCTGAAAGGAGCAGATTGCCGCCTCTGAAATGAATGGGAGTTGGCAGCCAAGGACAGGTTTTATTTGGATCTTTACTGTGCTCACAGCAAAGCGATTAGGGTCTTTTTTACCCTAACGATAAGTGGTAACATTTGCCCGCCTTACAAAGAATTTTTTTTTTTTTATAAAAAATAAAAAAAAACTATTATTGCAGCAAATGTTTTTTTTTTTTTGTTTTTTGTTTTTAAATATCTTCACGCTGAGGAGATTTATCTGGCTATAAGGTTTCATTGAGCTTAATATTTGTGGCTGCAGCACCGGCTTCCAGTAAACGGAACGGTCGCTCTTGCTGTAGGTTCCCAGCAGCACAGTTTTGTTGTACAAAAATATGAAAATGGATCTGAGAGGGTATTGGGTGGCTGCCACTGCAGTGAATGGGAAAAGCCTGGTGGGGTTCTTGACGAAAGCTGGTGGCGCTGCGTTCTCCTTTCCCGAGGCGTAACTTTTACTAGGAACAATTAGGATCTCAAGAGGAAATTCTGCGGTGAAATTGTAAAAGAGCGAAGAAAAATGCCGTCCTTAAAATGCTGTTTCATTATGAGCTGATGTTTACCGTCTCACTTGCTTAAAGTTCCTCAGCTGTTTTAATAAAGGCGCAGAAGCTATTCCCAGCCATAAAACTTGATTTAGAGGAATCCACGGTGCAGATAACACTAGTCTGCATTGTTGTATTATTTACAGGTCATGCGCAAGTGACGTTAATATATGTGCATGCTGATTACTTGCCTAATTTCCAGAAGTTGGAGGAGACTCATGATTCTTTTTGAAGTCTCCCATACCCCTGGAGGCATGTCCAGATCTCCTGCATCCCACCCACTTCTTAGCGTAGACTCACAGAAGCCAGGTAATTGAATTTAATGCCATAAATTAATTTAGTCAAAAGTCTCATGCTTATCACAAAACTCAACCAATACAGTCTATAGCAGTGGTCCTCAACCGCGGTTCACAAGACACAACAACTGTCCAGGTTATATGGTTATCCAGGCCTAGGTACAGGTGACTTCATTTGTACCTTAGTCAGTTTTATTATATCATCTGTGCATAAGCAGTGATAGAGATACAACCTGGGCTGCTGGTGTGCCTTGAGTACTGCCTTTAAAGACCACTGGTCTACAAGATGGTGTTTTATTGCTTAGATTTGGATTAACCCCTAAATACTTAGGAGGCAGCTGCTGGGTGTCTCATCCATGCTGCACGGTGTGTAGATGATATGGTCGACAGTAACTAGGTCAATGCCAAAAGTTCAACATGCACAAAGTCGAAACAAACAAAAAGTCGATGTCGAAAAGGTGGGTGCATTAAAGGGTCCATCTTTTGTGTCAATGTGTCGGGCAGGAGCCTTTCTCCACTACTGCTGCACTCGGCACACTTTACCTTTCCCAAATAGAATCTGATTGGTTGCTACAGGCAACATTACCATATTTCATTTTTAGAAGATCATGGGGTTTATTCTAGTTCACTCTTTCTGACAAAATCCTTCTTAGATGGACAAAACCATGTGCACTGCAGGGGGGCAGATGTAACATGTGCAGAGAGAATTAGATTTGGGTGAGTTATTTTGTTTCTGTGCAGGGAAAATACTGACTGCATGATTTTACACTGCAATATAGATCTCACTTTGAAGAAAAACCCCACCCAAATCTAATTCTCTCTGCACAAGTTACATCTGCCCCACCCGCAGTGCACATGGTTTTGTCCACCTAAGAAGGATTTTGTCAGAAAGAATGGACTAGAATAACCCCCTTAGTAACTATACCCAGGAGTCCTCGTGGATGGTAACGTTTCAAAAAGTCCAGAAATTGTTTTAAAAAATAGTGAAAATTTCATGACGGCCTTGTTATGTTCTGACCATTGCCATGTCAACCTTGTACTTGTGTCATCCCTTTGTCTATGTCGACCATGTGCATGGGTGCCAGGAATAAAACAGATTCCTAATTCGGAGATGGCTGTAGAGAGCATAGTGTCAGGCCCTGTAATTGAATACAGTACATAATTGGAAGGGTTCCCCCTTCTATACTTTCAGAGAGGTCCCATTCTACAAAGCAGTTAATCATTTTTGTGCCCTATGTCACATTATGCCACATATTGTCATCAGTTCGCATTATGCCAAACTGCAATTGCCCCAGTTAATATTCTACAATGTAATGCCCTCAGCTTACATTATGCAACATTGTAATACCCCTGTTCACATTATGCCATGTAGTGCCTTCAGTGCACATACCACGTGGTGCCCTCTGTTCACATTGTGCCACATTGTAATGCCCCAGTTCACATTATACCATGTAGTGCCCTCAGTGCACATACCACTTAGTGCCCTCAGTTCACATTGGGATGCCCCAGTTCACTTTATGCAATTCAGTGTTCTCAGTTCACATTATGCCACACAGCAATATCCTCAGTTCTGACTTTGCCACATTGTAATACCCCAGTTCACATTATGCCACGTAGTGCCCCCAGTTTATATTATGCCACATTGTAATGGCCCCTGTTCACATTATGCCTCATAGTGCCCTCAGTTTATATTATGCCACATAGTGCCCTCAGTTTATATTATGCCACATAGTGACCTCAGTTCACACTATGCCACATTGTAATACCCCCAGTTCACATTGTAATATCCCCTGTTGTGCTGGCAGCTCATCTCTCTGTCCTCACTGACTAGCGCAGACAGGACCTCGTGGAATGCTGGGAGTGTTACTGTCTATCCCAGCAGCATTTCTGTCTCTGGGATGTGGTCCCCAGAGGTTGGCAAGGCCCAATAATAACAGCACAAAAATAGCCCAAAGAAAATATGTAAATGTAAAATAAAAAAAAATAAAAAACACCTTATACATTAATTAATACTTTTATATAAAATAATTAGAACGCCGGACAGATATAAAACATTGTAACACACGCCCCATTCTCGCAGTTACCGATATAAAGAAGACGTGGGAATTTTTTTAAATACCCTTTATCTCAGTTAATATCGATGATTTGTAACTTTAATATTATTATTCTCATCAACTCCCACTGCGCCCATGGCAACATTATTACAGCAGATAACTGTCTTCCAGGAAGGACATGTCGCTTGGGTCTAGGAGGCACCAAATACACAAAAAGAAAATCCAATAAGACAGACAAAAGAATAGAAACTCGGAAACAAAACAAGATACCGCGAAAGTCACAAAAGAAACCAAATAAAGAAAAATTAAAAGAAACAAGAAGAAAGATAATTAGGAAGATAGAAAGCAAAGTGTGTAATCTTGTAATAAAAAACGAAATAAAGATAAGACTCGGTGGGAAATGCTCTGCAGAGAGAAAACCAGTGCACAATACATTGCTAAATGGTCTATTGTAATAAGCGTGAGGATAAGCCCCCCCCCCCCCCCTGCACTGCATTATGGGAGGGTGGTGAGCATTAGCTGGTGCTTGTATAAGCCACATGAAGATCTGCCTGTAGGTATGGGATTACAGGTTCACAAGTGTACTCCGGCCTCTCCATAGAGAGATAAACTAGAGAAAGTGAGAGAGAGGTAAAGTACCAGCCACTAAATTCCTGGCTGTCAAATTACAGGCTTTGTTTGTAAAATGGCAGTTAGGAGCCAGTGGTCTAGTACTTTTTTGTCTTGAATATATTCTGTGAAAGAGCTTATGGAGGACCTCACCAGACTTCAGAAGAATATGAATGTAACCTATGATCAGGGAAGATAGGTTAAATATCAAACATAGTAATCTCCCCTCAGCGTTTCGATCCCCTCTGGACGTAACCAGGAAAATAAGGGGTCAGCCATCAATGGGAGACGGTTGGGGCTTCAGTCCCAGGCACAGACTGAGAGAAGAGCCTGGATGGCAGCAGCATGGATCTGGGTGGGCCAGCTGCACACCGGTAGGCAGCCACAGAGGGACAGAGATGCGGTGGTATTATGACCATAGGCGTGCGCACATTGAGTGTTAGGGGTGCACAGGCACCCCCTAATGCTGCCCCCTCCCTTATGAACACTTTGCTGCTGCTAGCAATACCAACAATACCTTTTACCAAAGACTTTGCTTTTTAGAACTGTATTCCATTAAAAGAAGCTCCCATCAATCAATTATGTGTGTTTTGCATTGTTATTTGTACTTTTATTGTATTGTCATATTACTACATACCTGCGTCACCCATATATGTTATGACTTTATGTGCCTGTACTGTTAGACAGAGTAATCAGAAGATTAATATTGAAATATGCAGGAGATTATGTTGTGGCTGAGAGACGTTTTATATTGTAGCGAGTGCCAATAGATGATGATGGGTGCAAGGCACCGGAGCACCCCAGGCGAGTCGGGGTGGGGGCGCCCCGGTGCCGGAGGGGTGGGGGCGGGGGGTACCTGTTGCGCTGTCTGGGGAGTGGGCAGGGGGGTCCATGCTGCCGGCTGACAGGAGCCTGCAGTGGTGTCCTTGCCGCGCGGGTACCTGCGGCGCTGTTTATAAAGCTGGCGGCGGGGGGTCCCTGCAGTGAATAAGAAATAACTAGCGCTATGTGGCGGCGCGGGAAGCGCTTCTGTTTTGAAAACACTGGCCGCGCGCTGATTGGCTGAATCTCAGCCAATCAGCGTACGGCCAGTGTTTTCAAACCCGGCAGCGCTTCCCGCGCCGCCGCATAGCCGGGGATAGTGCTAGTTATTTCTTATTCACTGCAGGGACCCCACCCCTGCCAGCTTTATACACAGCGCCACAGGTACCCGCACGGCAAGGACACTACTGCAGGCTCCTGTCAGAAGCCGTCAAGGACCCCCCTGCCCGCTTCCCAGACGGCGCAACAGGTACCCCCTTTGCACGGGGGGCGAGGGGCGAATTGCCACCCTCCAGTGGCCAGCGCCCTAGGCAAATGCCTAGACCTGCCTAGTGGTGGCACCGGCCCTGTGGTAGACACATTCAATGGGCGGTGTTAGAAATGCCCAATAGGTGGTGCTAGGCACACCCCTTTGACAGTTCACCCCCTAATAAAATGGGCTGTGCACACCTATGATTATGACTATAGAGCCAGCAGCCAATCAGGAGCTGCCACTCTGTGTGTGTCTATGGGGCAGTGTATGTATGTCTATGGGGCAGTATGTTTGTCTTGGGGGGGGGGGGGCTGCGTAATTTGTCAGTCCCAGGTATCATCATTTCCGATAGCAGCCCTGGTTGTGGTCTCATATAACTGATTCTTATGCAGTCTGGCGATTGCCTCTGTAAGCTCTTCTGCTCAGTTTTGTATTAATAATTGTTTTATTGAGTGCTGATCAATACATGAGGAGTGCAGCCGGACGTACAGTATGTTACAGGCACATTGTGTGTGAGGTATAATGACCTCCGGCTCACCGGCTGTATACTGTAGGTGTTGTTCTTCTGCAGCCTGTATTGTGACCGGGGGCTTTGTGTCTCTGACATCTGGAGGGTTATAACTCATTGGACAGCACACACTGCGCTCCCATTCTCTGTGCAAACAGAACTTGGCCTCTGTCTTCCCCTCTATTGCCCGTACTTTGGAATCACTGCTGCTGTGCATGCAGGCCAAGAAGCCGTGGATCAAGCAAAGCAGGTCACAGCACATTTATTCCTGCCCGCAGGCGCTACTGGCAGAGAGTGGCGATGTATGACTTCTGTGCTGCCTGATACCTGAAGATGTACATCACCCCCGTTCCCTCCGCTACAACCTCAGCTTCTCTGTCCCGTGTACCAGAATAGCATAGGAAATAATGCAGGTGTAATAATGCTCCCAATGGAGGTCATTCTGGTTAACTCGCAAACCTGCAAATTTCGCCTGCCCCGTTCGCACGACGATTTTCCCTGCACGAATGCGAAGGGATATTTTGCATAAACACCCATTCGCAGCTTGCGTGAGGGGCAGAAATCATCCGATGGTCACGACCATAAAATTATTTCGAAGGGGTTCGCAAATCTAAGTCACACTCTGGTGATTTGCGGCGCCCTTGTACGGGAAGCCCTTGTATGTAACTTCAGCTGCCCGCCATCTGAACCCGCCTCATTGGCAAACTACCATGGGAATGCCCAGCATTTTCATGACGATGGCTTGGCGTTCCCATGGGCGTGACCTGTGGCCGCCACGCCCCCCGCCTGCACTGCTCCATGTGAACGGGCCGGCGACTATACAAGCCCCCCCCCCTCCTGATTTAACCCTGCCTAGGCTGAAGCCCGGGGCTGTCCCCAATGGCCCAGGGCCCTGGGCACCAGGCTGTAGGTGAAATGGGTAATAATCAGGGCCGGCACCTGGAGGGTTAGCGCACTGGCTGCGTCGGCGTCCCTGCAGTGCTGGAGCGGGCAGGGGTGTCGCGGGGGTACCTGCGGCGCTGTCACTGTGTGTAAAGCTGCTGTCGTCGTCGGCGGCGGGGTCCCTGCAGTGAATAGAGAATAACTAGCGCTATGCGGCAGCGCAGGAAGCGCTTCTGGGTTTGAAAACACTTGGCGCACGCTGATTGGCTGAGATTCACCCCCCGGGCACCGGGGCGCCCCCACCCCGACTCGCCTGGGGCGCTCCGGTGCCTTGCACCGGCCCTGGTAATAATAGATTAAACTATTGTGTAATGTTGTGGAACAAGGGACTTAGAGAACCACAAGTCCCAGCATGCGGGGCATTAAAGGGCCCACTGGTACTTGTAATTCTACAACATGACTAACACAGACACACCAGACCAGTATAACTTCTACATTCACTCACTCATACTCACTTATGGATTCCACCGAGGGCCCGTCCACTTCTCCATGTAGAATCCAATTGGTGATAATGTACCTGTTGAAATTATACTCACCCGATACCGCCGGTGAAGAGCAGTCCCCTTTTTAGACGGTACACATCCCCTGGACAGGAGCCTAAATGATTGTTTACATCTCACGGCTCCTCCCCCAAACCAGGAGTCAGTCCTGCCCACCAGCCAATCAGGAGCGGAGATTTTACAAAGTCTGCTTCTAATTGGCTAGTGGGCAGGACTAACCCCCGGTTTGGGAGAGAACCTAAATATAAAAAATCATTTCAGCTTTATCAAAAATCGCACCCTATTACATTTGCCATTAATGTATAATGGGAAAACATCTGGATGCAAATTGAAGGTCAAAATGTGCGAATTTTACTGCAAAAAGTGCAATATTTACTGCAATTTGAATCCTATTACATGTGCAAATTACACAAAACAAGTGAATTTTGACCAAAGGTCTCAAAAGTCTAAAAATCTTATCCTACATCGCTGCAGAATATGTTGGTGCTATGAATATAACGTACGGTGATAACCTAATGACGCTTCTGCTGTGCTTCCTTACAGTATTGTAACTCTATACCCAGTGCAGTGAATAATATAATGCACAACTTTGCGGAGTTGTGCTGTGCACGCAAGGTCACGAAACTTAGTACACAATACCCAGCGCACTCCTGCAGAAGCCATAGGCGAATTCGGAAATTTCTTTGGAAATCAAGTGAGGACAGACTGAGGGATGTCAGACACGTATTAGTTCTGTTCTTTTAAAATGTAAATTGAGATGCATTACAAATGCTTCCGTGGCTGTTATTATTAAAAATCAATTTTTGTGAAATCTCTTCTTGACAAGGACAAAAGATCTTTAGTGATGTACACTAACTGTTGCTGCGGATGGAGGATCTAAAAACACTCAATAAATGCAGTAAGACAATACAGTGCTACAGTGTTACCCACAACAATGTAAGATGCTGAACTGTAAGCACATTTACAAAGAAAAGTAGCATCGAGTCATTTAGAATGCAGATGTACTTTGTATAAAGCAATCATTCATGCACTGTCCATTAAGCAGAAGACGCTTTGTCAAATTTCTCCCCAGACAGCAAAAGGCCCCATCACACAGAACAAAGGTACGCCATTACCGGTAGAAACCACTCAGAACGCGCACTGACAATAGAGACCGGCGCAGGAAAGGTTGGCGGACAATTAGATCAGCCCTCCTCCCAAGTACGGTGTTTAGGGCGGTTTATTCAGATAAAGAGCACTTCTGTAGGACCTACATATTCCACTGCCAATACCTGGAAACAGAACCTCGGAAACTATTAAGAAGAATTTTTTTCCCTCCTTTCAAAAAGTCAGACTTCTAGCCATATAACCATCTGGTCCAAGCGGCACCCTGGAAGCCTACAGTTATTTTACCCTGGGTCCCCCCAATGGTCAATCATTTTACCATTGTTGATAGAGATCTGATCATTTCCAATGAGTGCCCTTGGGTGACCGTGGTCCCATTCCCATGCATGGACATGAACAGTCAATGGTTTAGATATGGATGGTCAACTGCCCATAGTCAACCCCATTGGTGGCTCCAGAGGTGGGGCTGCAGAACAGTTCAAATAGGAAATTGCACCAACTGCAAGTGAGTCAGTTTGGAATGGCAGTTGGTGGCAGTGGGTGTGGCTTCCCTATTTTTGAACTGTCCGGCAGCTCCACCTCTGTAGCCGGCACCAGTCAACCCTACTCACAACCTAGGAAAACAGTGGTTGCGTGTGACAATGTGGAGGGGCCATGTGACCCAGAGGACCAATCAAATGCTTCAATTATTGGAGATAGAGGCTTCTGATTGGTCTGTTTCTTACACACGCTCATTAGCCATTTTAAAGAAAGATAAACATTGGAGTACATCTTCCTCCCTGATACCCGTGGGAAGGTATGTCTTCCTCCATGACACCCGTGGGAACATACGTCTTTTTCCCTGACACCCATGGGAAGGTATGTCTTCCTCCCTGACACCCGTGGGAACATACGTCTTCTTCCCTGACACCCGTAGGAACGTATATCTTCCTCCCTGACACCCATGGGAAGGTACGTCTTCCTCCCTGACACCCTTGGGATTGTACATCTTCCTGCCTGACACCCCTGGGAACGTATGTCTTCCTCCCTGACACCCGTGGGAAGCTATGTCTTCCTCCATGACACCCGTGGGAACGTACGTCTTCCTCCCTGACACCCGTGGGAACATACGTCTTCCTCCCTGACACCCGTGGGAAGTTACGTCTTCCTCCCTGACACCCGTGGGAGGGTACATCTTCCTCCATGACACCTGTGGGAAGGTACTTCTTTCACCTTGATAACAATGGTAATGTACGTCTTCCTCCCTGACACCTGTGGGAAGATACGTCTTCCTCCATGACTCCTGTGGGTAGGTGCATCTTCCTCCATGATACCTGTGGAAAGGTACGTCTTCCTCCATGACTGTTACGAGCCGCCTCCGGCAGGTCAGTGTAATTTATGTTCTGTTTGGATATGTTCTTTCCGGATCTGCACTCCGGGTTTTGCTGATCCACCTTGCCTGGTTTTCATGCGTACCTTGGTCTTTGGGTGTGGCTGCCTGCTAGGCCTCTGTGTATTTAGATGTGCTCCCAGCATTGAGAACCTGTCGGTTATAGTCTTCTTATAATCGCGTTAAAGTGCTTAGTATTCCTGTGATACTAATTGTATTCTGCTGGTTCCTGGTTATTTCCATGTTCCTAGACATTCTGAGATTCCTAGCTAACAACTGTCTGTATATACTCCAGAGTTCAGGTTATTCCAGCCTGTGTCTGAGGAGTCCCCCAAGCATACCTGCCCTGTGTCTGAGGAGTCCTGCAAGCATACCTGCCCTGTGTCTGAGGAGTCCTGCAAGCATACTTGCCCTGTGTCTGAGGAGTCCTGCAAGCATACCTGCCCTGTGTCTGAGGAGTCCTGCAAGCATACCTGCCCTGTGTCTGAGGAGTCCTGCAAGCATACCTGCCCTGTGTCTGAGGAGTCCTGCAAGCATACCTGCCCTGTGTCTGAGGAGTCCTGCAAGCATACTTGCCCTGTGTCTGAGGAGTCCTGCAAGCATACCTGCCCTGTGTCTGAGGACTCCTGCAAGCATACCTTACCTGTGTCTGAGGAGTCCTGCAAGCATACCTGCCCTGTGTCTGAGGAGTCCTGCAAGCATACCTGCCCTGTGTCTGAGGAGTCCTGCAAGCATACCTGACCTGTGTCTGAGGAGTCCTGCAAGCATACCTTACCTGTGTCTGAGGAGTCCTGCAAGCATACCTGACCTGTGTCTGAGGAGTCCTGCAAGCATACCTTACCTGTGTCTGAGGAGTCCTGCAAGCATACCTGCCCTGTGTCTGAGGAGTCCTGCAAGCATACCTTACCTGTGTCTGAGGAGTCCTGCAAGCATACCTGCCCTGTGTCTGAAATCCTGCCTGTGTCAGAGCGCCATCCGCAACTCTCTCTCCCCACCGGAGCATCACCCGCGCACCCCCCCCCCCCCCTTCGTCAGCAGAGAGGATCGGAGCAGCAGGGACACTGGCAGCAGGGGTAAGTTTCCCTCATCTCTTTACATCACCCGAAGTGTCTGTGTCTCTGGGCTATATTTAGGAATTTTGGGGTGTCTACTCCCTCATGATCCAGATGGGGGTGCCCAGAGGGTGGATCATCACATAATGTATGTAAGGGGGTCTACTGTATGGCATAACATGTATAAAGGGCTCTACTGTGGTGTAACGTGTATAAGGGTCTCTACTGTAATGTAAACTGTATAAGGCGCTCTACTGTGGTGTAATGTGTATAAGGGGCTCTACCGTTCAGCATAACATATATAAGGGTCTCTACTGTGGTGTAACATGTATAAGGAGCTCTACTGTGATGTTGCATTTATAAGGTGCTCTAATGTGGTGTAATGTATACAAGCGGCTCTACTGTGTGACATAACATGTATAAGGGGTACTTCTATGTGGTGTAATGTGACTAATGAACTCTACTGTGTGGTGTAATGTTAATTGCCACTATTCTGCGGTGACACCCCTTGCACGTGAAGCCTCACCCCTATATATATTTGCCTTGCACCTCTGTTGTGCACTATAGCACTTTTGAAATACAGGAGGGGGCAGCAATTTTCTTCCTGGCACAGGGCATTAAAATATTTAGTTATGTCTAGTTAAGGGGTAAGAGGGGAAAACAAAATCTGAGAGTGACCAGGACCAGACGTATTAGTTGTCAGCCGTTAGACCATTGTTCTCCTCCTCTTCGGTTCTTCAGAGACTCTCAGGCACAATAATTATTGCTCCCTGCTCAGATATAAACATTTAATTGATGTAGATTTTATCCAGATTTACTATACAAACTTGAAAACAATAAAAGCCAAATATCGCATTCAGCAGGCAATAATACCTTTCAATGGACGTAAACTGCAATAGGGGTAACAAACCATTACTCGTACAATGGCTTCCAAAATCTAGCCCCAAATAAGATGAAATCCTTTTCACTCATCAGGAGCTATAGTTTGTGAATAGAGCACCAACCAACGCGGTAATTTGTGTTTTAATGAAAGCACAAAGTATGTTGCATTCAGCAAATTTATCTTGCCGGCGCTGTGATCTTTGGTTAGGCTCTTGTAATGAAAATAAAATCTTCCAATGCTATTGTCACCGCGCATTTTCTGTAAACATGGTAGAGGGATAATTATATTTATCTGGGAAGCATTCTTCTAGACGGACAATTTCCGGGGCCCTCAGAAAGAGGTCGGGAGGAGAAGTCTATTTCGTTGTGCGTAGGAGCTTGAGTGAGTACAAACAAAAGACACTAAAGTCTTCCTCATTTAACCTCACATAACTGTTCCTTCGGCAGAAATGATTAAAATAGGCAAAAAGAAATATATTAGAAATGTACCTTGATGCTGAATAATGACAAGAAACAGCCTGTGATCATTTAGTCGCATTATCTGGAACCAGCTCCAAATGCACAAAAAAAAAACCCCAAAAAATAAAACAGACAAAACAACTTAAATGCAGCTAAAGAGTAAAAAAAAAAAACAACAACAATAAAACAACAAAAACTACACGAGTTCAGGAAAGTGGCGGATGTATAGAGGATGGGTGTGACCCAATTGTCCAATCGTAACTGACATACAGTAAAACTGTTTTTGCTTGGACAAAATGAAAACAGAGAAGTTGGAAATGAGGTAGGTAAAAGTAAGAGGATTTCTATTGGCTGGTTGTTTCTATTTGCTCTCAATCAGTTTGATAGAATGGGACACATACGGGAGATCAGCAGCGGGGATGAGGTGGGCAGGAAGGATACCAACGGAGGTATAAATATCCTACCCCCCCCCCCCCTTTTTTTTTTTTCTAAGTCTCCCTCCCGCAGGCAACCCTGGGGTTGGACAACAGAACAGTCTCAAAGATACAGGACTGCCCTGATGAAATGTGGACAGTTGGGAGTACACTGATATTCTGTTACTTTCCAAGGCTTAGGGCCTGATTCTAGTTGTCTCCGTAAGCAGCAAAGTCCGCCAAAGAGGAGACGGGCACTGACGTCCTATGACAGCCCCACCCCCAGCGTGCCTCGATGCGCCAATGTACCCATGGGAACGCCCAGTGTATTCATGGAGACACCCATGGTCCAGCGCAATTTCCATTCCCCGTCCTCCCCTGGCCCTTCCACCCTGCAACAAACGGCCCAGAAATGCGCATGTGGAAAGTTGGAAACCCTGACCATCGGGGGTGGAGCCAAATTGGCTCATACCGAATGACCCTGAATCGGCCCCTTATTACACAGACCCCACAGGCTATAAAATGATAGGAGCAGGTTTGTTGCTACGGCCATCTTTACTGTATTTCTCTGAGATTAGATACATTTCCCCATAATGAGGCCCTTTACAATAATACATTGTTTTGTTGTCACCCGATATTAAAGCAGACAGATAGAAACATAGAATTTGACGCCAGATAAGAACCACTTGGCCCATCTAGTCTGCCCCTTAAATGTACTGTGTATATGCAGGACTGGTGCAGGTATTATCAAATATTATTATTATTTTCAGCTTAACACCGATAATGAATTCCATTCCTCTGTTAGTATTATAAGAATATTCTTATGCCATTATCTTAAAGCCGTTTTTTGTTTAAGTTCACTTAGAACAATATAAAACATGACATCACACATACAGTATTATCATAGTTGTGACCAGCTATATTCTTGCTACTTGCTACCCTCTGAGTGCCACTTGCGTTAGGTCGACATGGGTTAGGTTACATGCTCGATGCCAAGGGCTTCATGTTTGATGCCAGGGGCTTCATGCCTATTGCCAAGGGGGTTTCATGCTCATTGCCAAAGGGTTTACATGTTTATTGCCACAGGGAAAGTTAAATGCTCATTGCCAAGGGGGAGTTAAATGCTCATTGCCAAGGGGGGGGGGGGGTGAAATGCTCATTGCCATTGAGGGAGTGACATGCTGTCACTTGTAATAACAAGGACGGGCAGAACTCAAAGCACTGACAGCCGGGCAGAGAACAGTGGGTCTGCCCGGCTGCATTCAGACTCAGAGCAGGTCTGCGGCTATTTTAATATCTAACGCTGGCTCACTTGCCAGTTAGAGCTCGCGGTCTGGCAGCCAATCAGAAGTGGCAGTGGTGGCTCCAGATTGGCTGCCGGTCCGCAAGCTTTGATGGGCTTGTGAGCCACTGTGAAATTTCTAAATAGCTGCGGACCTGCTCTGAGTCTGATCACAGCTGGGCAGACCACCGCTTTATGCCCAGCTGTCACCGCTTTCGCCGGTGTATGTCTAATGGATGGTCCCGGGTACCCCCGGACTACCTATTAGATTCACCTATGGCAGTGGTAGCCAACCCTAGCCCTCGAGAGCTACCAACAGTGCACATTTTCCAGACAACCTAGCTGCTGCACAGCTGCAATCATTAATCACTGACACATTTTAAAAGATCCACAGATGGAGCTAATTAGCTCACATGTGATTCTGTGAGGAGACCTGGAAAACATGCACTGTTGGTAGCTCTCGAGGACTAGGGTTGGCTACCCCAGACCTATGGTGACTGTTTCTATAAAACCTCTGAAGCAACTCATTTGGAGCGTAGTCTGCTGTTGGTACAATATCACTGGTAAACGCTCATCTGTTCCCGTCCCTGGCAGCAATGACTGTGAAAAACACCCAGCAGGTGCCAGATATACTAAGACAAAACTCTTGTTTACTCCTCGACAAGTTTCTTTGTGCATAGAAATATCAAGGCTTAAGGATATGAGAGTCCGATAACACATCGTACATGGGGCCTGATTCAGATGGGCTACGAGTGTTTGAAACCCAGCAAGCAGGTAGCCACCACCCCGCCAAACGCACGTCCCCCCCACACACACTTCCCTGTCCTTGTGCATGGCTGCAAACACCAGGACTCACTTTTCACTGTGAAGGCCGTGGGGTGAAGGAGGTTATGGAGGACATGTGGCCCTCCCTCCCGACGGCTAAGGAATGCACAGAAACTGCTGGTGGCACACCCCCAAATGCCTGAAGGGTGTCAATTACCCTACATATGATATATATAGCCTTCACTCGCTGCCTTCAGGTGGATAGCCCATGTTGGTATCAGAATAATCTGCAAATTACAATAAAATGTTGCATTAGGGATCCAGTCAATAGGTCAACCAGAGTCTAGGTTGCCTGTCAACCAATAGTGATCGACCTCATTATCCACAGCCCAACATGCCTGGAACACAGCGGCACAGCAGCGGCAGATCTGTCTGGCATACAGAGTGTTCTGTGTCAGTTGGGACAGGCATAGTTAACATGATGTAGTGATCCAAATTCATGCTGCTGCAAGCCCTTGAGTCCTGACGAAGCAGAATCACTTACCTTCATGATCCTCCTTCAGTTTCTCCAGCTGTTTTTCCAGTAATTTGATAACAACTATGAATTGACTCAGGTGTGTAGCAGCTGAACCTACTTTGGTTGTTACACTTTCATGTGATTTGTGCAGCTTCCATGAAACCAGAATGATTCTCTAGTGGGCTAAGGTACTGTAACATGTCAGAGTGCATCACTGTAACATGCAGAGTGCATCACAGTGACTGCCATATAATACAGAGAGCATCCCAGTGACTGCCATATAATACAGAGAGCATCCCAGTGACTGCCATATAATACAGAGAGCATCACAGTGACTGCCATATAATACAGAGAGCATCCCAGTTACTGCCATATAATACAGAGAGCCTCCCAGATATAATTCTGGGACCGCTGTTGCAAGCTTATATGTACCAGATGCTGTTTCCAGTGGCGGCTCCAGAGGAGGTGGAGCTGCAGCACAGCTGAAAATTCAAATAAGGGATCCACACCAACTTCCACAACTGCCATTCCAAACTGACTCACTGGCAGAATGGGTGGCTCCCCAATTTAATTTTGAACTGTATTGCAGCACCACCCCTGGATTTACCAATGGCTGTTCATTTTTTGTCTAACAGTATTTTTAGATATCAGGGATAATGATTTTGGCTTTAATAACAGACTTTATTTTATTAATAGGCCCCAGGATCAGGCCCTTATATACAGTAGACAATAAATTAGTTAGTAAATCAATGTACAAAGTGTACAAATGTAGATCTCAGGTCACTTACGCCTATGCACCCCGAATCTAATGTATGCATTAGGGGTCTCTCAAGAATATCGCAACAATATGATTAAACCTTATTTCCCTCTACGGACATCTGAAACCCAGCGACTGAACGGCACAAGGGCAGCCAGGAGCCACAGCTGCCGCGGCTCAGTTTCTTATCAAATATGTTGATTTCGGCACACAGTCCTTTATATTCCCGGCGTATGTGCCCAGCAGACAACGTCTGTGCCCGCAGTACAGCGTATATCATGTTTATGCCAGTAGACGAAACTGGTTATTATCCTCCGGAGGCCCAACTTTTTGTCTAAGTTTTCAGTAGTTAAAAGAAAGTTTGGAATAATTTTGGTCGCCTGGAAAGGGATTCGCTCGTCCGTTCCAACTGTCATCACCGAAGCATTCCAAGTGCGGTTCCAGACATCTCGAGGGTGCATCTGCCACTGTATAGTGGAAATCATTTGCTGCTCTCCTTCTCAATTTCCCTTCTGTTTCCTTGTCCTTGCCCCACCAGAGGCAGCATGTGTTCTGCCACGGACTCCATCTCTAGTAAGGATAAAGGGGGGGGGGGGGGGGTTAGAGGTAACCCAACTACAGCAGCGCCACGACTGACAAACGTTCTGTAAAATGACTCTAACAACTTAAACAATCTTAATAGAAGGAACGGCTAACAGCATCGTATAGGCTTAGCAGCTTGAAAAGCCCAAATATTGTATTTTTAACGGAATAAAAAATAATTTTTAGGGCCACATTTCCCTGCGTTATAATTCCTGCGTTATCTTTGAACACCTTTGAACTTATGTCCAGGAAGCTTGCGTATCATAAGCCCTGGTTAAACAAGCCACCATAATTCTTATTTGCTAGAGGTTTAAAGGAGCAGATGCAGAATTGGCAGGCGTCGTTTGCTGGCTATCGCGCCGCTGATAGCTGGAAGCCAAGATTTTAAAAAAAAAAACCCTAAAATAAAGCAGTATTTTCATATTTGAGTGCATGCGTGCGTGGTTCTCTCCCCCCCTTTCCTCTATGACTACTATGTGGCTTCTCGGATTTACATTGACCAATACAAGCCGGTTTGGGCATTGTCCAAAAGAAATATTACTTGTATCAGCTGCTGAATGAAAGACTCTGAATTGATACTGCTAAGCCATAGCTAGTGGCAGTGTGCTGTGACACGGCGATTGCCTGCTTCCATCGGTCACTAGAAGAAGGGCACACAGAACGCACAACCAAACATATACGCAGCCAGCAGCACTGAAGCAACATTGCAGCTGGCAGGCCATAACTTAGATAGTTACAGCTGCCATCACCTAGTTCATGCAAGCTTTTTAATATCTTTTGGCAGCAGCCAGTGTCACAGCACAAAAGGGAAAGTTGGCTGGCTCCAGCACACTTTGTTTGACATAACTGTAGCCAGTGCCCAGCTGATACCTTCATCAATGTGTATGTTCTGGAAGGAGGGGGGGGGGGGGGTGTTTGTAAGGTACATTTTAATCGATCAAGCCTTGTTCAGCTTATATCTGTGCGAAACCCTAGTAGCGGGGAAGATTAATGGAAGGGCTCAGCCACTGTAACATATGTCTGGCCTATGTGGCATAGATAAGAGAGAAATAACATTATTCTAGATAGGAGAGCAAAAGGCTCCTGTTCCACCCCTTTCACATATAGCCAGGGGTAAGGAGATAGGACCAATTTGGGTTTTTTGTTCTTCGGCTAACTTGCAGTGTAATCTGAGGCCACACATTGGGGATGGTGCAAGTGTATGATCCAGGATACAGGCACATTTATGGAAGTGATTTATTGTGTATCCGTAATGCTGGATGCACAAGATGGGAATACACGGCTGTAAATCTTCTGTTCCTACTTACTGCTGTTATTTATGTGGTTTCCTATTGGGGTTCTGGGATTTATATCTCCTATGGGGGTTCTGGGATTTATATCTCCTATGGGGGTTCTGAGATTTATATCTCCTATGGGGGTTCTGAGATTTATATCTCCTATGGGGTTCTGTGATTTATATCTCCTATGGGGGTTCTGTGATTTATATCTCCTATGGGGGTTCTGGGATTTATATCTCCTATGGGGGTTCTGAGATTTATATCTCCTATGGGGGTCTGTGATTTATATCTCCTATGGGGTTCTGTGATTTATATCTCCTATGGGGGTTCTGTGATTTATATCTCCTATGGGGGTTCTGTGATTTATATCTCCTATGGGGGTCTGTGATTTACATCTCCTATGGGGGTTCTGGGATTTATATCTCCTATGGGGGTACTACTGGTTATTTATTCTTATTGGGGTTTCTATAAGTGACATGTTCTACTAGAGGGGTACTATTATTTATCATACATTCTCATAGTGGGGTACTATTATTTATCATACATTCTCATAGTGGGGTACTATTATTTATCATTCATTCTCATAGTGGGGTACTATTATTTATCATTCATTCTCATAGTGGGGTACTATTATTTATTATACATTCTCATAGTGGGGTACTATTATTTATCATACATTCTCATAGTGGGGTACTATTATTTATCATACATTCTCATAGTGGGGTACTATTATTTATTATACATTCTCATAGTGGGGTACTATTATTTATCATACATTCTCATAGTGGGGTACTATTATTTATTATACATTCTCATAGTGGGGTACTATTATTTATCATACATTCTCATAGTGGGGTACTATTATTTATCATACATTCTCATAGTGGGGTACTATTATTTATCATTCATTCTCATAGTGGGGTACTATTATTTATTATACATTCTCATAGTGGGGTACTATTATTTATCATACATTCTCATAGTGGGGTACTATTATTTATCATACATTCTCATAGTGGGGTACTATTATTTATTATACATTCTCATAGTGGGGTACTATTATTTATCATTCATTCTCATAGTGGGGTACTATTATTTATTATTCATTCTCATAGTGGGGTACTATTATTTATCATACATTCTCATAGTGGGGTACTATTATTTATCATACATTCTCATAGTGGGGTACTATTATTTATCATACATTCTCATAGTGGGGTACTATTATTTATCATTCATTCTCATAGTGGGGTACTATTATTTATTATACATTCTCATAGTGGGGTACTATTATTTATCATACATTCTCATAGTGGGGTACTATTATTTATCATACATTCTCATAGTGGGTTACTATTATTTATTATTCATTCTCATAGTGGGTACTATTATTTATTATACATTCTCATAGTGGGGTACTATTATTTATCATTTATTCTCATAGTGGGGTACTATTATTTATTATACATTCTCATAGTGGGGTACTATTATTTATTATACATTCTCATAGTGGGGTACTATTATTTATTATACATTCTCATAGTGGGGTACTATTATTTATTATTCATTCTCATAGTGGGTTACTATTATATATTATTCATTCTCATAGTGGGGTACTAATATTTATCATTCATTATCATAGTGGGGTACTATTATTTATTATTCATTCTCATAGTGGGTACTATTATTTATTATACATTCTCATAGTGGGGTACTATTATTTATCATTTATTCTCATAGTGGGGTACTATTATTTATTATACATTCTCATAGTGGGGTACTATTATTTATTATACATTCTCATAGTGGGGTACTATTATTTATTATACATTCTCATAGTGGGGTACTATTATTTATTAGTCATTCTCATAGTGGGGTACTATTATTTATCATTCATTCTCATAGTGGGGTACTATTATTTATCATTCATTCTCATAGTGGGGTACTATTATTTATCATACATTCTCATAGTGGGTTACTATTATTTATTATTCATTCTCATAGTGGGTACTATTATTTATTATACATTCTCATAGTGGGGTACTATTATTTATCATTTATTCTCATAGTGGGGTACTATTATTTATTATACATTCTCATAGTGGGGTACTATTATTTATTATACATTCTCATAGTGGGGTACTATTATTTATCATACATTCTCATAGTGGGGTACTATTATTTATCATACATTCTCATAGTGGGTTACTATTATTTATTATTCATTCTCATAGTGGGTACTATTATTTATTATACATTCTCATAGTGGGGTACTATTATTTATCATTTATTCTCATAGTGGGGTACTATTATTTATTATACATTCTCATAGTGGGGTACTATTATTTATTATACATTCTCATAGTGGGGTACTATTATTTATTATTCATTCTCATAGTGGGGTACTATTATTTATTATTCATTCTCATAGTGGGTTACTATTATATATTATTCATTCTCATAGTGGGGTACTAATATTTATCATTCATTCTCATAGTGGGGTACTATTATTTATTATTCATTCTCATAGTGGGTACTATTATTTATTATACATTCTCATAGTGGGGTACTATTATTTATCATTTATTCTCATAGTGGGGTACTATTATTTATTATACATTCTCATAGTGGGGTACTATTATTTATTATACATTCTCATAGTGGGGTACTATTATTTATTATACATTCTCATAGTGGGGTACTATTATTTATTAGTCATTCTCATAGTGGGGTACTATTATTTATCATTCATTCTCATAGTGGGGTACTATTATTTATCATTCATTCTCATAGTGGGGTACTATTATTTATCATTCATTCTCATAGTGGGTTACTATTATTTATTATTCATTCTCATAGTGGGGTACTATTATTTATTATTCATTCTCATAGTGGGGTACTATTATTTATTATACATTCTCATAGTGGGGTACTATTATTTATTATTCATTCTCATAGTGGGTTACTATTATATATTATTCATTCTCATAGTGGGGTACTATAATTTATTATACATTCTCATAGTGGGGTACTATTATTTATTATACATTCTCATAGTGGGGTACTATTATTTATTATTCATTCTCATAGTGGGGTACTATTATTTAATATACATTCTCATAGTGGGGTACTATTATTTATCATTCATTCTCATAGTGGGGTACTATTATTTATTATACATTCTCATAGTGGGGTACTATTATTTATTATACATTCTCATAGTGGGGTACTATTATTTATTATTCATTCTCATAGTGGGGTACTATTATTTATCATTCATTCTCATAGTGGGGTACTATTATTTATCATTCATTCTCATAGTGGGGTACTATTATATATTATTCATTCTCATAGTGGGGTACTATTATTTATTATTCATTCTCATAGTGGGGTACTATAATTTATTATTCATTATCATAGTGGGGTACTATTATTTATTATACATTCTCATAGTGGGGTACTATTATTTATTATTCATTCTCATAGTGGGGTACTATTATTTATTATACATTCTCATAGTGGGGTACTATTATTTATTATTCATTCTCATAGTGGGGTACTATTATTTAATATACATTCTCATAGTGGGGTACTATTATTTATCATTCATTCTCATAGTGGGGTACTATTATTTATTATACATTCTCATAGTGGGGTACTATTATTTATTATTCATTCTCATAGTGGGGTACTATTATTTATCATTCATTATCATAGTGGGGTACTATTATTTATTATTCATTCTCAGAGCGGGGTACTATTATTTATTATTCATTCTCATAGCGGGGTACCATTATTTACTATTCATTCTCATAGTGGGGTACTATTATTTATTTATTATTCATTCTCATAGTGGGGTACTATTATTTATTATTCATTCTCATAGTGGGGTACTATTTTGTATTATTCATTCTCATAGTGGGGTACTATTATTTATTATTCATTCTCATAGTGGGGTACTATTATTTATTATACATTATCATAGTGGGGTACTATTATTTATTATTCATTCTCATAGTGGGGTACTTTTATTTATTTATTATTTATTCTCATAGTGGGGTACTATTATTTATTATACATTCTCATAGTGGGGTACTATTATTTATTATACATTCTCATAGTGGGGTACTATTATATATTATTCATTCTCATAGTGGGGTACTATTATTTATTATACATTTTCATAGTGGGGTACTATTATTTACTATTCATTCTCATAGTGGGGTACTATTATTTATTTATTATTCATTCTCATAGTGGGGTACTATTATTTATTATTCATTCTCATAGTGGGGTACTATTATTTATTATTCATTCTCATAGTGGGGTACTATTTTGTATTATTCATTCTCATAGTGGGGTACTATTATTTATTATTCATTCTCATAGTGGGGTACTATTATTTATTATACATTATCATAGTGGGGTACTATTATTTATTATTCATTCTCATAGTGGGGTACTATTATTTATTTATTATTCATTCTCATAGTGGGGTACTATTATTTATTATTCATTCTCATAGTGGGGTACTATTATTTATTATTCATTCTCATTGTGGGGTACTATTATTTATTTATTATTCATTCTCATAGTGGGGTACTATTATTTAGCATACATTCTCATAGTAGGGTACTATTATTTATTATTTATTCTCATAGTGGGGTACTATTATTTATTATTCATTCTCATAGTGGGGTACTATTATTTATTTATTATTCATTCTCATAGTGGGGTACTATTATTTATTATTCATTCTCATAGTGGGGTACTATTATTTATTATTCATTCTCATTGTGGGGTACTATTATTTATTTATTATTCATTCTCATAGTGGGGTACTATTATTTAGCATACATTCTCATAGTAGGGTACTATTATTTATTATTCATTCTCAGAGCGGGGTACTATTATTTATTATTCATTCTCATAGCGGGGTACCATTATTTACTATTCATTCTCATAGTGGGGTACTATTATTTATTTATTATTCATTCTCATAGTGGGGTACTATTATTTATTATTCATTCTCATAGTGGGGTACTATTTTGTATTATTCATTCTCATAGTGGGGTACTATTATTTATTATTCATTCTCATAGTGGGGTACTATTATTTATTATACATTATCATAGTGGGGTACTATTATTTATTATTCATTCTCATAGTGGGGTACTTTTATTTATTTATTATTTATTCTCATAGTGGGGTACTATTATTTATTATACATTCTCATAGTGGGGTACTATTATTTATTATACATTCTCATAGTGGGGTACTATTATATATTATTCATTCTCATAGTGGGGTACTATTATTTATTATACATTTTCATAGTGGGGTACTATTATTTACTATTCATTCTCATAGTGGGGTACTATTATTTATTTATTATTCATTCTCATAGTGGGGTACTATTATTTATTATTCATTCTCATAGTGGGGTACTATTATTTATTATTCATTCTCATAGTGGGGTACTATTTTGTATTATTCATTCTCATAGTGGGGTACTATTATTTATTATTCATTCTCATAGTGGGGTACTATTATTTATTATACATTATCATAGTGGGGTACTATTATTTATTATTCATTCTCATAGTGGGGTACTATTATTTATTTATTATTCATTCTCATAGTGGGGTACTATTATTTATTATTCATTCTCATAGTGGGGTACTATTATTTATTATTCATTCTCATTGTGGGGTACTATTATTTATTTATTATTCATTCTCATAGTGGGGTACTATTATTTAGCATACATTCTCATAGTAGGGTACTATTATTTATTATTTATTCTCATAGTGGGGTACTATTATTTATTATTCATTCTCATAGTGGGGTACTATTATTTATTTATTATTCATTCTCATAGTGGGGTACTATTATTTATTATTCATTCTCATAGTGGGGTACTATTATTTATTATTCATTCTCATAGTGGGGTACTATTATTTATTATTCATTCTCATAGTGGGGTACTATTATTTATTTATTATTCATTCTCATAGTGGGGTACTATTTTGTATTATCCATTCTCATAGTGGGGTACTATTATTTATCATTCATTCTCATAGGGCCTTATTCTGGTCGATGCGTACTTTCGCGCACTCTTTCGGATGGCGTTTTTTAGCCGTCTGTGCATGCGTGGGCAACGCTATGCGCATGTGCCATGCATGGTCTCCGTACTTGTTCGCACTAATACCGTACAGAAATGTGCATCGCATTCACTCGGGAAATATGGGCGTCTTATGGGAGTCATTCGGAACTACACAGGGGCGTAGTTTCAAAGTGGGCTAAACTGGGCGTAAACATGGGCGTACACGAGGGAGTGCACTCATTCTGGTAGGCGTACATTCGGACAGCACACCGAATGCACGCGAACCAAAAGGCTAGAAATATGCGGTGTCCATAAGCAAGTATTTCTTTGCGGACACCACTCGGTCATACGCTAGGCAATCGGAACGCCCAATCACTACGGGCGCACCTCAACCAATGTCAGCTGAACACAATACAATCCACTCCTTTACTCATTACTCATTGATTACACGCTTCTCATTGCTTCAATTGGAACCATTGCAGCTTAAATGGACCATTACTAAACACACAAATATATGCTGCATTTTTTACATACATTTACGATGCAACCAATGGACAGAACTTACTATCACTAATATAAATATACATGTCACTTGTACATTTACCAATAAAACCACACATTTGGGGATCAAAATATAAATTTATTACAATAACGGCAAACAGAAAATGGTAAAAGCATGTTTTTGGACACATGCAACAAATTAAAAGGTACCATACCAGGAATGTACAAAAATAAATCAAAATAAAACAATGTATTTTTGACATACATAGCCACAGCAGAATCATTAGGAACACATCAGGTGGCTTCACAACAAAAGTATAGCACCAACACTTCAAGTACAGCAGACAGTAATGGTAGCCAAAAGAGGGCAACAGGGGAACCAAACAAGTCATTCGAACCGAGGGCAAATGTGGGTACCCTCTGCACGGGATTGGACACAGGAAGCTGACACACACAGCTCAATGAAATATTTGGGAAGACATAAGGGTGGAGATTAATGCGGACACAAGTTCATTTGCAGGCACGTTTGGCCCTGGTAGGCTCCTTGCCACGTGCAGCTGCTCCTCGGCCACGGCCACGTTGGGATGGTGGCCCAGGTGGAGCAGATGCTGGTGAAGGGGGGGATGCTGTTCCCCCTCTGCCAGCAGGGAGTGCTGTTGGTGGAAATGCACCAGAAACGGATGACAATAGGACCCTATTGCTGGAAATTAGCTCCACCATAAGCTCATTATGGTGGAGGAGGAGGTCATTTTGGCGCAGGGCTTGATCTGCCAGCACCTGCAGGCTGGCAGCTATGGACTGCTGGGTGCCAGCCATGGCCTGCTGGGTCTCAGCAACAGCCTGCTGGCTCCCAGCTATTGCCTGCTGGGTGCTGACCAAACCCTGCATGACCTCCTCGGTCCTACGCATCCGCTCTGATGCTAACTCTCCCTGCTGGTGAATCTGGACAAGCACCTGCACCCACCTGGCGTAATCCGGTTCGGCCGTTGCCTGCTGCTGCTGCACATGCCTGCCACTGGTGGCAGGTGGCACAGACTCCTCCACCTCCTCAAGAGATTCTTGACCAAGCGGTGGGGATGCTGGTGAAAGAGAAAATTACAATTACAACACATTCCAAGAAAATTAGTACCAACTACTTATGCCATGCCAAATAATTACCTTCAACAAAAGCAGCAAAGACTTCCACTGGGGCCTCGCTATCCATGTTGCTCACCCCCCGGACCTCCTCTCTTGCAATACAGCACTCGGCCATCTCCTCCAGGGGGGGTGAGCTTCAGGCGGCCTGGCATGGGGCCAGCCCCAGAGGTGTGGCTGTGTTCCCACCGTTTGGTCAGTTTCTTCTTGAGGTTGGTTTTGAAGTCGTGCCACCTGCAATCAAAGTTTACATATTACTACATGTCACTCCTGATGTTTGCTGTAGCAGCCATTGCAATCTGTAACAGATTACAACATGTGCTTCATTCCACATAACTTACATTATATTAAACTATAAAACCAACCCTTAGAAGATACATTCACACTCACCCTACAATAACTATCGACTAAGTGACATGGCAATCATGTCTGTGGCTCCTAGCAACGTGACCGACCATTCACCAACTCCATCTAACATCTAATTAAAACATTACTGGTCTTGTACTGCTCAAATTTAACACACATGAACTTGCCTCTTCTTTACGTGCTCTGCCTCACGAACTTGTGGAGCTACCGCATTAATCTCCGCAGTTATGTCCTCCCAAATCTTCCATCTCCTTGTGTGTGTCAACCTGTCCTGTGGACACTCTATCCAATCCCGTGCACGGGGTACCAGTATGGCAAGCTCCTGCGGTTCGAATGCCATGTTCCTGCTGCTTGGTTCCTCTGTTGGCCTCTTTCGGCCATGCCCACGGCCACGGCCACCTGTCGCCGTACTTGAAGTGCTGGCCAGGCTACTCTCTTGGGAAGCCACCTGCTGTGTTCCCAATGATTCTGCTGAGTTTGTATTAACAGTTATTTACTCTCAATAGAAGGCTGTGCCCCACCCGGGAGACTTTTTTGATATCCTCCCTTGGATATCCAATCTCTTTGTCTACATTTACCCTACTCCCTGGGAGCACCTCTACAATTATATAACGTTAAATATACACTTCATTATATTGATTGGAGCATGCCTTCTCATCTTCTGTCATTATAGCCCAGTGCCCTTGGCCTCTCCCCTTTCCCCCTCCCTCTTTTTTGCAAGGCAGAAGATGGCCCAGCTGCAGATTGGCCTGATGTTGATGGGCCAGCTGCCTGCTCTTCTCCCTCTGGCTGGTCTGTGGTGAGGGGCACATAGGAGGTGCTGGAGTCCAGGCGAGCAAAGAGTTCCTGGCACTCCTGGTCTCCCTCAGATTGAGATCCAGCCATGTTTGCAACAACTTTTTGGTTTTCAAGCACACCTTTATATACTATTTCTGTAATTGGCGTACATCAGCGACACCCTGCGCTCTTTGCGGCAGCGTTCCGTATGGCAGCGTAAACCGTGCGGCGCATAGGCCATGCCCATACCAGCGGACAAACAAAATTACAAAACCAGGCATACTTTCAAAGTCTGATTTAGTACTTATTGGCAGATTTGAACACCAATAAACGCCTACAACTGTGGCCAGACATGAAATCTATGTGAATGTTCATTTGTACTGTGCACTTGTTTGGTATGTACAACAAATGACACTAACCCATTCCATATGTTAATCCAGTCCACCACTCAGGCAATAGTAATTAGTGCTTGCATCCAAATCACATGTGAAAGGTCTCTCAATACTGCCTTGATGCTAGGTACATTTCATTCCACATCTCTAGTGTGGCCCGGTAGAAGGTAAGTGTTTACATGGCACCATGGCCTAATATTGGGAAAAGGTCTTGCACTATTTGCTATGTTTCTGGTGTATAGTTTTCACACTAATAAAGCTGTCTATTTTAGTACCTTGTAGAGTTATGTGTAACTGGATAGTGATGCACACTATTTCACCTGTTGTTTCCAGCCATGTTTGGTGAGTACAATGGTTTCCCAACTTCTTTCACCCTGTCTGTTTTGGAGATACTAAGTAATGCCAAGGTCAGCTCAGCGATGCAAAGCTACAGCAAGTGTTTGCGATGCAATGGTTTAGCCGTCTGTTGTGGCGCATACACGCTGTTAATGTAAATATGAACAATAAAGTTAATACCAAATATCACTCAGAACAACCAATTACAGGACATGATTGCTTGAATTATGCCATTGCTAAGATGGCGGCCTATGGGAGAGCAGCCCCATTTTCGCCCGCGGAGCTCAGGGCACTGGTCTCCGTTATGGAGACCAGGCTGGGGCGTGCGGGCCCATTTATAACCAACCGCCAGAAGCGGCATGCTTATGCGGTGGCCCGCCGCCGCATATTCGCTCGCACCCAGGTGCGGAGGACCATCGCTCAGCTGGAGCGGCGATGGTCAGATCTGAGGCGACGACAGCCAGATTTGCTCGATGTGAGTGTTTACACATTAAATGGCCAATTGTACATTATTGCTTACATGACCTTTTTTAAGCCAATAAGGTAACCTGGCTGATCATGAGTTAAACATGGCATACACTATATGTGTGCTACTTCCTGTTTGACACCCTGTAATGGGGATAAAATATGTAATTGTGTAGGATTATTGTTTGTGATGCATACAATGGGCCAAATGTCACATCATAACTGCCATGTTACAGGCTGTGTTTGATAAAAGCCAGTAAGGAGCTGATTGGCTGGACATTTATCTCTACTTATCACCTTTGCATTTATTGCTTGTTAAGGCTTAATACATCTGTCCCAATGACCCCTAATTGGCACTAATGTTTTTTTTTCTCCAACACAGCACGGGATCGAGCACGACAGGCACGGGAGGAGGCAGAGGCGGCCCAGGCCCAGGAGGAGGGCACAGATGAGATGGCCGAGGAGGTGGTGCCAGAGGAAGGGGAGCAAGTGGAGGAGGAGGTGGTGGCAGTGGAGAAGGAGGTGGTGGCAGCTGAGGAGGAGGTGCTGGCAGCTGAGGAGGAGGTGCTGGCAGCTAAGGAGGGCCGGGAAGTAGAGGAGGATGAGGAGGCCTGTGAGGTGGTGCAGGCACCCGAAAGTGGTATGTATACATAAAGAATCATTATTCCTTTTGTCATCTACTATTTGCTATGTAGCACTGGTGATTCTATTGTGTTTTAAAATACTACAAAGTCATAAAACAAACTGGGTAGCAACAGACACACTTAGGGGTTAGATAGGGTGCCCAAACCATCCCTTTCATCCTGGACACATATTAATGACACAGGTTGTGGGGATGGCTTTCAGGTCGATTTTAAGTGCCACTGAACCTGTGTAGTTAATCTGTATCCTGGAATAAAGGGATGACGTGCTCATCTAAGGGTTACATGTCCCTGCTGCAAGCATACAATCTGTAGCCTCATATAGGTGAATAGAGTTTACAGGTGATTGATATTTCTCAACTATATTAAGTATGGCATAAATACAGTATGGACAGGCGTGGCTTAGAATGGAGTCACAAGTGGTCAGTGCCCCTGGGCCCTCCTCTAGCTAACCACCCCCTGCGGTCTGCATGTATTGTTGCCACCATAATTGTTGGTTGATTTTGTCTTAATAATGATTTTGTGCATGGGAGTGGGTTAGTGCTGCAGCTTCACCTACCTGGCATTGTGACAATGATTTATGGAGCAGATTATCAGCAGGCAAGCCATGCTTGATTGCACAAATGTACTGTGCATTCCTGAGAGTTGACTAAGTCCCATGCCACGTTGCATCATAGAACAGACACTGAGCGCTTTTTGATGAGTTGGTATTGGTGGAGCTCATGACATGCTTCACAGAGCTTAGTCATGGGTGGGTTTGGATTCAGAAGGAGCACTATGACTGTGAGGTGTTCTACAGAGTAAAGGGTAGAGGGAAAAAAACAGGATTTCCATCTAGTATGTATGCATGTATGTATAGATGTATGTGTCATATATATAGTTATATATGTCTCTATATACATATATATATATATATATATATATATACACACACACACCTGTCACCTTGCATTTATTAAATTTATGTATGATTATGTTAAATGTATTCATGAATATCATTACTAATTGTACCCTTTTTAACATGCCCACAGATGAGCCAACCCAAGCAGATGAGGGTGTCCGTGGGGCCCTCCTGCGATTAAGGGCACATATCCAGCTGATCGTGGCAGATCTGCAGGACCTGACGGACCTGCTAATGTAATTTTTTTTTTTTCATTAAAAAAGTTTGTAAAATATTTAATAAATTGTTGTAAACAGTTAGAAGTTGTCTGTGTGTTTTTTTGACATTAAACAGTATGGGCGAGATTCTCTATTACAGAAATGCGGTAAAACCCCTGTTATCTGGGTTTTTACCGCATTTCTGTATTCTCTAACCTCCCTCCGCAGTGTCACCGCTGCGGAGGGAATCGCCAGCAAAAGCTGGCGGTTCCCTGCAGAAGCCTATGGGCTTCTTACCGCAGCGGTGTGTGAGGGATCCGTCACGGATCCCTCCCAGCATGCCTTGCAGCCGGCGCGTCAGTTTGCGCATGCGCAAACGGACTCCCGGGTCATAGACCCGGAAGTCCAGCAACGGCGCCGCATCGCAAGGGACAGCTCTTACCGCAAGAGCTGTCCCTTGCGTTAATGACCGCATATTTTAGAGAATATGCGGTCATTAGAAATGCGGTGGCCGGCGAAGAGGGCTGCAGATTTTAGAGAATACCGCCCTATATGTGTAAATTGTTTAGAATATTTTTAATTAGCAAAAGATACATAACATACTGTATATAGATGTATGTCATGTTCACATGATGTAAGGGTTAATGTCTGTAATGAATGTAGTAGTAATGTGTTTAAGTATGTATTAGGATTTAATTGATTCCAATAGGAAACAAGCACTTTTTAATGAGGTTGCCTAATTGCATAAGTGGGTCATGTGATCGATTTCGGTGTTCAGATAATAGTGTTGAATTGTGCGTAAATACACCGCATCGGTGCGTACGGCCAGGTTCCCGTCCGTTCTGACGCGGTAAGACCGTGCTTACGCTGTAAGACCGTGCAGAATATGTGTGTGTCCACCGCACACGCAAGGTTTGGATGTCGTCCGTAAACACGCCCTAGTCTTCCAGTGTGATTCCGTCCTTATGCGGAGGTCCGGTGGGCGTTTCTTCGGACGATGTCCGCACAGCGTTGCGTGCGGCCCGCTCCGAAAGAATTCGGAAATGTACGCACCGACCAGAATAACCTCCATAGTGGGGTACTATTATTTATTATTCATTCTCATAGTGGGGTCCTATTATTTATGTATTCATTCTTATAGTGGAGTACTATTATTTATGTATTCATTCTTATAGTGGGGTACTATTATTTATTATTCATTCTCATAGTGGGGTACTATTATTTATTATTCATTCTCATAGTGGGGTACTATTATTTATTATTCATTCTCATAGTGGGGTACTATTATTTATTATTCATTCTCATAGTGGGGTACTATTATTTATTATTCATTCTCATAGTGGGGTACTATTATTTATTATTCATTCTCATAGTGGGGTACTATTATTTATTATTCATTCTCATTGTGGGGTACTATTATTTATTATTCATTCTCATTGTGGGGTACTATAATTTATTGTTCCTTCTCATAGTGGGGTACTATTATTTATTCTCATTCTCATAGTGGGGTACTATTATTTATTATTCATTCTCATAGTAGGGTACTAATATTTATTATTCATTCTCATAGTGGGGTACTATTATTTATTATACATTCTCATAGTGGGGTACTATTATTTATCATTCATTCTCATAGTGGGGTACTATTATTTATTATACATTCTCATAGTGGGGTACTATTATTTATTATACATTCTCATAGTGGGGTACTATTATTTATTATTCATTCTCATAGTAGGGTACTATTATTTATTATACATTCTCATAGTGGGGTACTATTATTTATTATTCATTCTCATACTAGGGTACTATTATTTATTCTCATTCTCATAGTGGGGTACTATTATTTATTATTCATTCTCATAGTAGGGTACTATTATTTATTATTCATTCTCATAGTGGGGTACTTTTATTTATTATACATTCTCATAGTGGGGTACTATTATTTATGTATTCATTCTCATAGTGGGGTACTATTATTTATTCTCATTCTCATAGTGGGGTACTATTATTTATTATTCATTCTCATAGTAGGGTACTATTATTTATTATTCATTCTCATAGTGGGGTACTAATTTGTATTATACATTCTCATAGTGGGGTACTATTATTTATTATTCATTCTCATAGTAGGGTACTATTATTTATTATACATTCTCATAGTGGGGTACTATTATTTATTATTCATTCTCATAGTGGGGTACTATTATTTATTATACATTCTCATAGTGGGGTACTATTATTTATCATTCATTCTCATAGTGGGGTACTATTATTTATTATACATTCTCATAGTGGGGTACTATTATTTATTATTCATTCTCATAGTGGGGTACTATTATTTATTATACATTCTCATAGTGGGGTACTATTATTTATTATTCATTCTCATAGTGGGGTACTATTATTTATTATTCATTCTCATAGTGGGGTACTATTATTTATTATTCATTCTCATAGTGGGTACTATTATTTATTATTCATTCTCATAGTGGGGTACTATTATTTATTATTCATTCTCATAGTGGGGTACTATTATTTATTATTCATTCTCATAGTGGGTACTATTATTTATTATTCATTCTCATAGTGGGGTACTATTATTTATTATTCATTCTCATAGTAGGGTACTACAGGTTGAGTATCCCTTATCCAAAATGCTCGGGACCAGGAGAATTTTGGATAATGGATTATTCCGTATTTCGGAATATTTTAATATTTCAATGATGTATTTTGAAGTATCTTGCATTTATGCTGTATAAACACATAAAATACACACAAATATATTTTCTTACCACATAAAATACACACAAATATATTTTATTTGTTCAAAAAACAAGGTTTCAAAACATGAAACAAAATTTGTGTACTACCTCAGATATTGAATTTGAATGCCAAGCAATCATTTTCTTGTACATATATAGTGCCAGTTACATATCATGTCCTCCGTAATGCTGTTACAAATGTCCCCAGTGAGTTTTTAGCAAAAAAAAATTTTTTTTTCACTTTCTGGAATGTACGGTTTTCGGAATAATTCGGATAACGGATATTCGGATACGGGATACTCGACCTGTATTATTTATTATTCATTCTTATAGTGGGGTACTATTATTTATTATTCATTCTCATAGTGGGGTACTATTATTTATAATTCATTCTCATAGTGGGGTACTATTATTTATTATTCATTCTCATTGTGGGGTACTATAATTTATTACATAGAGTTAGATTATAATAATGTGACGAGGGCAGCGGGTCGTGCGAGGGGATGGGGGACACTTATACAGTGTCCATGTCGACATGTTTGCCCACAACAAGATCCCCGTAGGTCCACGCCGCCTCGCCGGACAGGCGTAGGAAACCCCTGGCTCTCTGACACTTTATGAGACTACACGTCCCAGCATGCCATGCCAAATTTTAGCACTCCCTAATAGCAAAACTGTGGCAAGGCATGCTGGTACTTATAATTTCACAACAGCTGCCTTCCCTCCCAGTGGCACTGTATAAGTGTAAACCAGGTGCACAGAGGTGAATTAGAAGGTGGTGTCTCCCAGTGGCTCCGGCTTGCACCTGTGCTGACGTCCCGGTGACTCGCCAATGGTCGGTATGGCCATCGCTAGCCAATGGCACCTCTGGGAGAATAAAGATCCCTTATTGCAGCTAATTGTGGCTGACACCGGCTTCCCGCACAGGGTGCTCACAGATCAGAGACACCACAAAGGTGTCTCTGATCTGCGTGCGCTGGAAAAAGCATTGAAGCCACTCGCCCCCTCGCTCATTACAGACCCCCACCACCACCCCCCCACGCATTACAAATGGTCACACTCCCCCCCCCCTGCTCCCTGGCCGGAATCAAGAGTCCCAATCCGCCCCTGGTAGGCAGCCCTGGTGTATAGCAGTGATCCATCTATTAAGGTGGTTTCCGGTACCATAGACCCCTATAGATTGTAAGCTTGTGAGCAGGGCCCTCCTACCTTTCACTGTCTGTAAATACCCAGTTTCTTGTATCACTGTCTCCTATTGTAAAGTGCAATGGAATGTGCTGCGCTATATAAGAAACTGTTAATAAATACATAATACTGTAGCATACCTCCCAACATTGAACTGAAGGGAAGAGGGATGCGTTGAAAATTTGGGGGTGTGGTATATTGCCGCAAGGCCACGCCCTGTTTTCGCTGCTGTGGGGGCATGGCTAGTTGCTCTGGGAGCTGCTGGCTATGTCCCCTGCCCGTTAGGCTTCAGGAATAGGCGGTGTCACAGCATCTATTCACGGGGGACAGGGGGGGGCTCCCAATTCCCCCCCCCCCCCCCCCCCCCCGCCGAGGGATACTGCCAGCCCTGGGACGGACGTTGGAACATCCCAAAAAACCAGGACGATCCCACGAAAAGCGGGACAGTTGGGAGGAATGCTGCAGTGGAATTTGCACTTTATGTTCTTCTTTGTGTTGCGTATAAAACTTCTGCCAGAAGAGACAAAGTCAGCATTTGGCGAGCGGGAATCAGGTGTGCTGTATTTATATCCTGATGCCGACAGTTATGAGCCTGGGTCTGATTTACATTTATATTCCGGCACAGGTGTAGAGGAAAAGCCTTGGGGTCGCTTCCTAACACACATCAGAGACACAATTCATCGCTCTCCGCGTGCTCGTTGTAACGTGTGAGCGATGAGCTCCTGTCTGTCTCTGCTGCTCTATATACTGTAGCAGACAGCTCACACATATGCTGAGGGACTGAGACAGGTAATAGCACCTGAAAACCACGAGTGCATTCGTTTGTCCGTATTTAATACATATGCCATATTGCCAACATTAACGCTGTCAGAACACTTCCGACACAATTGAAATGTTATTTAAAGCATTTTAGTCTTGCGGGCGATACAACTTTAAACATGATTGTAAAGCACCAAGTTTAATGTTAGAATGTCAAGACTTGAAAAAACGTTACAAACATATAATGCATAAAGCTGTTGACATTGTGTCGACAGCATAACTGTGGATAAATCTTCACAAAAACTTGTGCCACTTTCGAAAATTTCAACTGCTGCAATGACGATTTAGAACCCGTCCTTGGAAAAATCTGTTATGACTCTGGCGGTTCATTATTAGTGCATCAAAAGCAAATTCGTGCCAATGAGCCCTGGGTTTGATTTATTTATTCGTTTAATTTCTAATACGTCAGAAAAGAGGAAAAAGCGTTGTCGTGTTTGGTACCCGGTCCCTGGGTCAACAAAGTCTAGGTCGACCACTAATGGTCGACAGTGACTAGGTCAACACCTATAAATGGTCGACATACCCTAGGTCGACATTGACAGAAGGTCGAAACAAGCAAAAGGTTAACATTGTCATGGTCAACACTGAAAATGTCGACACAAGTTTTTCATGTTTTTTTTTTTGTGTAGACTGACTTGGTTCATATTTTGCCATCCAAGTGGACATAGAGTTAGATTATAATAATGTGACGAGGGCAGCGAGTTGTGCGAGGGGACGGGGACACTTATACAGTGTCCATGTCGACATAGACATAAAAAAAGTGACAAACTCGTGTGAACTTTGTCAATATAGACCATTTGTTTGTGTCAACCCTCTGTCAATGTCTAGGGTATGTCGACCATTTATAGGTGTCAACCTATAATTGCAGACCCACTATACCATAATCCCGATTTCCTTTACCGCTGGTGCAAATATGCGCAGTTATAATGGTGTGTTGGCTGATTGCATCGGGACCCCGCCCACTTGGGACAGAGACCTTGGACTTGTCGACAGGGAAGATAAGAAAAGAGTTTCTCTGTCGTTGTTAATAGAGGCTTATTCAAAATGTCTCATGGCATCACCAAAAGCACAGTGTTCCCAGTATTCTGCAATGAATTCCAAAATATTAACTGGTAGGTTAATTGCCTTCCAACAAATTAACCCTAGAATGTCTGTGTGTGCATGTACATGTTGTAAGGAATATAGATTGTAAGCTCCACTGGCGCAGGGACTGATGTGAGTATGTGGCACCCTGCAGCGGGTTCCACTAAGGAAACCAACAAGGATTAACCCACCAGCAAAGAAGGGGTTAATCCCTCTCACAGGGCTGACATGGAGAGGCCGGAAGAGAGAGGGCATAGGTGACCGGCAGACACGTAAAGAAAGGAAGCGGGTACGGAGAGAGTGGCAGTTCCCAGCGGTGCAGAGCAGCAATGACAAAGGTCGCTGGGAGGCGCGGGAGCACCGCATGAGGGGGCAGAGTGGCGTGCACATGAGAAGAAGAGCAGTGTGCATCCCGGCGCCATTATCATCACGGTGCCTGGAGGGCGGACAAAGAGGCGGCTTGGAGCAGCAGCAGCAGTGCGGCCAGTGTATCCCGGCGGGGCACCACATTTAGAGGAGCTGCATACTCCCCCACAGCCACCAACAATACTGTGAATTCAGCCCCAGTGGCCCAAACCCACAGTGGTTCAGCAGCCCTTCAGTGGTTCAGCACCCCTTCACTCTCTCTACAAGCAGAAGGATTTCCACCTGTTCCCGCCCTACCCCCAAGTGGAGGGCTAGTGCCCCATGGCAGGATTACCCATGTAGAGAGGGTCTCCCCATCTCTTAGGACAGATGCCGTCGCCAAGTCACGGCAGACCCAGTTATGCGGGCTATTGATCCGTAGGAAGGCCAGGCAACTACACCACCCAGGCTATTGATCTGTAGGAAGGCCAGGCAACTACACCACCCATGCTATTTATCCGTAGGAAGGCCGGGTTTCTCTGGAAGACACAATTCTAGACAAGCCCTTGGGGAATTGCTATTTCAGTCCTGTGCACAGGCCGAGCCCTAGACTCAGGTTCAGGACATTAATCAGGTACCGGTACCCTTAGGTCACCCCTTGTTGGGTATTGCAGACATCGTGATTATTAGAATAAGAGGAGTTGTGTATTTAGTATGTTAAAGGTACGTTACTGTGTGTTAATATTATACAAGTTTTTCTCGGGATATAGAAGTGTACACTAAGGCTCTGATTTAGGTTAAATTGCACTAGATAGGGCATCATTGCTATGTAAATCCTGTCATATTGAAGTGTGTGATTTTTTATTATGCTGCATTGTGTTGTTAACCTTGTGGTTATAGTAAATTGTTTTGCCTACCGCTGTGACCTACCCTCTTGTTAGGGGGTGATTAATAAAAAATTTTAAGCATATCCGCTTTCTCGAATCTATATTCCCTGATTGCCATCTGATTACCCTGGAACAAAAGACCCTAGCCGGCCTGTGGATCTCACAACTTGGCGTCACGAACAGGATCCAGGGTACTATTGGAAAGCAAAAGAAGATGGAACAACCAGCACCACCGAACACAAATGCAGCGCCAGGAGGGGAACCCCAACAAGAACAGCCCGCACCACCGGGGGCCACACCCATCATGCTCCCCTTCTACTTCAGGGCCCGTGGATACCAAGCTACAGTGGGGATGCGAACAAAACATCAGGAGCGACGTTTGCAGAGTTTAAAAACAAATTAGGATCAATGTTCCAGCTCTACAACCTTCAAGAACAGCAGAAGGTAGAAATATTGATAGGGCAACTGACGGGATCCGCCCTCTGTGAAGTAAGATCGTGGCCACCCGAACATAAGCAGAAAGTGGAAGAGATACTAAAGAAACTGTCTACCACCTTCAAAACTAGAAGTCTCCCGGAACTGAAAATTAAACTTTATGGGAGGAAACAGCAACCCGGGGAAATACTACGCGACTATGCCCTCAGTCTGCAGGAGACTCTGAGGGCAATACCAGCTCCGCCGACAGGGGGGGACTGTGGGGACTGGAGTCCTGGGCCCCGGCAGACAAGGGGGCCCGGTGGCAGTGGCGGGCTGGGTCGGGGGCAGTGTAATTTAAGTGTTGGAAGGCCGTCTGCCTGCAGGACATATGCAGAGGAAGGATGCCGCTGTTCAGCAGCTAAAGACATACAGTGGTAGGAACTAACAAAAAATGGCTGCCCCCATAGCAGGCTACATAAAGATGGCCGCTATTCACCAATGAGAAGCCAGGAAATCTTTCCCAGCACCTCGGCTAAAAAGTAAAATAGGGGGCGGGGCTTATCGGCACATGTCGTTTTGCCTGATAAAGGTTTTCTGCAGCCCCTGGACTCACTCAAGAAGATAAAGGTCAGATGATGTTGTCGATGAGAGAAGTGGGAGGTGGGCTGAGGGAAGCATGTGCAGGGCTAGTGTGTGTAAAGTATGTATGAGAAGCAGGTGTAAGTCCAGGGGTAGTGTAGTGTGTTTGTGTGTGTGTGTGTGTGTGTGTGTGTGAGAAGCAGGTACAAGTCCAGGGGTAGTGTAGTGTGTGTATGTGTGAGAAGCAGGTGCAAGCAAGGGTGTAACTACCATAGGTGCAAGGGGTGCAGCTGCTATGGGGCCCAGAGCTGACGAGGGCCCCTATTTTCTGTCTAAGTAATATGTTTCACATACATTTATCACCATCAGTTGCTAAATAGGGGCCCTTACAAACTCTTGCTATGGGGCCTACGCATATCTAGGTACGCCTCTGGGTGCAAGTCTAGGGGTAGTGTGTGTGTACAGTATGTTTGAGAAGCAGGTGTAAGTCCAGGGGTAGTGTAGTGTGTGTGTGTATGTGTGAGAAGCAGGTACAAGTTCAGGCGTAGTGTAGTGTGTGTATGTGTTAGAAGCAGGTGCAAGTCCAGGGATAGTGTAGTGTGTGTATGTATGAGAAGCAGGTGCAAGTCTAGGTGTAGTGCAGTGTGTGTAAAGTATGTGTGAGAACCAGGTGCAAGTATAGGGGTATTGTAGTGTATGTATGAGAAGCAGATGCAAGTCTAGGGGTAGTGTAGTGTGAGAAGCGGGTGCAGGGTTAGCAGTAGTGTGTGTGGGAAGTAGGTGCAGGGTTAGAGGTAGTGTGTGCGAGTTGTGGGGTTAGTGGTATAGTGTTAGCAGGTGCATGGTTAGAGGTAGTGTTGTGTGTCCAGAAAGCGGGGTTAGGTGGAGTGGGTTCAGGGTGGGGTAGTGTAGTGTGTGTGAGGTTATGGGTAGCACCTGTCCTGTGCCTAGACCATGTAACTGTGTGCAATGCTGGAGAAGAGAACCTGAGGAGGGGGACAGCACTACAGCAGGACAAATTAAGGTTATTGGAAACCTCCAATTACTTAATTAGTCATTAGGGGTGTTCCAGAGGTTCCAGACAGCTTTTATTAAAATATGAATTTTAGATTTATTTGGACTTGCACCCAACTGAGTATAAAAAAAATCTTGCATCTGTGTTTGCACCCCACTGGTTCAAGATTATTTTTGTAAACTCGCACCCAAATGCTGTTTAAACCACACCCACATTACATAAGTCATGCCCCCAACATTACTGTCACCCCCTATTTTTGCACTGCATTTTCCGTAATAAGCTGGGCCAATTGCCAGTGCCTGCCCCACCAGGCTGAAAATTGCCAGCCAGCCTCTGCCTGGGGTCAGCAGTGTGCATAGGTGGCGGCGCAGATTCCCCGAGCAGTGACCATTCATGGCCGCCTAAACCCCACCCACGCACTTCCTGTGCTCCTGCCTGGCTGCAGCGGCACAGAGCTGTCCCGCCTGTATGTGCATCCTGGGAGTTGGGCTGGCTGTTTGCAGGCTGTGCAGTGGTTTGGGTAGGCATTTACACTTTTATAAAGACATGATTGTACACTAATTGATACCCACCCTAGTTGTAGCTTCTTCCACCTCTGCCACCCACCATCCACCTATGCTCACTGGGAGAGGGGGGCCCTGACAATTTCAGTCCCGGGCCCCAGGGTTTCTGATGGCAGCCCTGGGCAATACAAGCCATTGACCTGGAAGAAGCTAAAAACTCGGGCGAGGCACTAACCGTCCAACTTACGGAAGGGGCGTTGAGAGAAAGCATGCAGGCGCAGCTGAGGTTACTCCATAGACAGATGCCCAGGAAATCATTCACCGACTTCAAAGAGGCCACCATTGCGGTAGTTGGCACTCAGGTTGAGCAAGAGGATGAATACCCTGAGCTATTGGATCTGCATGGACCCACCACCAGCCAGGACAGGATCAGAACAAGCAAAGACATGGCTGTACAAGGCGGACAGAATCTCCAAGAAGACCGACTCCAGACTCTGAGCAAACCGATAGAGGAATTGACGGCAGGGATGGCAGACATGAGAAGAGAAATGCACCCAAAAAATAGATCGCCGACCGGCAATGACAGGGAGGCGGGGTGGAGAACTGAACAGCATCATTGCAGCGGGAAACCGATGGAACCCCCCGAGGGAGTCAGCCAGCCGACCGACAGACCAGTTTGATGGGCAAGGATGCCCCATCTGCCGGCGGTGCCAGGAGGTGGGCCATATGGAAAGGAACTGTTACCGGCCGGAGCCTTTGAACTCCAACACCCCGAGGCCAAGGGCCGACCCTCAGGGAGAACGTCGGGAATATACCCTGACCCAGAAGTGTGGTGGCCCCAGTATGTAGTGCAATGCCCAATGATGAATGTGGATATCAACGGAGTGACGACCGCCGCAATGCTCAATACTGGGTCACAAATATCGTCTATACAACTCACTACCCTCCAAAGACAACTGATCACAAGAAATGGCCTAGAGATCACCAGCACTGGATACTGGGAGGCCAACATGAAGATCGGACAAATGCACCTAACCAAACAGGGGTATCTGGTGACTACCAGGGGAGAAGGAAAGGTGTCCCCCATCATCCTAGGCATGAACATCCTAGGAAATTGCCCTGAAGAACTAATTTCGGCACTGAAGCAAGAACTGTTCACCCAAAATCATACTGAGAAACGAACCACACAACACACCATCTGCGTCCAGAGGATCCAGGCGGAGAAGAAAGTGCTGGCTACGCAGGTACAAGGAACCGTCAAGTGGTTTAATGTCCGAAGTGGGTATGGCTTCATCAACAGGAATGACACGAAAGATGATGTCTTTGTCCATCAGACGGCCAACCCCCAGAAGATTCTGCATAGTGTTGAAGATGATGAAACGGTGGAATTCGATGTGGTAGAAGGAACAAAGGGTGCTGAGGCAGCAAACGTGACTGGCCCTGGCGGTGTGCAATTTAAAGAAAGCTGGATTGCTCCCAACAGATGTAGGTTCCGCAGATGTGTTTACCGGCCAAAGGGAGAGAATGCTGCAGAATCTGGTGGAGACGGTGTAATTAGGAACCAGGAGTACTTAAATTCAATGTTGTTGTGCGAGAACACGCCCATGAAAAGTGGGGGTGAATGTGGCACCCTGCATCTGGTTCCACTAAGGAAACCAGCAAGGATTAACCCACCAGCAGAGAAGGGGTTAATCCCTCTCACAGGGCCGACGTGGAGAGGCCGGAAGAGAGAGGTCATAGGTGACCGGCAGGCACGTGAAGAAAGGATGCGGGGACGGAGAGAGTGGTGGTGCCCAGAGTTGCAGAGCAGCGGTGACAAAGGTCGCCGGGAGGCGCGGGAGCACCGCATGAGGGCGCAGAGAGTGGCGTGAGCCGGAGAAGAAGAGCAGTGTGTGTCCCGGCGCCATGCTCATCACCGTGCCTAGAGGGCGGACGAAGAGGCAGCTTGGAGCAGCAGCAGCACGACCAGTGTATCCCATTGGTGCACCGCATTTGGAGGAGCTGCATAATCCCCCACGGCCACCAACAAAACTGTGAGTTCAGCCCCAGTGGCCCAAACCCCCAGTGGTTCAGCACCCCTTTAGTGCCAAAGAGAGGCAGAGATAGCCAAAACACACCTGTTCCCTCCCTACCCCCAAGTGGAGGAATTCCTACCTTCCCCCACTCTCTCTACAAGCGGAAGGATTTCCACCTGTTCCCGCCCTACCCCCAAGTGGAGGGCTTTATACGTAGGAAGGCTGGGTTTCTCTGGAAGACACAATTCTAGACAAGCCCTTGGGGAATAGCTATTTCAGTCCTGTGCACAGGCCGAGCCCTATACTCGGGTTCAGGACATTAATCAGGTACCGGTACCCTTAGGTCACCCCTTGTTGGGTATTGCAGACATCGTGGTTATTAGAATAAGAGGAGTTGTGTGTTAACACTATACAAGTTGTTCTCAGGATATAGAAGTGTACACTAAAGGCCCCCATACACTATGCGATTTTGGGACGATTTCATCCGATTTCGGCACTTTGTGCCGATAATCGGGTGAAGTCGGCCCAAAATCGCAGGTGTGTGATATCTGATCCGATCCGATGCGCGGTCCCGTGCGCATCGGACCGGATCAGGAAGGTTTGGACGGTCTGTACATAAGATCACATCCGACCTCCCTGTATGCATATGCCTGCCCACCTGACAGGCATATGCATGCAGACACCGGGGGAGCAGTGGGGCGGGCAGCGGGTCCCTGAGTGCTAAGCTGGCGGCACCGGGGAGTGCTGACCTGGCCGGACGGTGATGATCATAGATATCAGCACAGCAGCGCTGCGGGACGGGACGCGCAGTGGCGGGTATTAGATTTTAAAATTCCTGTCAAATGACTGGACGTTCTCTGATTGGCTGAGCTCTCACCCAGACAATCAGAGAACGGCCAGTCATTTGACAGGTATTTTAAAATCGAATACCCGCCACTGCGCGTCCCGTCCCGCAGCGCTGCTGTGCTGATATCTATGATCATCACCGCCCGGCCAGGTCAGCACTCCCCGGCGCCGCCAGCTTAGCACTCAGGGACCCGCTGCCCGCCCCACTACTCCCCCTGATAAGAGCACCGCCGCCCCCTGACCCTCACCACCCGCCCCCTGCGCCCTGACATGTGATAAATTGCAAGTGATTTATCACATGTCAAATTTGGCTTATCAAGTGCCAAATTGTGTGTGAGCCTCCCGGGGAGCTCACAGGAGAATTGGGTTCGACTTGTCCTAAGGATAAGTCGGCCTAATGTATGGGGGCCTTAAGGCTCTGATTTAGGTTAAATTGCACTAGATAGGGCATCATTGTTATGTAAATCCTGTCATATTGAAGTGTGTGATTTTGATTACGCTGCATTGTGTCGTTAACCTTGTGGTTATAGTAAATTGTTTTGCCTACCGCTGTGACCTACCCTCTTGTTAGAGGACGAGTAATAAAAATTAACCGTTTAAGTATATCCGCTTTCTCAAATCTATATTCCCTGATTGCCATCCAATTACCCTGGAACAAAAGACCCTAGCAGCCCCATGGATCTCACAACTACAGCGCTGCGGGATATGTGTGCGCTATATAATAACTGGTGATAATATTATCTGTACATCGCTGCGGAATACGTGTGCGCTATATAATAACTAGTGATAATATTCTCTGTACATCGCTGCGGAATATGTGTGCGCTATATAATAACTGGTAATAATAGTCTCTGTACAACGCTGCGGAATATGTGTGCGCTATATAATAACTGGTAATAATATTCTCTGTACAGCACTGCGGGATATGTGTGCGCTATATAATAACTGGTAATAATAGTCTCTGTACAGCGCTGCAGAATATGTGTGTGCTATATAATAACTGGTAATAATATTCTCTGTACAGCGCTGCGGAATATGTGTGCGCTATATAATAACTGGTAATAATATTCTCTGTACAGAGCTGCGGAATATGTGTGCGCTATATAAATAACTGGTAATAATAGTCTCTGTACAGCGCTGCGGAATATGTGTGCGCTATATAATAACTAGTAATAATATTCTCTGTACAGCGCTGCAGAATATGTGTGCACTATATAATAACTGGTAATAATATTATCTGCACATCGCTGCGGGATATGTGTGCGCTATATAATAACTGGTGATAATAGTCTCTGTACAGCACTGCGGGATATGTGTGCCCTATATAATAACTGGTGATAATATTATCTGTACATCTCTGCGGAATATGTGTGCACTATATAACAACTGGTAATAATATTCTCTGTACCGCACTGTGGAATATGTGTGCGCTATATAATAACTGGTGCAGTGGTCGAAGTGGGGCGGTATACGGGGGTATGGCATACCCCCACTTTAATCTGAAGATAAAAAAAAAAGTTTTTTTTCCCCCTCAGGATGCTCTCTGATCACTCAGCAGCACATATTGTGCTTTTGTAATACCCCTGTACAACGGGGCAGTCTGGCAGGGGACGTTGATGGACAGGGGGGTGTCCGAAGGTGCGCACTATATTCACTCTTTACTTTTCCATACCCCCACTTCAAAATTTCCATACCCCCACTTCAAAATTTCCACTTCGACCACTGAACTGGTGATAATATTATCTGTACAGCACTGCGGGATATGTGTGTGCTATACAATAACTGGTGGTAATGTTATCTGTACATCGCTGCGGAATACGTGAGCACTGTATAATAACTGGTAATAATATTCTCTGTACCGCACTGCGGAATATGTGTGCACTATATAATAACTGGTAATAATATTCTCTGTACAGCGCTACGGGATATGTGTGCGCTATATAATAACTGGTGATAATATTATCTGTACATCGCTGCGGAATATGTGTGTGCTATATAATAACTGGTAATAATAATCTCTGTACAGCGCTGCAGAATATGTGTGCGCTATATAATAACTGGTGATAATAGTCTCTGTACATCGCTGCGGAATATGTGTGCGCTATATAATAACTGGTAATAATATACTCTGTACAGCGCTGTGGAATATGTGTGCGCTATATAAATAACTGGTAGTAATAATATGCTCTGTACAGCGCTGCGGAATATGTGTGCGCTATATAATAACTGGTAATAATATTCTCTGTACAGCGCTGCGGAATATGTGTGCGCTTTATAATAACTGGTAATAATAATCTCTGTACAGCGCTGCGGAATATGTGTGCACTATATAATAACTGGTAATAATAGTCTCTGTACAGCGCTGCGGAATATGTGTGTGTTATATAATAACTGGTAGTAATCTCTGTACAGTGCTGCGGTATATGTGTGCGCTATATAATAACTGGTAATAATATTCTCTGTACAGCGCTGCGGAATATGTGTGCGCTATATAATAACTGGTAATAATATTCTCTGTACAGCGCTGCGGAATATGTGTGCGCTATATAATAACTGGTAATAATATTCTCTGTACAGGGCTGTGGAATATGTGTGCGCTATATAATAACTGGTAATAATAGTCTCTGTACAGCGCTCTGGAATATGTGTGCGCTATATAATAACTGGTAATAATATTCTCTGTACAGCGCTGCGGAATATGTGTGCGCTATATAATAACTGGTAAAAATAGTCTCTGTACAGCGCTGCGGAATATGTGTGCGCAATATAATAACTGGTAATAATATTCTCTGTACAGGGCTGTGGAATATGTGTGCGCTATATAATAACTGGTAATAATATTCTCTGTACAGCGCTGCGGAATATGTGTGCGCTATATAATAACTGGTAATAATATTCTCTGTACAGCGCTGCGGAATATGTGTGCGCTATATAATAACTGGTAATAATATTCTCTGTACAGCACTGCGGGATATGTGTGCGCTATATAATAACTGGTAATAATAGTCTCTGTACAGCGCTGCAGAATATGTGTGTGCTATATAATAACTGGTAATAATATTCTCTGTACAGCGCTGCGGAATATGTGTGCGCTATATAATAACTGGTAATAATATTCTCTGTACAGAGCTGCGGAATATGTGTGCGCTATATAAATAACTGGTAATAATAGTCTCTGTACAGCGCTGCGGAATATGTGTGCGCTATATAATAACTAGTAATAATATTCTCTGTACAGCGCTGCAGAATATGTGTGCACTATATAATAACTGGTAATAATATTATCTGCACATCGCTGCGGGATATGTGTGCGCTATATAATAACTGGTGATAATAGTCTCTGTACAGCACTGCGGGATATGTGTGCCCTATATAATAACTGGTGATAATATTATCTGTACATCTCTGCGGAATATGTGTGCACTATATAACAACTGGTAATAATATTCTCTGTACCGCACTGTGGAATATGTGTGCGCTATATAATAACTGGTGCAGTGGTCGAAGTGGGGCGGTATACGGGGGTATGGCATACCCCCACTTTAATCTGAAGATAAAAAAAAAAAGTTTTTTTTCCCCCTCAGGATGCTCTCTGATCACTCAGCAGCACATATTGGCCCTTATTCTGGTTGGTGCGGCCAGAGCCGCACACGGGGCTCCGGCCGCACAAACCAATCCCCGCCCACCCTACGGATCGCCACGGCCGTCCGTACACGGACGGCTGGCGATCCGCATTAAAATGGTGGAGGCTACGCCTCCACCATGGTGGGAGCTGCCCCCTGCATTCGATGGTCGTCGACCATCGAAGGCAGGTCCGCACGCCGCGGCAGCTCCCGCAAGCTAAGACCACACGGACAATCGTCCGTGTGGTAGCTTGTATGGGGGCTGAAAGCTGACATCCGGCGACGTCAGCTTTCCGCCCCCATGAGTGGCGTCATGCCCTCATTACCATGCATACGCCCCGCGTTTGCATGGGAACGCCCATGAAACGCGGGGCGTACACATAGGGAAATGAGGGCATGATGCCTCTCACGCCCCTATCCGCCCCCTTTGCGGCGGACGAAATCCGTCTGCGGCGAAGGGGGCTGCACATGCGCAGATTCACCTCTGCGCATGTGCAGACCAAAAACATCGGCGGTACGGCCGCACGCGGGCCGTACCGTTCCGATCTGAATAAGGGCCATAGTGCTTTTGTAATACCCCTGTACAACGGGGCAGTCTGGCAGGGGACGTTGATGGACAGGGGGGTGTCCGAAGGTGCGCACTATATTCACTCTTTACTTTTCCATACCCCCACTTCAAAATTTCCATACCCCCACTTCAAAATTTCCACTTCGACCACTGAACTGGTGATAATATTATCTGTACAGCACTGCGGGATATGTGTGTGCTATACAATAACTGGTGGTAATGTTATCTGTACATCGCTGCGGAATACGTGAGCACTGTATAATAACTGGTAATAATATTCTCTGTACCGCACTGCGGAATATGTGTGCACTATATAATAACTGGTAATAATATTCTCTGTACAGCGCTACGGGATATGTGTGCGCTATATAATAACTGGTGATAATATTATCTGTACATCGCTGCGGAATATGTGTGTGCTATATAATAACTGGTAATAATAATCTCTGTACAGCGCTGCAGAATATGTGTGCGCTATATAATAACTGGTGATAATAGTCTCTGTACATCGCTGCGGAATATGTGTGCGCTATATAATAACTGGTAATAATATACTCTGTACAGCGCTGTGGAATATGTGTGCGCTATATAAATAACTGGTAGTAATAATATGCTCTGTACAGCGCTGCGGAATATGTGTGCGCTATATAATAACTGGTAATAATATTCTCTGTACAGCGCTGCGGAATATGTGTGCGCTTTATAATAACTGGTAATAATAATCTCTGTACAGCGCTGCGGAATATGTGTGCACTATATAATAACTGGTAATAATAGTCTCTGTACAGCGCTGCGGAATATGTGTGTGTTATATAATAACTGGTAGTAATCTCTGTACAGTGCTGCGGTATATGTGTGCGCTATATAATAACTGGTAATAATATTCTCTGTACAGCGCTGCGGAATATGTGTGCGCTATATAATAACTGGTAATAATATTCTCTGTACAGCGCTGCGGAATATGTGTGCGCTATATAATAACTGGTAATAATATTCTCTGTACAGGGCTGTGGAATATGTGTGCGCTATATAATAACTGGTAATAATAGTCTCTGTACAGCGCTCTGGAATATGTGTGCGCTATATAATAACTGGTAATAATATTCTCTGTACAGCGCTGCGGAATATGTGTGCGCTATATAATAACTGGTAAAAATAGTCTCTGTACAGCGCTGCGGAATATGTGTGCGCAATATAATAACTGGTAATAATATTCTCTGTACAGGGCTGTGGAATATGTGTGCGCTATGTAATAACTGGTAATAATAGTCTCTGTACAGCGCTCTGGAATATGTGTGCGCTATATAATAACTGGTAATAATAGTCTCTGCACAGCGCTGCAGAATATGTGTGCACTATATAATAACTGGTAATAATCTCTGTACAGCGCTGCAGAATATGTGTGCGCTATATACAATAACTAATAATAATAGTCTCTGTACAGTGCTGCGGAATATGTGTGCGCTATATAATAACTGGTGATAATATTCTCTGTACAGCGCTGTGGAATATGTGTGCGCTATATAATAACTGGTGATAATAGTCTCTGTACAGCGCTGTGGAATATGTGTGCGCTATATAATAACTGGTGATAATATTATCTGTACATCGCTGCGGAATATGTGTGCGCTATATAATAACTGGTAATAATAATCTCTGTACAGCGCTGCGGAATATGTGTGCGCTATATAATAACTGGTAATAATAATCTCTGTACAGCGCTGCAGAATATGTGTGCGCTATATAATAACTGGTGATAATAGTCTCTGTACAGTGCTACCGCTGCTGTCAGCAATTGACATCTGCTGTGGTTCTTACATAGTACAATTGGTTGATGCTTAATATGTAGATATATCCCAAACAATGGGTGACACCCCCAAAAAATTATTTGATAAATACGAGACTAGACTTTTATACCCACATTGAGCCTGGTCCAAAATCATTTGTATTTGAGCTGGATAAATCCTGCAGTGTGTTTGCCAGAACATATGTATGTATACTCTACACGCACATTTGTTCATGTCTCCACAAAGTTACCAAAATCTCTGTAATATGATTGGCAATAAAATGGTGTCACCTGTCACAATGCTCCGTAGTACTGAATAGGGACAAGTGTACTACAACAAGCATTATACAGTTACTTGGGGGCATTTTATTGGGGACTGGGTCCCCGGCTGAAGACTTTGGGGTTGTTCCTGACTCTACTGAGCATGTGCATAATCTACAGGAAAATGGTGCCAGCCCCATAATTCTGAAGACATCACCTGAAAAATGGCGCTGGCAGGCGAAAGATAAGTACAAAAGGGGTGCAGGGTGTATGGTGTACATCTGGTACATGAGGAGAAAACCTCCAAATCAAGGTGACCTTACATGGATCTGCAGATATATCGCTATTTGCGATGCATTATAATGGCATGCGATGCGACCGACGCGACCGGCCCGATTTTACATTGTAAGCATTGTATGTAATGTTAAATTCCTATGTAAAATCTGGTCCATCGCATGCCATTATAATGGCATACAATGCGACCAATGCGATGGACCCAATTTTACATAGGAACTAATGTTAAAAGGCCCACCATACCCAATTTTTGATTGTATACCCACCCTGATGGGTAATTTCTATGTCAAATGCCCCCCCATTGCTAACACCACCCAAAGATGAACGCCAACCCGAGCGTGGCAAGCGCAGCGAGCCCGCGAGGGGCGGCGGTACGCGTCCTCCAACCTTTTTATACCCCCACTATCCACGTCAGCGTAATACCTGTGAAGTAATATGCATCCCCTCACGGGGCTCGCTGCACTCGCCACGCTTCGGGAAACAAGTACCCAGGATTTTTATATGGATCTGCTATTTGCGATGCATTTGTACTCTTGCACAGGGAGGTTTTCCCTTTATTGTCTTGGCGGCTGAATCAGGCCCATAATACAGATATCATATACTAAAAGGAAGTGTTACCGCCGTATAATACAGCAATTACAGCACATAATCCGATGGTTATCAGAGCAGAACGTCTGCCAGACCATGTCCACGGCTCACACGCTCGCCGTGTATCACGTGTAAGGTGCCAAGTGATGTCTGAGTCAGGCAGCGGCCATGCAGGGACCCCACCGGCCCCTAGGAAGTCATCGCCTCCCTTCTAGGGAAGTGCAATCAGTTGCAGATAACACCGAGATTCTTCAAGTAGGAGGTGAAGTGGGAGGAATGTACTGGCATTGGGCCTTGTGCTGGTCGTGTTCAAGTCCACAAGACTAATAACAATGTCATCAGCTCTAAAGGACCTCCTAAATATATATATTTACACATATATATATATATATATATATATATATATATATATACATACAAAAAGTCCATGAGAGCGCTAAAGAGTCCAGAAATAAGGAGGATCACCATGCAGTGCAGCTGTACTCCGTTTGGTGTTTCACAAAACACCACAGGGGGTAGACATGTAGAAAAAAACCAGAGAGCGCACAAATGAGCTAGTATGAAAGTAACAAATTTACTGTAATATAAAGCTCACATACATGAAAGTTAAGATATGCAGGCATGCAATCATAAAAACCAGCAAGGCAGTAGTCCACGGTCAAAGACTCAGCGGCACGGCGGCTAAACTACAGCGGCTGGAAATCGGAGGATCCGGCAGACGTCACAACGTCAGAGAGTGATCAGCGTCGACCCAGGACCGCCCCGACGCGTTTCGTCAGCTTGTGACTTCGTCAGGAGGCGCCTCCTGACGAAGTCACAAGCTGACGAAACGCGTTGGGACGGTCCTGGGTCGACGCTGATCACTCTCTGACGTTGTGACGTCTGCCGGATCCTCCAATTTCCAGCCGCTGTAGTTTAGCCGCCGTGCCGCTGAGTCTTTGACCGTGGACTACTGCCTTGCTGGTTTTTATGATTGCATGCCTGCATATCTTAACTTTCATGTATGTGAGCTTTATATTACAGTAAATTTGTTACTTTCATACTAGCTCATTTGTGCGCTCTCTGGTTTTTTTCTACATATATATATATATATATATATATATATATATACGGCCTACAGAAATAGCACAGACTGCTTACACCTCACTCTTTCCTCCACAATACAATGTATGTTACATACAGACAGAGGCGGATTAAGCACCGTCCGACAGGGGCGGTCGCCCCGGGGCCCCCACACCGGCACTGCTACGGGGCTGTGGGGCTCCTGTTGCCCGGTGCTCAGACAGCAGGGTCAGCAGCGCAGACGGGCGGCGCAGCATAGGCAGGCAGGGGGTCTGACGTTCTATGACGACAAACCCATAAGACAGATTCAAGTTCCAACTCACACATACAGCAAAGGGAAGCCTTTTTCTGACTAGGCAGTCAGCAGCGGGGTCCCTGCAGCGGGCTGGGCAGTCAGCAGCGGGGTCCCTGCCACACATGGGAAGTCAGTGGCGGGGTCCCTGCTGCGGATGGGAACTAGTAGCTAATACCACTACTAGTTCCCATCTGCTGCATGGACCCCACCGCTGACTTCTCATACGCTACAGGGACCCCGCCGCTGACTTCTCATACGCTGCAGGGACCCCGCCGCTGACTTCTCATACGCTGCAGGGACCCCAGCACTGATTGCCAAGACCGCTGCAGGGACCCCCTGCCCGCCTGGGCTGCCCAGGTACCAGCTTCCCCTGGGGGGGGGGCAGTTGTGGGGGTTCATATGTGGCTGTCTGCGGGGGGTTGTCTGTGGGGGCCCCCACAATTTTGCTGTCCAGGGCCCCCCTCAGACCTTAATCCACCCTGCATACAGATCAATGTACTGGTACACCAGACCATGAGATGAGATGGCCGCACAAGGAGCCACATGTGTTATTTATGTGTCATCAGATGGACGGGAGGAGGGGGAGTGGATTTTGTCAACATTTATTCATCATTGTGTTGAAATTTATTCTATCCATATGTTTGTAACATCAACATGTGGACTACACTGTGTCAATGAAACATCCCTAGCGGTCTAGCAGTGACTTGTCTGCTCCAGCGTATCCGGACGTGACATCACAATGACTTCTGGTGGTGGTGCTTCCAGGAGTAAGTATGGCTAATCCCTCTTGTAACCAAATCCTAACTCTCCCCTAGCCCTTCCCTTAGTGCCTAACCCTAACCTCCCCCTAGTGCCTAACCCCCTCTAGTGCCTTAACCTAACCCTACCTCTAGTGCCTAACCCTAAAACCAAGTCAGCCCCCGCCCCCTAGTGCCTAATCCTAACCTCTGCTCCCACAGTCTAACCCTAACCCAACCCCTAGTGCCCAGTTCTCCCCTTCCCATATTGCCTAACCCTACCCCCCTTCCACAGCCTAAATATCCCCCTAGTGCCTAACCCTGATCCAAATGCCTAACCCTACCTCTAGTGTCTAACCCTATCCCCCTCCCTGCCCCCTAGTGACTAATCCTAAACCTGGTGCTTAAGCCTAATCGTCTGCCATCAGAGGGGTACTATGGGGACAGTTTTCCCAGGCCATGCTGCTGAAGAGCGGGAATCGCACTCTGTAATCTGTGGCAGGCCGCTGGTCCGCAAGTAACCCCCTGGCAATGAGCATGTAACTCCCCCTGGGCAATAAGCAAAAAACTCCCCCTGGGCAACAAGCATGTAACTTCCCCTTGTACTGTGCATTTATTCCTCCTCAGCAATGAGTATGTAACTGGCAACAAGCATTTAATCCCCCTGTAGCAAGGAGCATGAAACCACTGGAAACCAGCATGAAACCCATGGCAAGCAGCATGCAACCCCCTGGTAACAAGATGTAACCCCTGACATCAAGCAAGAAACTCCCAGCAACAAGCATGTAACTCCTGGCAATGAGCATGTAGGTAAGCAGCAGTTGTGTGGTATAATATGTAATAGAAATGATGGTATGTGGCATACTATGTAATGGGCATTGCCGTGTGACAATGAATATTAGGCATTACTGTGTGTGTGTAATCCTGGTGCAGTGTGTTTAAGGGGATTTACCTGGCACAGTGGCCCTTATTCTAGTTGATTCGGTCGGATGCGTATTTTCGGACAGGAACCGAATGTTCTTAGTCCTGCCTTCCGTACGGATCGCTCACACCGTCTGTATGCAGTAAGACGCTGACCAAACGGACCGTGAGTGGATTTTTCATGTGAACACTTCACCCATCTGTGGGAACCTCCCCCATCATTCGATGGTCGCGGAATGATGGTCTGATGGCGCTCCAGACCACTCGGGTATTTCTCTGTGCAAATGCAGGGATATGGGCGGGCTGCTGGCATCCGGCTATGTCATATGTCCGCCCCCCACATGTGCGTCACAGCCGGATTACTATACGTACGCCCAGCGTTTTCATAGGAACGCCCATGAAACGTGGGGCGTACGCATATGGTAATGAGCCCAAACAGCCCTTCACTCCCCTCTCCACCCCCTGTTCGATTTGTACAGAATTCACGCCGTATTCGGACGTGCGCGGCGTTCGCACATACGCAGATACGCCTCTGCACATGCGCAAACACCAACCATCGGCCGTCCGTCCGCATTCGGAGCCATCCGACTCAATCAGAATAAGGGAATGTGTGTGGAGTAATGTGAATTTTATTTATTTTTTGTTAAAAATCAAACTAATGATACCATCCTTGAGGAGCTGACTAGAGGGGTGCGTCCAAAATATCTAACTAAAATATTTTGTGTAACAATAGGTGTGGGGGAGGCTGCCTATTTTGTCACAATGTCAACTATTTTGTGAACATGTCAACATTTTATATTTCGACATTTCAGCTATGTTGACTTACAAATACACGTCTGTGTTTTTTTGTTATTTTTTATCTCTTTATTTATGTACACCGTAGAAAAGTTTGGCATCAAAAACATTGCAATACAATATGCATACATGCTGACATAACAATAAAAAAGTATAAAACCGATACATTTCTGTATGCAAAGTCAGAAAAATAAAGATCAGACATATATAACTATAACCATTGGTGTATTTCTTTTTATTTTATTTTTTAAATGTCTGGTTTTTAGATGAATATCTACATAGATGTAGATGGCCATTTCCAGAAACCATCACTCCATTTTTCTAATGCTACATACTGTTTGCTAATCGCATTAGAAGACTAATGGATTATTAGAAAACCCTTGTGCAATTATGTTAGCACAGCTGAAAATGAGTTTGCCCATTAGAGAAGCTATAAAACTAGCCTTCCTTTGAGCTATTTGAATATCTGGGGCATCACATTTCTGGGTTCAATTATACTCTCAAATTGGCCAGAAAAAGAGAACTTTCATGTGCTTTCATGTGAATCTCGACAGTCCATTCTTGTTCTTCAAAATGCTATTCCATACAAAAAATTGTCAATAAACTGAACTACAATGGTGTGTACTACTCCCTTCAGAGAACAGCACAAACAGGCTCTAACCAGAGTAGAAAGAGAGAATATAGTTTGAGAAATAGATGCCTCACAGGTCCTCAACTGGCAGCTTCATTAAATGGTACCCACAAAACGCCAGTGTTAGCGTCTACAATGAAGAGGTGACTCCAGGATGTTGGCCTTCTAGGTAGAATGGCAAAGAAAAAACATATCTAGGATTGTCCAATAAAAGGAAAATATTAATATGGACCAAAGAATACAGACATTGGACAAAGGAAGATTGGAAAGAAGTGTTATGGACAGACGAATCAAAGTTTGAGGTGTTCGGATCACACAGAAGAACATTTGTGAGACACAGAACAAGTGAAAACTGGAAGAGTGCCTGATGCATTTGTCAATGGTGAAGGTAATGTGATGGTCTTGGGGCTTTGGTGCTGGTAAAGTGGGAGATTTGTACAAGGTAAAAGGGAGTTTAAAAAAAGGAAGGCTATCACTCCATTTTGCAGCGCCATGCCATACCCTGTGGACAGTGCTTGATTGGAGCCAGTTTCCTCCTCCAACAGGGAAATGACCCTTGGAGACTACTTAGATGCATCAGAATTGCACAGGATATACTTGTGAATACAGAGCAGTTCTAAGGTAGTTGGAAATCCACTCTGTCAAATATAAAGGGCATGGTAAAAAGGTTGAGCGAGGCAGAAGGATAAGACCAGTTTGTTACACCATAGTGTCATAATGCAGCAATATTGTCTGAGGAGGGAAATCTCTTCTCAAGATTCTGTTAAGATTTTATGTGTTTATCTGGTGTCAGTGGCAAAGAAGCCTCATACAAGGTTACACAGCCATTGATGTGGGACTAACATTCAGTACATACAATAGATGTTTTATTCTCTTCATAACATAATTCTACAGTATGTACAAATATATATATATATATATACTGTGTGTATGTATATATATATATATATAGAGAGAGAGATAGATGTGCGCTCTATTCACCACTTAATAACCATACATTGGTACATAAAATGTATATTTATTCAGACTTTCTTTACAGTATAAATGAAATAGTTTTTCAATAAAAACAATGGCAATGTGGATTCCAGATTCAGACAAGATGTTATTCAAATGAATGACAGGAAAAAGATCCGACTTCAGAACAGGTAAACTCCTTTAACAAACGAAACCCTACGCGTTTCGTCCCTTAGGACTTCATCAGGGGCAAAAGATGATCAAGTCTGGACAGTGCCATATATAAAGGTTTCTTCCAACAATATAAACTGGATAGATGTGGTGGATAAATAGGGTAAGGTAACTGACCACGTCAGTTCTGGTAAAACCTCTGTCCTGCAGAGGTATAGGACTTCAAAGAAAGGGGTCCAATATCTGCCGATATCTAGCTTGAAGTGACAACTGCTCAACCACAGAGGTCCACGTTAGTGGTTAGCAGATACAATTTCAGCCGATATGTAGCTTGAAGAAAAACTGCACAACCACAGAGGTCCACGTTAGTGGTTAACAAATACAGTGGAGAGATAATGTCCAACTCCTGTGGGTGTGCCATTGTTTTTATTGAAAAACTATTTCATTTATACTGTAAAGAAAGTCTGAATAAATATACATTTTATGTACCAATGTATGGTTATTAAGTGGTGAATAGAGCGCACATCTATCTCTCTCTCTATCTCTATTTTTCCCATCTGGTACCTATATTAACAGCTAGGTACGATAGAAGTGCAGCCCACAAACCGGCGCGGAAAAAGGATCACTAAACCCCACTCCCTTTCGATATATATATATATATATATATATATATATATATATATATATATATATATAATTACCTTTATCATGCGTTTATACATTTATGAAGTTTTTATCATCGTGTATAAAGAGATAATAAAATATATATATATAATATTGGCCCTTATTCTGGTTGGTGCGGTAATATCCGCGTGCGTTCGTGCCGCCGATGTTTTGTGTCTGCGCATGTGCGAGCGGGACGCACGGCCACATTCCGCATGAAATGTGTACACTACGAACAGGGGGTGGAGAGGGGCGTGAAGGGCTGTTTGGGCTCATTACCATATGTTTACACCCCGCGTTTCATGGGCGTTCCCATGAAAACGCTGGGCGTACGTATGGTAATGCGGCCGTGACGCACGTGTAGGGGGCGGACATATGACATCGCCGAATGTCAGCTGCCCGCCCAGATCCCTGCTTTTGCTCCCTGAGGTTGCGGGAGCTGCCTGGCCACTCGGTCCTGCGACCATCGAATGATGGGGGAGGTTCCCTGAGATGGAGGAGGTGTATTCATGAGAAATACACGTGCGGTCCGTTCGGACAGCTTCTTACCGCGTACGGACGGAGTTGGCGATCCGTATGGAAGGCGGGGTTTAGGACGCACGGTGCTGGCCGCATATTCGGATCCGGCCGCACCGATCAGAATAAGGGCCATTGTGACAAATAAAATAATAGCTGATTCTGACTTTGAGCAAGTGCATTGTTTAGTACATAACACTTATCGGAGGTATCGATACACAGCTTCGCATGCGATACCTTGGCTACTGTCCGCCGGCAGAGTCGCTTACGATATGCTGTATCTTATGCGATGCCATTGACTGCCACGGTATCCGACAAATCCTTGTGGCAGCCATGATGATATTTGGATGGGAAGCGATGTGCACTGGATCAGAACAGGAGGTAACACACATATAATATGCCACTTTACGCACAAGGTATCGTCCCGATGGGTTAGAATCGTGTGGTAAAGGGTCATATTGTATAAGTATACGGCCACCATTCGTTCTCCGCTGGCTACGAGCCCATACTGTAGCAGGGATCTGGATGACCTCAGTGTAAGTGCCCGCTCACCAGAGAGGACCAGCGCTAATCTATATGACTATATGACCGGCCTCCTCTCAGAGTCTTCAAGGAAACATCACCCAGAGTTATTTATAGGCGCCAAATGTTTATTGGGAGAAGTGCTGATAATTGGAGACAAGTGATAAGAAGTCGGAGGTGTGACAGGAGACTTGGCAGATGCTGAGAAGCCAGACTGAATTATCCTCTGTCAGGAGATGAAGCAATGTCACTATTATCCCTTATGTGACTATAAATGTCAGATTCTGCTGAAGAATGCCACACTGCAATATACCCAGAGCTGGGCACACTAGTGCCCACCTGGTGCCCGGGGACCCATGTGCCCCAAAGTGATAACACCAAAAGCCTGGTCTGGTGGACTGGCAGGTTCTATTTTCAAAATTCTTGCTATTACACAGTGGGAGATGCATTAAGCGTTGGAGAGAGATAAAGTACCAGCCAATCAGCAGAAGTTGGTTTCTGCTTTGTCTCTCTCTGTACTTTATTTCTCTGTCTCGCTTCACAAGCCGGTTTGTAGAACGCTACAGTATGTGCACTGATCCAAGTGTCTGGGAATTTTGGAATGTCCCTTCATAGCTGCATTCAGTAACACTGACATCCAGCGGCTTAACCAGGATGGGAACATGGGGAGCAAATCCCCCATGTAACAAAGATGTCTCCTACAGCAAGATAGGGCTACAGCAAGATGGCTCCACATGGCGACAACATCAAAATGGCGGCTGTGCCCGAAGAACAGAGTAAGTGTATCGTCCGTGAAGCCTGGGCTCCAGTGTGAGGAGTAAATCTCACAAACTCGACCAAAACTCGACCTCTAGTAAATCTACCTCATAAAATCATCAATCCGTCACCAATTTGTTTTCTATTTTTGGTTTATTACTTGTCTTCTCCACGGTCCACATGCAAAAGGTTGACACTGACAAAATCTCGGCACGCAAAAATTCGACACTGACCAACGGTCAACGTGGAAAATGTTGAGATTGACAAAGGTCGACACAAGCAAAATGTCAAGAAAAAGCCGACCTGATGTTTTTAATGTTTTTATTGGTGGTCTGTCGACATAGACCTCTAATAAGAGTATACATACATATCCCAGACTGTCCTGATTGAAGACGGACCATCCCACTTTTGAGCACGCTGCCCACCTGCTCTGCCCTGGAATGCGTGGAATATAGAGAAGGGAAATGGGACTTTGGGGGAGTGGCCCAGTGTAAGTCCTGGACTCGCCCCTGCGGAGCATTGCCACACCCCCTTCTTGTCTCAGCCCCACCGATCCACTGCATTGTCCCGATTCCCAACAGAATAAATTGGGGACTATATACTAAAAGTAACCGTTTGTAGTCCTGAACGTACAAGTCTACATTGTATCTTCTCGTATACAGTCATCTATTGTATGTTAATGGCGACATTATGACAGCACTTGGAAAAGTCATGAATATGTTCGGAATGCACAAATGACCCCAACTATTAGCTGTTTGCCTCACTCCTATCTGCCCACACAAGGTGGATTAATTGACTCAGCCGCGTCAGGCGTACACGGGCGTATAACAAAAAAAGATGGCAAGGTTCACGCAATTCTTTAACGGAAATGTCTGAAATGAATGTGTAAACTGAGGGAAGATGCCATTTACGCCCCGAAGTGAAGGAGGGAAGTATTGTTAGGTGTTGAGAATATAAAAAAAAAAAAAAAACAAGTATTCTACTATTTACATAATTACTTTATTACTTTCATTATGCTTGCTCTGTTAATGGTTATAGTATTTATGTATAATTACTTTAATACTGTATTCACTGAAATTTCCAAGTAGCTCCCTAATTAACTGTCTCAAATCTGTAATTACATTGCATCTTTATGCAAGACTTGCCTAATTAATTTAGTTACACCACCTCCTTTGTGAATATGCATTATAAAATGTTCTTTGTGTTATTCTTCTGCCTTCTTATAATCCAGGCTTAACAAAAATTGAGACCCAGCTATAGAAGATTTCCTGACCCGCCACTAATTCACTTGGGAAACCGCGACAGAAAAAACATATCCCTTTAAATAAAATGCTGTAACTCATTATAAGATCGCTCCTGTGTCATCGCACCGCAAGAACACGGGGGTTTATGCCTTACGCATTGGAGAGAGGTAACATGGAGAGAGGTAAAGTACCAGCCAATCAATGACAGGTTGGTTGGTTCTTTGGGGTCTATGTTCTAAGGGCCTGATTCAGTATGGCATCGCTGCCTAGTGAGGCCATAAATCCGTTTGTTTTTTTGTTCTTTTTGTTTTTTTTCTTCATTTTTGAATCTTTTTAAAACTTTACCATCCATGAGGACTACTAATGGGTAGGGTAAATTGTGAGGGAGGTGAGGGAGCGCAGTACACTTATTGGGGGTCCATGTGCTAAAAGTTAAATATTGGGATCCATAGAACCTAAAACATACTCATGTTGACCTTTCATGCGTCAACCTTTTGTGTGTCTCGACCTTGTGCAAGTCGACCTTTTTTGTAATCATACCTGGATACTGTCAACATACCTGGATACTGTCAACATTTTTACTGTCAGATTTAAGCCCCGTACACATTAGGACGATCCCACCGCCGCCAATATAGGACCCAGTGGGGAGGACCGGCATCGGCAAGTACATACACACATGCCAATGGCGCAAACCACGGTGCCAACGGTGGGGCAAGGGGGGATGACGAGGGGACGGACGGTCATGCTGCAGCAGGGCCATTATTGACGATGTCCTGTCTCGTCCAAACATGCTTGGACGAGGGAGGGGGTAGTTACCTACCCGTGGGAACTCACGCCTTTTAGGCAACCGCTGATTGCCTGGAAAAACTCCATCTCTTGGCAAGTGCCTTGAATTGTGACAACAATAGCACTGGTATATAATATGATCAGCAGAGCTGAAAACACATCATGCAGTGTAAGGGACAGAGCGGAGCTGCCACCACATCATGCAGTGTAAGGGACAGAGCGGAGCTGCCACCACATCATGCAGTGTAAGGGACAGAGCGGAGCTGCCACCACATCATGCAGTGTAAGGGACAGAGCTGAGCTGCCACCACATCATGCAGTGTAAGGGACAGAGCGGAGTTGCCACCACATCATGCAGTGTAAGGGACAGAGCGGAGCTGCCACCACATCATGCAGTGTAAGGGACAGAGCGGAGTTGCTACCACATCATGCAGTGTAAGGGACAGAGCGGAGCTGCCACCACATCATGCAGTGTAAGGGACAGAGCGAAGCTGCCACCACATCATACAGTGTAAGTGACAGAGCGGAGCTGCCACCACATCATGCAGTGTAAGGGACAGAGCGGAGCTGCCACCACACCATGCAGTATAAGGGACAGAGCGGAGCTGCCACCACATCATGCGGTGTAAGAGACAGAGCGGAGCTGCCACCACATCATGCAGTGTAAGGGACAGGGCGGAGCTGCCACCACATCATGCAGTGTAAGGGACAGAGCGGAGCTGCCACCACATCATGCAGTGTAAGGGACAGAGTGGAGCTGCCACCACATCATGCAGTGTAAGGGACAGAGCGGAGCTGCCACCACATCATGCAGTGTAAGGGACAGAGCGGAGCTGCCACCACATCATGCAGTGTAAGGGACAGAGCGGAGCTGCCACCACATCATACAGTGTAAGGGACAGAGCGGAGCTGCCCCCACACCATGCAGTTTAAGGGACAGAGCGGAGCTGCCACCACATCATGCAGTGTAAGGGACAGAGCGGAGCTGCCACCACATCATGCAGTGTAAGGGACAGAGCGGAGCTGCCACCACATCATGCAGTGTAAGGGACAGAGCGGAGCTGCCACCACATCATACAGTGTAAGGGACAGAGCGGAGCTGTTAGATTGCAGCGCTCAGCGCCTGTCTCCGCATACACTGCTTAGTGTAAGACTTACAGTCTTCCTTTTCCCCCTTGCAGCCAACGTAGTTAAGCGTCACCCTGAGTGACAGGTCGCTTAAGCGAATAGCAGGGCAGAGACCCCTGACCCTGCTGGCAGCGTTACTCTTTCCTGTGAGGAAGTCCCCGTGTTAGAGTGTGCCTCAGATCGTGTGTGACTCCGTCCATGCTGTTTGTAGCTCCACGTGCACCGGAGCGCATAGGAGCAAGTCCCCGCTGTAAACCCGTTACCAGCGTGACCTTTTGCACAGGGAGATCAGTCATCATTGCCAGCAGCGAGACTGGGAGAGATACCGCAGCGTAAACCAGCAGACTGTCATTTACCCTGCACGCGCCAAAACGCTACAGCTAAGTAACAACCAGAGACTGTCGTTACCAAATGTACAAGTTGTATTACTGCTTGAAGTTAACTACTAAAGTACTGTTGTAACCTACAAGCCTGCCACTTGAATAAACCCTTCAAACTGGTTATATCTTCTAAGTGTGAGGTCTAACAACCACACTGCACGTACTTATATACACTCTGCCAATAGGTTATGGGCCCAGCACGTCACGTGCGCGAAGATTAACCCCCTGAAGACAAAGTGCTAGCGCAGTACATAAAAGAACACAAAGGAATTATTTCTAAATTGCCATTTGTGGAAGAGTTAACGAGAATGCACAGTACAGGGCATAGCATGAACTTTCCAAAGCTCAAAGGCTCAGAGAATTACACTACATGGAAGTTCGCTATGGAAATGCAGCTTAAGAGGGAGAAGCTATGGAAAGTCACAATAGCCCCAGGAGAAAGTCCAAACCCAGAAGAGGTAGACAAGGCCATTGGCACAATAGGCCTGGCTGTGGAGCAGCATGTTTATTCTACTATCTGTGGGAAGGAGTCTGCTAAGGACATGTGGACAACTCTGCAAGGTGCTTATGAAAATAAAGGCTTAATGAGAAGGATAAGTCTGAGACGCACACTGTATGGAACAAAATTGAATGCATGCAAGGACATGAACGATTATATTGATAAAATACTATCGATAGCTCAGCAATTGGCGTGTGTAGGAGCAAAAGTGGATGAGGAAGAAGTAGCAATGGTAATGCTGCAGAATTTGACAGAGGAATTTGACTTTCTGGTTGTCGCACTAGAGTCAAATGAGACCAAGCTTACAACTGAAGTTGTGAGAGCCAAGCTACTACAGTTCCAAGAGAGAATCCACAAGGATGCCATAGCTGAAGGTTCTGCCTTAGTAGCAAAGGGTGCGAAACCCAAGAAATGCACATTCAAATGTTATGTGTGCCACAAAGTAGGGCACAAGGCTTCAGAATGCAGGCTGAAGAACACTAGTGGCATGCACAAGCGGCATGATAAAAAGAACGAGTCAGCACTGAATGTAACAGACAAGCCAAGGAGGGATCTCTGGTACATGGACTCGGGAGCCTCTAGACACTTCAGCTGCAACAAGGAGTGGTTCAATTCTTTAACACAGTGTAACCCCACAACAGTTACCGGGATTGGTGAAAAGATCCTTACTGCTTCAAGTGTTGGGACAATCACAGTGAGACTAAGAATTGAGGGACAGACAGTAGTCACAGATATCCAAGACGTCCTGTATGTACCAGAATTGGGAAGTAACCTCATCGCTATCAGCGTACTCGAGGCAAAAGGCTACAGAGTCCAGTTTGCAAAGGGCAAGTGCATGGTGCATAATGAAAGAGGGACTGAAATTGCTTCAGCAACCCGATGCAACCAACTATACGTCCTAGACACAGATGAATGTGTAGCTTTGGCAGCCTCTGCTGAAAATGAGTCCATGGAGCTCTGGCACAGACGTTTGGGACACTTAGGATATGATAATGTCCAGAAATTAGCTGATGGGATGGCAACAGGAATCACAGTGAAAGACACCGGAAGACCTGTGTGCGAGAGTTGCATAAAAGGCAAGCAGACCTGCAACCCATTTCCCAAGTCAGCAGGCAGAGCAGAAACGCAATTAGCTCTGGTACACACAGATGTGTGCGGACCAATGGAAGAGGAGTCAACCAGTGGTTACAAATACTTCATGACTCTCATCGATGACGCCACAAGAATGACACACGTATACTTCATAAAGAAGAAAAGTGAGGTGGTCAAGAAAATTGTGGAGTACAAGAACCTAGTGGAAACTCAGACGGGCCTAAAACTAAAGGTCCTGAGATCCGACAATGGGGGAGAGTACGAAAATGAAGTACTAACCGACTTCCTAAAAAGGCATGGCATAAAGCATCAGCTGACGATGGCCTACACGCCTGAACAGAATGGCGTAAGTGAAAGGGCGAACAGAACAATCGTTGAAAGAGCACGAGCGATGGTGAACGATGCTGGCCTGGAGAAGAGTTTTTGGGCAGAAGCTGTATCTACTGCAGTATACCTGAAAAACAGAACACCTACAGTGGCCGTGAAGGGAAAAACCCCCTTAGAGGCCTGGTCTGGGAAGAAGCCAGACATCAGTCACCTCCGTGTCTTTGGGAGCAGAGCTTATGCACATATACCAAAAGAGAGAAGGAAGAAACTTGACCCAAAATCAAGACAGTGCATATTGCTAGGCTATTGTGAGGAGAGCAAAGGGTACAGGCTCTGGGATGCAGAGAACAGACGTCTCCTGAAATCAAGAGATGTGATATTTCAAGAAACAGCATCACCCACAAAAGCAAAAGAGCAAGAAAAGCAAGCACTAGTAGAGGTATGTGAAATAGAAAGCATACCTGCAACAGAAAATACTGAAGAAGGAAGCGAACCAACTAAAAGAGCTTCTGTAAGAAGAAACAAGGGCATACCAGCCAGAAGATATGAGGAAGAATATGCGAATATTGTTTTCAGTGAACCTCAGAGTATTCAAGAAGCGAAAGCGTGCAGTGATTGGGCGAAATGGAAATCTGCAATAGACACAGAGTTATCAGCACAGAGAGAACGATACTTGGACCATAGTAAATAGGCCAAGCAACCGCAAGACAGTCAAGAACAAGTGGGTCTTCTGCAAGAAGTTAAATTCAGACGGAGAAGTTGCCCGTTACAAAGCCCGTCTTGTTGCTAAGGGATACACACAGAGATCCGGAATTGACTATGGGGAGATATACTCACCTGTTGCGAGGTATAACACTCTCAGATTAGTAATTGCAGTCGCCACCTTACAAGACTTACTGCTATACCAATTAGACTTCGATTCAGCGTTTCTAAATGGAGAACTACTTGAAGAGATCTATATGGAATCACCAGATCATTATGATGAGAATGAACTTCAGACAGAGAAAGTGTGTCTTCTGAAGAAATCCATATATGGCCTGAAGCAGAGTGGTCGTTGCTGGTACATAAAATTGGACACAGTACTACTTGAAATGAATTTTATTAGATCAGAGACTGACCACTGCTTTTATCACAAAACTCTGGGAGAAAAGTTGTTCATCATAGCAGTCTATGTGGATGATATACTTATAGCAGGTCACGAAGATCACATCACAAGTGTAAGAGATCAACTGAAACAGAGATTCAAGTTGAAAGACTTAGGTCCAGCCAATCATCTGTTGGGTATGAGAATTGTTCAAGACTTGCAAAAGGGAACAGTCACAGTTGACCAACAAACGTACATCGAGGCAACAATCTTGAAGTATGGGATGGCAGACTCCAAGTCAGTGAATACACCAATTGACAAAAGCATCAAGATTACAAAAGGTATGTCACCAACCACACAAGAAGAAATAGAGGAAATGCAAGATGTTCCTTACAAGAACGTGGTTGGAAGTCTTATGTATGCAAGTATTGGAACTCGTCCAGACATCACTCATGCAGTCAGTCGGGTGAGCCAATTTGCAATAAATCCTGGAAGACAACATTGGATCGCAGTGAAGAGGATCCTGAGATACCTAAAAGGTACAAGTTCCTTGAAATTAAAATTCGCCAAGACAAGCAATTCAAATTTGAAAGTCTTCTGCGATGCCGACTGGGGAGCAGATGAAGATGATCGTCGTTCCCACACCGGTTACCTGTTCACACTGGCCGGAGCAGCAGTTAGTTGGGCGAGTAGAAAACAACCGACCGTTGCTCTCTCAACAACCGAGGCCGAATACATGGCTCTTACAGAGACATCAAAAAAAGCACTCTGGATCAAAGAGACTTTGTGTGAGTTAGGTCTACTTTATGAAGAAGAGACTATCAGTATCGCATGTGATAACAGGGGAGCAATAGATCTTTCCTGTACTACCAAGCACCATGGAAGGTCAAAGCACATCGCGATAAGACATCACTTCATCAGAGAACTAGTGGAGAACAAGTCCATTGATGTTGAATACATTGCAAGTGAACAGAATGTCGCTGACATGCTTACTAAAGGACTGTCGGGAAACTTGCTTACTAAGTTCGTGAAGGACTGTGGACTTGTCTAAGTTCAAAAATGTTGATTTGAAGTTTTTGATGTTCTGAATGTTTTTTCTCTCTAACCATATTTTCGGTTACAGGTATTACAAAAGGACAAAGCATTGTATTGAGTTCTTTTATGTAGCCGAAGACAGCCTTAAGCGAGGGGGAGTGTTAGATTGCAGCGCTCAGCGCCTGTCTCCGCATACACTGCTTAGTGTAAGACTTACAGTCTTCCTTTTCCCCCTTGCAGCCAACGTAGTTAAGCGTCACCCTGAGTGACAGGTCGCTTAAGCGAATAGCAGGGCAGAGACCCCTGACCCTGCTGGCAGCGTTACTCTTTCCTGTGAGGAAGTCCCCGCGTTAGAGTGTGCCTCAGATCGTGTGTGACTCCGTCCATGCTGTTTGTAGCTCCACGTGCACCGGAGCGCATAGGAGCAAGTCCCCGCTGTAAACCCGTTACCAGCGTGACCTTTTGCACAGGGAGATCAGTCATCATTGCCAGCAGCGAGACTGGGAGAGATACCGCAGCGTAAACCAGCAGACTGTCATTTACCCTGCACGCGCCAAAACGCTACAGCTAAGTAACAACCAGAGACTGTCGTTACCAAATGTACAAGTTGTATTACTGCTTGAAGTTAACTACTAAAGTACTGTTGTAACCTACAAGCCTGCCACTTGAATAAACCCTTCAAACTGGTTATATCTTCTAAGTGTGAGGTCTAACAACCACACTGCACGTACTTATATACACTCTGCCAATAGGAGCTGCCACCACATCATGCAGTGTAAGGGACAGAGCGGACCTGCCACCACATCATACAGTGTAAGGGACAGAGCGGACCTGCCACCACATCATACAGTGTAAGGGACAGAGCGGAGCTGCCACCACATCATGCAGTGTAAGGGACAGATCGGAGCTGCCACCACACCATGCAGTGTAAGGGACAGAGCGGAGCTGCCAACACACCATGCAGTGTAAGGGACAGAGCAGAGCTGCCACCACACCATGCAGTGTAAGGGACAGAGCGGAGCTGCCACCACATCATGCAGTGTAAGGGACAGAGCGGAGTTGCCACCACATCATACAGTGTAAGTGACAGAGCGGAGCTGCCACCACATCATACAGTGTAAGTGACAGAGCGGAGCTGCCACCACATCATGCAGTGTAAGGGACAGAGCGGAGCTGCCACCACACCATGCAGTATAAGGGACAAAGCGGAGCTGCCACCACATCATGCAGTGTAAGAGACAGAGCGAAGCTGCCACCACATCATGCAGTGTAAGGGACAGGGCGGAGCTGCCACCACATCATGCAGTGTAAGGGACAGAGCGGAGCTGCCACCACATCATGCAGTGTAAGGGACAGAGCGGAGCTGCCACCACATCATGCAGTGTAAGGGACAGAGCGGAGCTGCCACCACATCATGCAGTGTAAGGGACAGAGCGGAGCTGCCCCCACACCATGCAGTTTAAGGGACAGAGCGGAGCTGCCACCACATCATACAGTGTAAGTGACAGAGCGGAGCTGCCACCACATCATGCAGTGTAAGGGACAGAGCGGAGCTGCCACCACACCATGCAGTATAAGGGACAGAGCGGAGCTGCCACCACATCATGCAGTGTAAGAGACAGAGCGGAGCTGCCACCACATCATGCAGTGTAAGGGACAGGGCGGAGCTGCCACCACATCATGCAGTGTAAGGGACAGAGTGGAGCTGCTACCACATCATACAGTGTAAGTGACAGAGCGGAGCTGCCACCACATCATGCAGTGTAAGGGACAGAGCGGAGCTGCCACCACATCATGCAGTGTAAGGGACAGAGCGGAGCTGCCACCACATCATGCAGTGTAAGGGACAGGGCGGAGCTGCCACCACATCATGCAGTGTAAGGGACAGAGCGGAGCTGCCACCACATCATGCAGTGTAAGGGACAGAGTGGAGCTGCCACCACATCATGCAGTGTAAGGGACAGAGCGGAGCTGCCACCACATCATGCAGTGTAAGGGACAGGGCGGAGCTGCCACCACATCATGCAGTGTAAGGGACAGAGTGGAGCTGCTACCACATCATACAGTGTAAGTGACAGAGCGGAGCTGCCACCACATCATGCAGTGTAAGGGACAGAGCGGAGCTGCCACCACATCATGCAGTGTAAGGGACAGAGCGGAACTGCCACCACATCATGCAGTGTAAGGGACAGGGCGGAGCTGCCACCACATCATGCAGTGTAAGGGACAGAGCGGAGCTGCCACCACATCATGCAGTGTAAGGGACAGAGTGGAGCTGCCACCACATCATGCAGTGTAAGGGACAGAGCGGAGCTGCCACCACATCATGCAGTGTAAGGGACAGAGCGGAGTTGCCACCACATCATACAGTGTAAGTGACAGAGCGGAGCTGCCACCACATCATACAGTGTAAGTGACAGAGCGGAGCTGCCACCACATCATGCAGTGTAAGGGACAGAGCGGAGCTGCCACCACACCATGCAGTATAAGGGACAGAGCGGAGCTGCCACCACATCATGCAGTGTAAGAGACAGAGCGGAGCTGCCACCACATCATGCAGTGTAAGGGACAGGGCGGAGCTGCCACCACATCATGCAGTGTAAGGGACAGAGCGGAGCTGCCACCACATCATGCAGTGTAAGGGACAGAGTGGAGCTGCCACAACATCATGCAGTGTAAGGGACAGAGCGGAGCTGCCACCACATCATGCAGTGTAAGGGACAGAGCGGAGCTGCCACCACATCATGCAGTGTAAGGGACAGAGCGGAGCTGCCACCACATCATGCAGTGTAAGGGACAGAGCGGAGCTGCCCCCACACCATGCAGTGTAAGGGACAGAGTGGAGCTGCCACCACATCATGCAGTGTAAGGGACAGAGCGGAGCTGCCACCACATCATGCAGTGTAAGGGACAGGGCGGAGCTGCCACCACATCATGCAGTGTAAGGGACAGAGTGGAGCTGCTACCACATCATACAGTGTAAGTGACAGAGCGGAGCTGCCACCACATCATGCAGTGTAAGGGACAGAGCGGAGCTGCCACCACATCATGCAGTGTAAGGGACAGAGCGGAACTGCCACCACATCATGCAGTGTAAGGGACAGGGCGGAGCTGCCACCACATCATGCAGTGTAAGGGACAGAGCGGAGCTGCCACCACATCATGCAGTGTAAGGGACAGAGTGGAGCTGCCACCACATCATGCAGTGTAAGGGACAGAGCGGAGCTGCCACCACATCATGCAGTGTAAGGGACAGAGCGGAGTTGCCACCACATCATACAGTGTAAGTGACAGAGCGGAGCTGCCACCACATCATACAGTGTAAGTGACAGAGCGGAGCTGCCACCACATCATGCAGTGTAAGGGACAGAGCGGAGCTGCCACCACACCATGCAGTATAAGGGACAGAGCGGAGCTGCCACCACATCATGCAGTGTAAGAGACAGAGCGGAGCTGCCACCACATCATGCAGTGTAAGGGACAGGGCGGAGCTGCCACCACATCATGCAGTGTAAGGGACAGAGCGGAGCTGCCACCACATCATGCAGTGTAAGGGACAGAGTGGAGCTGCCACAACATCATGCAGTGTAAGGGACAGAGCGGAGCTGCCACCACATCATGCAGTGTAAGGGACAGAGCGGAGCTGCCACCACATCATGCAGTGTAAGGGACAGAGCGGAGCTGCCACCACATCATGCAGTGTAAGGGACAGAGCGGAGCTGCCCCCACACCATGCAGTTTAAGGGACAGAGCGGAGCTGCCACCACATCATGCAGTGTAAGGGACAGAGCGGAGCTGCCACCACATCATGCAGTGTAAGGGACAGAGCGGAGCTGCCACCACATCATGCAGTGTAAGGGACAGAGCGGAGCTGCCACCACATCATACAGTGTAAGGGACAGAGCGGAGCTGCCACCACATCATGCAGTGTAAGGGACAGAGCGGACCTGCCACCACATCATACAGTGTAAGGGACAGAGCGGACCTGCCACCACATCATACAGTGTAAGGGACAGAGCGGAGCTGCCACCACATCATGCAGTGTAAGGGACAGATCGGAGCTGCCACCACACCATGCAGTGTAAGGGACAGAGCGGAGCTGCCAACACACCATGCAGTGTAAGGGACAGAGCAGAGCTGCCACCACACCATGCAGTGTAAGGGACAGAGCGGAGCTGCCACCACACCATGCAGTGTAAGGGACAGAGCGGAGCTGCCACCACACCATGCAGTGTAAGGGACAGAGCGGAGCTGCCACCACACCATACAGTGTAAGGAACAGAGCGGAGCTGCCACCACACCATGCAGTGTAAGGAACAGAGCGGAGCTGCCACCACACCATGCAGTGTAAGGAACAGAGCGGAGCTGCCACCACACCATGCAGTGTAAGGGACGGAGCGGACCTGCCACCACATCATGCAGTGTAAGGGACAGAGCGGACCTGCCACCACATCATGCAGTGTAAGGGACAGAGCGGAGCTGCCACCACATCATGCAGTGTAAGGGACAGATCGGAGCTGCCACCACACCATGCAGTGTAAGGGACAGAGCGGAGCTGCCACCACATCATGCAGGGTAAGGGACAGAGCGAAGCCTGCCACCACACCATACAGTGTAAGGGACAGAGCAGAGCTGCCATCACATCATGCAGTGTAAGGGACAGAGCGGAGCTGCCACAACATCATACAGTGTACAGGACAGAGCGGAGCTGCCACCACATCATACAGTGTAAGGGACAGAGCGGAGCTGCCACCACACCATGCAGTGTAAGGGACAGAGCGGAGCTGCCACCACATCATGCAGTGTAAGGGACAGAGCGGAGCTGCCAACACACCATGCAGTGTAAGGGACAGAGCAGAGCTGCCACCACATCATACAGTGTAAGGGACAGAGCGGAGCTGCCACCACATCATGCAGTGTAAGGGAGAGAGCGGAGCTGCCACCACATAATGCACAGTAAGGGACAGAGCGGACCTGCCACCACATCATACAGTGTAAGGGACAGAGCGGACCTGCCACCACATCATACAGTGTAAGGGACAGAGCGGAGCTGCCACCACATCATGCAGTGTAAGGGACAGAGCGGAGCTGCCACCACACCATACAGTGTAAGGAACAGAGCGGAGCTGCCACCACACCATACAGTGTAAGGGACAGAGCGGAGCTGCCAACACATCATGCAGTGTAAGAGACAGAGTGGAGCTGCCACCACATCATGCAGTGTAAGGAACAGAGCGGAGCTGCCACCACATCATACAGTGTAAGGGACAGAGCGGAGCTGCCAACACATCATGCAGTGTAAGGGACAGAGCGGAGCTGCCACCACATCATGCAGTGTAAGGAACAGAGCGGAGCTACCACCACATCATACAGTGTAAGGAACAGAGCGGAGCTGCCACCACATCATGCAGTGTAAGGAACAGAGCGGAGCTGCCACCACATCATGCAGTGTAAGGAACAGAGCGGAGCTACCATCACATCATGCAGTGTAAGGGACAGAGCGGAGCTGCCCCCACATCATGCAGTGTAAGGGACAGAGCGGAGCTGCCACTACATCATGCAGTGTAAGGGACAGAGCGGAGCTGCCACCACATCATGCAGTGTAAGGGACAGAACGGAGCTGCCACCACATCATGCAGTGTAAGGGACAGAACGGAGCTGCCACCACATCATGCAGTGTAAGGGACAGAGCGGAGCTGCCACCACATCATGCAGTGTAAGGACAGAGCGGACCTGCCACCACATCATACAGTGTAAGGGACAGAGCGGACCTGCCACCACATCATACAGTGTAAGGGACAGAGCGGAGCTGCCACCACATCATACAGTGTAAGGGACAGATCGGAGCTGCCACCACATCATGCAGTGTAAGGGACAGAGCTGAGCTGCCACCACATCATGCAGTGTAAGGGACAGAGCGGAGCTGCCACCACATCATACAGTGTAAGGGACAGATCGGAGCTGCCACCACATCATGCAGTGTAAGGGACAGAGCGGAGCTGCCAACACACCATGCAGTGTAAGGGATAGAGCAGAGCTGCCACCACATCATACAGTGTAAGGGACAGAGCGGAGCTGCCACCACAACATACAGTGTAAGGGAGAGAGCGGAGCTGCCACCACATCATGCAGTGTAAGGAACAGAGCGGAGCTGCCACCACACCATACAGTGTAAGGAACAGAGCGGAGCTGCCACCACATCATGCAGTGTAAGGAACAGAGCGGAGCTACCACCACATCATGCAGTGTAAGGAACAGAGCGGAGCTGCCACCACACCATACAGTGTAAGGGACAGAGCGGAGCTGCCACCACATCATGCAGTGTAAGGGACAGAGCGGAGCTGCCACCACACCATACAGTGTAAGGGACAGAGCGGAGCTGCCACCACACCATGCAGTGTAAGGACAGAGCGGAGCTGCCACCACATCATGTAGTGTAAGGGACAGAGCAGAGCTGCCACCACACCATGCAGTGTAAGGACAGAGCGGAGCTGCCACCACATCATGCAGTGTAAGGGACAGAGCAGAGCTGCCACCACATCATACAGTGTAAGGGACAGAGCGGAGCTGCCACCACATCATGCAGTGTAAGGGACAGAGCGGAGCGGCCACCGCATCATACAGTGTAAGGGACAGAGCGGAGCTGCCACCACACCATGCAGTGTAAGGACAGAGCGGAGCTGCCACCACATCATGCAGTGTAAGGGACAGAGCAGAGCTGCCACCACATCATGTAGTGTAAGGACAGAGCGGAGCTGCCACCACATCATGCAGTGTAAGGGACAGAGCGGAGCTGCCACCACATCATTCAGTGTAAGGGACAGAGCGGAGCTGCCACCGCATCATGCAGTGTAAGGACAGAGCGGAGCTGCCACCACATCATGCAGTGTAAGGGACAGAGCAGAGCTGCCACCACATCATGCAGTGTAAGGGACAGAGCGGAGCTGCCACCACATCATGCAGTGTAAGGACAGAGCGGAGCTGCCACCACATCATACAGTGTAAGGGACAGAGCGGAGCTGCCACCACATCATTCAGTGTAAGGACAGAGCGGAGCTGCCACCACATCATGCAGTGTAAGAGACAGAGCGGAGCTGCCACCACATCATGCAGTGTAAGGAACAGAGCAGAGCAGCCACCACATCATGCAGTGTAAGGGACAGAGCACAACTGCTGCACATGCCCAGTGTACCAGCTTCATCTACCACATTTACTGTATGTGTGGATCTGAGCCCTCACACATCACACTGGACCAGAGAGCAGCTAGCAGCAGGAAGAGACGGGAGCCTTACCATGAAGTGGGGGATTGTGAACTTAGAAAGTGCAGCACTGGTTCTATTATGTTTATGTATTTATTTATTATGATATGTTTAAACATTTCCTAACCACTTTAAAATGTTTCAAACAGCCTATACTACAGACCATCTGTACTGTTAAATATCAATACTGTATTCCATTCAGTATCCAGTTTATGTATAGACCAATTTTTAGGACTGTTACCATTCTGCCAGACTCCTGTACTTACTCCAATGAGCTGCAGAGTTTTTGGATTGCATTAGGAACCCCCCTCTAAAAATCCTGCGTTTGCCACTGTGCCCCGTTAACAATGCACAGCACACACATTGGATGATGTTGGTCACATGTTCATGTGGCCAATATCGTCTAGTGTGTATGATTCTTAAACCAAACCCAGGTATTTCTAGTTAATAACCATTATACATTCTAATAGAACTAGACTACAAGGGAAATTTACTAAGGTCAGGGAATCCGTATTCCGGCGAAAATACTAATCGTAAATAGGGCAAATTTTCTAATCTGCCGTGTTCCCACGATTTGTATTTTCCGATGGCATAGACGTTCGTATATGTCTGCCATATTACCGTCTGCGAAATATGTAAGACGTGGCAGCATCGCACGGATCAGTCAGATACGTGCGATGCTCCCCTGTGTAAAAATAAAAAAAACATAAAAATACAGGGAAAAGTTGGGGTCCCCCTGTATTTCTATAACCAGCACCAGGCTCATGGGCCGGTCATGGTTCCCAAAATAAGGAGGACAATATGACTAGGGCAGTGGTTCCCAAACTTTTTTGAAGCACCCTAGAGTATCAGAATTTTTTCATGGCACCCCTAGGCCAAAAGTTATATCCCTAGAACTTCAGAAAACAATATATAATGAAATAAGTTGCGCTTAGATGTCATCCTTAGGTCCAGTTATGTGGTGAGGAACATGATTCACTTCTGTTTATCCACATATTTTATAACTGAGAGCCACAAGCACTGATTTTCCTTTTATTGACCATATATAATTTGAATTTGTCCTGGACCACCAACCCAGGGCACCCCTGCAAGTGCTCCGAGGCACCCCTGGGAGCCTAGGCGCACAGTTTGGGAACCATAGGACTAGGGGTCCCCCATATTTTGAAAACCAGCACTGGGCCCAAACAGCGTGCAGGCTATTGCCACACCCGCAGGAAGACTTGTTTTATAAGTTCCCCCTGGCTAAAGCATTAACTCCTGACTGGTCAGCCCGGGCTGAAACCAAGGGCTGTCCCCGGCACCCCTGGGTGGTGAGCAGGAGGCTGAGAGCCATAAATGTGTAAAAATACAATAATAAACTACTGGTTTAAGTAATAATAATAATAATATGATATTTATATAGCACTTTTCTCCTAATAGGACTCAAAGTGCTTTACCATTGTCTTTACAGCTCAAAATACAAAACAGGCTTGTAGAACTACAAGTTCCAGAAAGCCTCCCCATGGCTGGTAATTGTCAGGACACTTTATGATTTATTTATTTTCTATTTTTTTTACAAAGAGAAGGATTGCGCGGGTCGGACTGATCTGTGCAGGCTTCAGCCAAATGCGCCGGGAGTATTCTCCAGCCGTGGTTTCAGAACAAGTACCTGCCGTATATCAGATACGACGGCCTGATTGTAAATTTGGATTCACCACTCAAATAAATAGTGTTATCCATTCATTTTCTTTCAATGGTGTATTCATACGTAAAACACAATACAAATGAATATACCATTCGTATAAGAGTACGCATGGCCGTATGCTGCCCTTTGGAAATTCTGAAAATACAAATTTACAAATCGAATGGCTACAAATACTGGCACCCGCAGCCATTCGAACTTAGTAACCTTCCCCCTAGATTAGAAGAGGTGCAGAAATGGGTACAGAAGGTAACATTGTCATTTGATGTTCAGTTTTGGAGACCGAGCTGATTTCCAATTGTCTGAATCTTTATCTGCAACGTTTCTATAAACAATCCACATACGGAATAACCATCAGAGTTCGGGGGTTAAATTCATTGTCTCAAAAATCATGAAATCATATCTATTTTTTATTTTATTTTTTTATTTTTTTTGCAAAGGGTTAAATGATTTCATGGCAGCCGCCAAAGGGAAGGAAAAAAACCTGTGACATTTGTGCAACAATCACACGGTTAACTTTTGATATGTTGCCCAAACAAAGAGACCGGCATCTTTGTGCGGCAGATGAAGAATTAACGGCCAGACAAACTCATTAAAGAGCTATCACATGTGCCAGGATGTTCTCCGGGACAGCTTGATATATGGCCCCACTTCTACCCAGCCAAAAACCGATGAGATGCTGAGTTCATGATCTGCGATGGGACAAAGGCGAGCAAACAACAAAGGCTGGAGATCATAAAGAAGGCAGGTAAGTGGTCAATGAGATTCAGCGTCTATGTGTGTGTACAGTACTGGGGCCCAATGTGGCAGCCAACGGCCCATCCTGCCAAGTGCACAGTTTACTGCGTCGTATAAACCTTCATCTTCCTATATGAATCTTTCCTTTATGCCTGGGAAAACTTTGCAGCAAACCGACTTTTATTCTTCAGCGGATATTGTTCTGTTGTCACTCAAGGGTATGAATTGTGGGCTGTAGTTATCGGAATAAGAAAATATGTGGGTATAACGCACCGAATTGTATATAATATCTATATCAAAGTCTGTTGTCATCACGTTTGTGTCCACCCTGGTAATTGTGAGCATTGTTCTCACCATCGAGTCTTGCATCAGCCCTGCAGGGCATCCCCTTAAAAATGATGGATGTTCTCCTGGGAACGTAGGTCGATGCCTGCTCGGAGTGGGTGGCTGACATCACATGACATTAGCGCCCACCCCATCACGTGACTTCAGCGCCTGCCCCGTATTCACCCATATTACCGATAGGGAGAAAAATCATTCGATGGTCAGTGGAGTTTATCTGCGCTAGCTGCGAGTATAAGCAGCCTAGCAATCAGGTCTGAATCGGCCTCATGTACAAAATCAGGGTACAGAGATATCGGCATACAGTAGCGTGCGGCTCTAAACCAATCCCTGCGCCTCATACAGGTGCTCTGAGAGAAGAGGCAGCCTGTTTGCAGGCTCCGATTGGGCAGCCTCCTGTCCAACGGTGCAGTAGACTTTGGCATTGTGCACAGGTCTCCGGTAACATGGCGTCTGTGTCGCTTTCCTTGGGAACTGCCGGAAAATGTCCGCTGCAGCTATTTTCCCAGTGATTTTTGCAGCTGCGGTCCCAGTAGCGGGCCAATGGAGAGGTGACTATTATAAAATGGGTGCAGGGTGTGTGAGACCCTAAACCCCGTATACTGTATCTCCAGATAACGTTGTTTCATAGGTCAAAATGGTGGCTGCGTTCTCGAAAGTAGCAGCCTCTATTCGCAGAACGTGTTTGGGATCTTCCCTGGAATCTACAGGGAAAGAGATTTTTCATTTCATTTGTAAAAGTGTTGAACTTGAACACAGAGATTAAACTGCGACAAACCTCCGGGGTCTCGGATGGGGTTTGGTAATTAAGCCGTTTATGGCAGACAGCAATGTCTCTGGTGGGATCTTCTGTCTCAGCTCGTTACACTCACTCCTTATAGGAATATCTCATTTCTCTGTGTTCCCTGAGCTCATTTCCATTGCTGGCTGTAGTTCCATGCTCCTGTCTCATATGTCCCCCTCTACACCCCATGGAATTTCATAACTGGTGCACACCCTACCCCAGTGCTCACAATAACATTCTGTAGACCTCACCTTGGACTCAGGTAGGACCTCTTATCCACTACAGGGCTACTTACAGCGAGGAGAGGATGGTCAGGGGAGGATTGGGGCATTTCACAGGTGGAGGAGAGCCTGGGGAGCTGGACAACTCCCACCCATCTCCATTATACTACTAACAGCAGTAAAAGAGGGGTCACTGTGGAGCCGCTGACCACCAGGGAACACGTCAGTAATTATACCCCTCATCACAGGGAACACGTCTCTAATTATACCCCTCATCACAGGGAACACGTCTGTAATTATACCCCTCATCACAGGGAACACGTCTGTAATTATACCCCTCACCACAGGGAACATGTCTGTAATTATACCCCTCATCACAGGGAACATGCCTGTAATTATACCCCTCACCACAGGGAACACGTCTGTAATAATACCCCTCAACACAGGAACATGTCTGTAATTATACCCCTCATCACTGGGAACATGTCTGTAATTATACCCCTCATCACAGGGAACACGCCTGTAATTATACCCCTCACCACAGGGAACATGTCTGTAATTATACCCCTCATCACAGGAACACGTCTCTAATTATACCCCTCATCACAGGGAACACGTCTGTAATTATACCCCTCATCACAGGAACACGTCTCTAATTATACCCCTCATCACAGGGAACACGTCTGTAATTATACCCCTCATCACAGGGAACACGTCTGTAATTATACCCCTCATCACAGGGAACACGACTGTAATTATACCCCTCATCACAGGGAACACGTCTGTAATTATACCCCTCATCACAGGGAACACGTCTGTAGTTATACCCCTCATCACAGGAACACGTCTGTAATTATACCCCTCATCACAGGAACACGTCTCTAATTATACCCCTCATCACAGGGAACACGTCTGTAATTATACCCCTCATCACAGGGAACACGTCTGTAATTATACCCCTCATCACAGGGAACACGTCTGTAATTATACCCTTCATCACAGGGAACATGCCTGTAATTATACCCCTCACCACAGGGAACACGTCTGTAATAATACCCCTCAACATAGGAACATGTCTGTAATTATACCCCTCATCACTGGGAACATGTCTGTAATTATACCCCTCATCACAGGGAACACGCCTGTAATTATACCCCTCACCACAGGGAACATGTCTGTAATTATACCCCTCACCACAGGGAACATGTCTGTAATAATACCACTCAACACAGGAACATGTCTGTAATTATACCCCTCATCACAGGAAACACGTCTGTAATTATACCCCTCATCACAGGGAACATGCCTGTAATTATACCCCTCATCAGAGGGAACGCGCCTGTAATTATACCCCTCACCACAGGGAACACGCCTGTAATTATACCCCTCACCACAGGGAACACGTCTGTAATTATACCCCTCATCACAGGGAACACGTCTGTAATTATACCCCTCATCACAGGAACACGTCTGTAATTATACCCCTCATCACAGGGAACACGCCTGTAATTATACCCCTCACCACAGGGAACACGTTTGTAATAATACCACTCAACACAGGGAACACGCCTGTAATTATACCCCTCACCACAGGGAACACGTCTGTAATAATACCGCTCAACACAGGAACATGTCTGTAATTATACCCCTCATCACAGGGAACACGTCTGTAATTATACCCCTCATCACAGGGAACACGTCTGTAATTATATCCCTCACCACAGGGAACACGTCTGTAATTATACCCCTCACCACAGGGTAAAACGTCTGTAATTATACCCCTCATCACAGGGAACACGCCTGTAATTATACCCCTCACCACAGGGAACACGTCTGTAATAATACCACTCAACACAGGAACATGTCTGTATTTATACCGCTCATCACAGGGAACACGCCTGTAATTATACCCCTCACCACAGGGAACACGTCTGTAATTATACCCCTCATCACAGGAACACGTCTGTAATTATACCCCTCATCACAGGGAACACGCCTGTAATTATACCCCTCACCACAGGGAACACGTCTGTAATAATACCACTCAACACAGGGAACACGCCTGTAATTATACCCCTCACCACAGGGAACACGTCTGTAATAATACCACTCAACACAGGAACATGTCTGTAATTATACCCCTCATCACAGGGAACACGTCTGTAATTATACCCCTCATTACAGGGAACACGCCTGTAATTATACCCCTCACCACAGGGAACACGTCTGTAATTATACCCCTCACCACAGGTAACACGTCTGTAATTATACCCCTCATCACAGGGAACACGCCTGTAATTATACCCCTCACCACAGGGAACACGTCTGTAATAATACCACTCAACACAGGAACATGTCTGTAATTATACCGCTCATCACAGGGAACACGTCTGTAATTATAACCCTCATCACAGGGAACACGCCTATAATTATACCCCTCACCACAGGGAACACGTCTGTAATTATACCCCTCACCACAGGGAACATGTCTGTAATTATACCCCTCATCACAGGGAACACACCTGTAATTATACCCCTCACCACAGGGAACACGTCTGTAATAATACCACTCAACACAGGAACATGTCTGTAATTATACCCCTCATCACAGGGAACACGTCTGTAATTATACCCCTCATCACAGGGAACACGCCTGTAACTATACCCCTCATCACAGGGAAAGCGCCTGTAATTATACCCCTCACCACAGGGAACACGTCTGTAATTAAACCCCTCACCACAGGGAACACGTCTGTAATTATACCCCTCACCACAGGGAACACGTCTGTAATTATACCCCTCATCACAGGGAACACGTCTGTAATTATACCCCTCATCACAGGAACACGTCTGTAATTATACCCCTCATCACAGGGAACACGCCTGTAATTATACCCCTCACCACAGGGAACACGTCTGTAATAATACCACTCAACACAGGGAACACGCCTGTAATTATACCCCTCACCACAGGGAACACGTCTGTAATTATACCCCTCATCACAGGGAACACGCCTGTAATTATACCCCTCACCACAGGGAACACGTCTGTAATTATACCCCTCACCACAGGGAACACGTCTGTAATTATACCCCTCATCACAGGGAACAAGTCTGTAATTATACCCCTCATCACAGGAACACGTCTGTAATTATACCCCTCATCACAGGGACCGCGTCTGTAATTATACCCCTCATCACAGGGAACATGCCTGTAATTATACCCCTCATCACAGGGAACACATCTGTAATAATACCCCTCATCACAGGGAACACGTCTGTAATTATACCCCTCAACACAGGAACATGTCTGTAATTATACCCCTCATCACAGGAAACACGTCTGTAATTATACCCCTCAACACAGGAACACGTCTGTAATTATACCCCTCATCACAGGGAACACGTCTGTAATTATACCCCTCATCACAGCAACACATCTGTAATTATACCCCTCATCACAGGAACACGTCTGTAATTATACTCCTCATCACAGGGAACACGTCTGTAATTATACCCCTCATCACAGGAACACGTCTGTAATTATACCCCTCATCACAGGAACACGCCTGTAATTATACCCCTCACCACAGGGAACACGTCTGTAATGATACCCCTCAACACAGGAACATGTCTGTAATTATACCCCTCATCACAGCAACACGTCTGTAATTATACCCCTCATCACAGGAACACGTCTGTAATTATACTCCTCATCACAGGGAACACGCCTGTAATTATACCCCTCATCACAGGAACATGTCTGTAATTATACCCCTCATCACTGGGAACACGTCTGTAATTATACCCCTCATCACAGGGAACACGTCTGTAATTATACCCCTCATCACAGGGAACACGTCTATAATTATACCCCTCATCACAGGGAACACGTCTGTAATTATACCCCTCATCACAGGGAACACGCCTGTAATTATACCCCTCACCACAGGGAACACATCTGTAATAATACCCCTCATCACAGGAACATGTCTTTAATTATACCCCTCATCACTGGGAACACGTCTGTAATTATACCCCTCATCACAGGAACACGTCTGTAATTATACCCCTCATCCCAGGGAACACGTCTGTAATTATACCCCTCATCACAGGAACATGCCTGTAATTATACCACTCATCACAGGAACACGTCTGTAATTATACCCCTCATCACAGGGAACACGCCTGTAATTATACCCCTCACCACAGGGAACACGTCTGTAATAATACCACTCAACACAGGGAACACGCCTGTAATTATACCCCTCACCACAGGGAACACGTCTGTAATTATACCCCTCATCACAGGGAACACGCCTGTAATTATACCCCTCACCACAGGGAACACGTCTGTAATTATACCCCTCACCACAGGGAACACGTCTGTAATTATACCCCTCATCACAGGGAACAAGTCTGTAATTATACCCCTCATCACAGGAACACGTCTGTAATTATACCCCTCATCACAGGGACCGCGTCTGTAATTATACCCCTCATCACAGGGAACATGCCTGTAATTATACCCCTCATCACAGGGAACACATCTGTAATAATACCCCTCATCACAGGGAACACGTCTGTAATTATACCCCTCAACACAGGAACATGTCTGTAATTATACCCCTCATCACAGGAAACACGTCTGTAATTATACCCCTCAACACAGGAACACGTCTGTAATTATACCCCTCATCACAGGGAACACGTCTGTAATTATACCCCTCATCACAGCAACACATCTGTAATTATACCCCTCATCACAGGAACACGTCTGTAATTATACCCCTCATCACAGCAACACATCTGTAATTATACCCCTCATCACAGGAACACGTCTGTAATTATACCCCTCATCCCAGGGAACACGTCTGTAATTATACCCCTCATCACAGGAACATGCCTGTAATTATACCACTCATCACAGGAACACGTCTGTAATTATACCCCTCATCACAGGAACACGTCTGTAATTATACCCCTCATCACAGGAACACGTCTGTAATTATACCCCTCATCACAGGAACACGTCTGTAATTATACCCCTCATCACAGGGAACACGTCTGTAATTATACCCCTCATCACAGGAACACGTCTGTAATTATACCCCTCATCACAGGGAACACGTCTGTAATTATACCCCTCATCACAGGAACACGTCTGTAATTATACCCCTCATCACAGGAACACGTCTGTAATTATACCTCTCATCACAGGAACACGTCTGTAATTATACCTCTCATCACAGGGAACACGTCTGTAATTATACCCCTCATCACAGGGAACACGTCTGTAATTATACCCCTCATCACAGGGAACACGTCTGTAATTATACCCCTCATCACAGGGAACACGTCTGTAATTATACCCCTCAGCACAGGGAACACGTCTGTAATTATACCCCTCATCACAGGGAACACGTCTGTAATTATACCCCTCATCACAGGGAACACGTCTGTAATTATACCCCTCATCACAGGGAACACGTCTGTAATTATACCCCTCATCACAGGGAACACGTCTGTATTTATACCCCTCATCACAGGGAGCACGTCTGTAATTATACCCCTCATCACAGGGAGCACGTCTGTAATTATACCCCTCATCACAGGGAACACGTCTGTAATTATACCCCTCATCACAGGGAGCACGTCTGTAATTATACCCCTCATTACTGGGAACACGTCTGTAATTATACCCCTCATCATAGGGAACACATCTGTAATTATACCCCTCATCACAGGAACACGTCTGTAATTATACCCCTCATCACAGGAACACGTCTGTAATTATACCCCTCATCACAGGGAACACATCTGTAATTATACCCCTCATCACAGGGAACACGTCTGTAATTATACCCCTCATCACAGGGAACACGTCTGTAATTATACCCCTCATCACAGGGAACACGTCTGTAATTATACCCCTCATCACAGGGAACACGTCTGTAATTATACCCCTCATCACAGGAACACGTCTGTAATTATACCCCTCATCACAGGAACACGTCTGTAATTATACCCCTCATCACAGGAACACGTCTGTTATTATACCCCTCATCATAGGGAACACGTCTGTAATTATACCCCTCATCACAGGGAACACATCTGTAATTATACCTCTCATCACAGAAACAGGTCTGTAATTATACCCCTCATCACTGGGAACACGTCTGTAATTATACCCCTCATCACAGGAACACGTCTGTAATTATACCCCTCATCACTGGGAACACGTCTGTAATTATACCCCTCATCACAGGAACACGTCTGTAATAATACCCCTCATCACAGGGAACACGTCTGTAATAATACCCCTCATCACAGGGAACACGTCTGTTATTATACCCCTCATCACTGGGAACACGTCTGTAATTATACCCCTCATCACAGGAACACGTCTGTAATTATACCCCTCATCACAGGGAACACGTCTGTAATTATACCCCTCATCACAGGGAACACATCTGTAATTATACCCCTCATCACAGGAACACGTCTGTAATTATACCCCTCATCACAGGAACACGTCTGTAATTATACCCCTCATCACAGGAAACACGTCTGTAATTATACCCCTCATCACAGGGAACATGTCTGTAATTATACCCCTCATCGAGGAACACGGCTGTAATTATACCCCTCATCACAGGGAACACGTCTGTAATTATACCCCTCATCACAGGAACACGTCTGTAATTATACCCCTCATCACAGGGAACACGTCTGTAATTATACCCCTCATCACAGGGAACACGTCTGTAATTATACCCCTCATCACAGGAACACGTCTGTAATTATACCCCTCATCACAGGAACACGTCTGTAATTATACCCCTCATCACAGGAACATGTCTGTAATTATACCCCTCATCACAGGGAACACGTCTGTAATTATACCCCTCATCACAGGAACACGTCTGTAATTATACCCCTCATCACAGGGAACACGTCTGTAATTATACCCCTCATCACAGGAACACGTCTGTAATTATACCCCTCATCACAGGAACACGTCTGTAATTATACCCCTCATCACAGGAACACGTCTGTAATTATACCTCTCATCACAGGGAACACGTCTGTAATTATACCCCTCATCACAGGGAACACGTCTGTAATTATACCCCTCATCACAGGGAACACGTCTGTAATTATACCCCTCATCACAGGGAACACGTCTGTAATTATACCCCTCATCACAGGGAACACGTCTGTAATTATACCCCTCAGCACAGGGAACACGTCTGTAATTATACCCCTCATCACAGGGAACACGTCTGTAATTATACCCCTCATCACAGGGAACACGTCTGTAATTATACCCCTCATCACAGGGAACACGTCTGTATTTATACCCCTCATCACAGGGAGCACGTCTGTAATTATACCCCTCATCACAGGGAGCACGTCTGTAATTATACCCCTCATCACAGGGAACACGTCTGTAATTATACCCCTCATCACAGGGAGCACGTCTGTAATTATACCCCTCATCACAGGGAACACGTCTGTAATTATACCCCTCATCACAGGGAACACGTCTGTAATTATACCCCTCATCACTGGGAACACGTCTGTAATTATACCCCTCATCACAGGGAACACGTCTGTAATTATACCCCTCATCACAGGAACACGTCTGTAATTATACCCCTCATCACAGGGAACACGTTTGTAATTATACCCCTCATCACAGGAACATGTCTGTAATTATACCCCTCATCACAGGGAACACGTCTGTAATTATACCCCTCATCACAGGGAACACGTCTGTAATTATACCCCTCATCACTGGAACACGTCTGTAATTATACCCCTCATCACAGGAGCACGTCTGTAATTATACCCCTCATCACAGGGTAGACGTCTGTAATAATACCCCTCATCACAGGGAACACGTCTGTAATTATACCCCTCATCACAGGGAACACGTCTGTAATTATACCCCTCATCACAGGGAACACGTCTGTAATTATACCCCTCATCACAGGGAACACGTCTGTAATTATACCCCTCATCACAGGGAACACGTCTGCAATTATACCCCTCATCACAGGAGCACGTCTGTAATTATACCCCTCATCACAGGAACATGTCTGTAATTATACCCCTCATCACAGGAACACGTCTGTAGTTATACCCCTCATCACAGGAACACGTCTGTAATTATACCCCTCATCACAGGGAACACGTTTGTAATTATACCCCTCATCACTGGGAACGCGTCTGTAATTATACCCCTCATCACAGGAACACGTCTGTAATTATACCCCTCATCACAGGGAACACGTCTGTAATTATACCCCTCATCACAGGGAACACGTCTGTAATTATACCCCTCATCACAGGAAACACGTCTGTAATTATACCCCTCATCACAGGGAACACGTCTGTAATTATACCCCGCATCACAGGAACATGTCTGTAATTATACCCCTCATCACTGGGAACACGTCTGTAATTATACCCCTCATCACAGGGAACACGTCTGTAATTATACCCCTCATCACAGGGAACACGTCTGTAATTATACCCCTCATCACAGGAGTACGTCTGTAATTATACCCCTCATCACAGGGAACATGTCTGTAATTATACCTCGTGTGCTCTGTTTGGCTCACGAGCTGGCACCATATTTGAAATGGCTTAGCTAGGGGTAGCCAAAGCGCGCTGTCCACTCTCGTCACTTCAGAGACTGACGGTTTTGGGGTCTGCAGAGGCGGAGGCCAGAGCAGGTGGGTCAGAGGGTGGTGAGTATTACTGGGGGCATTATATGTGAGCCACTATTATTATTATTATTATAATTTTATTTATAAGGCGCCACAAGTGTTTCGCAGCGCCGTACAAAGGAACAATACAGGGAGACAAAACTTGGCATAACATTGAATAAATAACAAAAATACAGTACAAATAAAGAGCACCACAGTTCAATACACATTACAGCTTAAATGTAAGTAGTGAGGACCCAATCAACATACAACTAGAGGCTTGAGGCCAATGATGGAGATGAGTATGCGGACGAAGATAGTCACTGAGTGTTGGAGTATAGGAGAGCTGTGAGTGACATGTGAAGAGAAGTGGGCTTTGACAACAGGAGGGAAGAGGGCCCTACTCGGAGGAGCTTACAATCTAGTAAGTAGTGAGGACTCAATCAACAAGTGGGGGCATTATATGTGATGCACTAACTGTGACATAATGAGTGGCACTACTGGGTTCATTATGAGTGAGTGGCACTACTGGGGGCATAATGAGCTGCAGCATGGGCGAATGCACAGAATTGCACCCATAGTCCATGTTACTAGTCATTTTGGTATTACCCCAGAATAGGGAGCGTTAGGTCCCACTGCGACTACATACAGTAGTCATCTCCAGTATATGCCCCATCCAGAGGATCAGGTGCTTTCTGTTCTATTACCTGTTTAGTGTATCTGGGAGAATTTACTAACATCTGAATAGCTACGAATATGCCTATTTGTACCATATGAAGCCGTTACTGGCCGTAAATTCATATTATCCAATTCACAAAGGCCAGTATACAGCCATTCCTGTTCTTTTCACTGGCCTATATGTAATCCTATTCAGTAACACGAATGCATACGCCATCGAAAGGACACCATACCTCCTAACTTTCTTGACCCAGGATCCGGGACAATGCTGCTGCGCGCCGGAGATTTCTGGGGCGTGGCCTAATTTAGGGCGTGGCCTATACTCGCAGCTCCCCCGTGAGGCCACGCCCCCATTTTGCCGCTATGGGGGCATGACCCAGAGGCTCTGTGAGCCTCTAGCCATGCCCCCAGCCCCCTGGCTGCGGGAATAGACGCTGTGCGCATGCGCACAGCGTTTATTCCCCGCTGCTTAGCAGCCGACAGGGGGGACTCCCAACAGCCCCCCCTCACCGCGGGACACTGCCGCCCGCGGGTGGGACAGCGGGACAGGCCCTAATAATCGGGACTGTCCCGCTAAAATAGGGACTGTTGGGAGGTATGGGATACGAATAGGAATCACCATTCATTTCTATGGCCGGTAATTGACCCGAAAATACGTCTGGAAAATACTCCTCGTTTTCCAGCCGTATTTGGCAGAAGCCTGCACAGATCAGTCAGATCCCGACAGTCTTATAAGTGTAAATATAGATACAATAAACAAATAATCAAAAAGCCTGACATGCGGTCCCCCCGCACAGAAATTACCAGAGCCTCGTCCTGGTTCTCGAAATTCAGGATTCAATCCAGATAAGGGATCCCCGCAATGTCTAAAACCAGCACCAGACTCAAGGGCTGTCCTGGTTCCCAAAATACGGGGGGACAAAATGAGTAGGGGTCCCACGGACTTTGAGAACCAGCACCAGGCCCAACCAGCCAGCAGGGTAATACCGCAGCCGGGGGAAACTTTTTATAATAGTTTCCTCGGCCAAATCACCCCCCTGACTGGTCAGCCCAGGAAAGGACCCTGAGGGGGGGAACCCCCCTACCCCAATAAAGGGGTCCACCCCTCCAGAATTACCCCACCTAGGCTGAAGCCCGGTGCTGTCCCTGGTGCCCCAGGGCGGTGGGCACTGGGCTGATGGATTTGTTGTAAAATAAAGTGTTAAATTATTGTAGTATATTGTGGAACTACAACTCTCAGCAAGCCTGCTCCGCATGCAGGGACTTGGAGGACCACAAGTCCCAGCATGTGGAGCATTAATGGGCCCACTGGGTCTTGTAGTTCTACAACATAACAAATAGTTAAATAAGACACACACATAGATAAGTAAAAGTTTATTACACTCTACAATCATTCACGCACGATACTGGCCTGTCTCCTTCTCCAATAGAAGTCCGTCTGTACAGGGCACCGGTGGAAGGAAATGATACCTATCGAGTTCTCCGGTGAAGATCGCATTCTGTTCCCTGTACCATCCAGAAAATGTAAAAAAAAACAGACGTGTATCACCGGACTGAGAGTAGCAGAGAATTTCGCCTACGAGTCCCATAAATACACATATTAGTAAATCTGCCCTAATTACGAGTCATATTTTCTGAAAAATACAGGCAATGACGATCGTATACTGTACATTCGTAGCCGATATCAGCTGTATTCGTATTTCTTCCTTCTTTATTTACCCCTTTATAAAAAAAATACATGTGACACCAGTGGGCGGGTTCTGTAGAGTGAATATATACAGGGAGCCAATGGCTTTATAGAAGACAATAATACATTAATAAATACAGAAATGTCACAACAGCAGCACAGAGGTTTCTGTTTACTGCATTACTTATGTTTATTTCATTGTTGCCTCCGGCTCAGTAACATTTAGATAAATGAGATTATTAATTCAGCAGATCCTCATGTTGTCACCTTTGTGTTCCTGCTGCTGGTTTATATCTTGTTACCTTTCCAAGTTTTCATTTTGCCAGGAAATTGTTCAGGCTTCAATTCTGTATACCTCGGTAACAATAACATGACTACAGACATACTTTAAATTTGGGGAAGAATTTCTGTCATTGAAGACAAAGCCTAGCTGGTCTACAACATCCCCCAAATAAATAGTACTGTACAATAGCAACCTTTGGCATGCTGGAATGCATACGTCAACATACCCCTCCTCACATCAAGTCCCTGTCACATGCAGCCCTGTCCTCACTGACACATCCCCCATCACTCATCTCCTGATATACTCTGTGCTGCTGGGGACCCTGCTCCTCCCACTATATAACTCTCAGTCTGTGGCTCCCTGCTGCCCCCATTCCCCTCCTCACATCATGTCACTGCCCCTGTCATACAGCCCTGTCCTCAATGACACATCCCTCATCTCCTGATACAATCTGTGCTGCTGGGGACCCTGCTCCTCCCACTATATAACTCTCAGTCTGTGGCTCCCTGCTGCCCCCATTCCCCTCCTCACATCATGTCACTGCCCCTGTCATACAGCCCTGTCCTCAATGACACATCCCTCATCTCCTGATATACTCTGTGCTGCTGGGGATCCTGCTCCTCCCACTATATAACTCTCAGTCTGTGGCTTCCTGCTGCCCCCATTCCCCTCCTCACATCATGTCACTGCCCCTGTCACATGCAGCCCTGTCCTCACTGACACATCACTCATCTCCTGATATACTCTGTGCTGCTGGGGACCCTGCTCCTCCCACTATATAACTCTCAGTCTGTGGCTCCCTGCTGCCCCCATTCCCCTCCTCACATCATGTCACTGCCCCTGTCACATGCAGCCCTGTCCTCACTGACACATCACTCATCTCCTGATATACTCTGTGCAGCTGGGGACCCTGCTCCTCCCACTACATAACTCTCAGTCTGTGACTTCCTGCTGCCTCCATTCCCCTCCTCACATCATGTCACTGCCCCTGTCACATGCAGCACTGTCCTTGCTGACACAACACTCATCTCCTGATATACTCTGTGCTGCTGGGGACCCTGTTCCTCCCACTATATACCTCTCAGTCTGTGGCTCCCTGCTGTGTCTATTCCCTGTATGAATAGCCACCTCCCAGTCAAAGTGTGTGCACAGGGCCGGTGCAAGCCCCTCGCCCGTCCCAGGCAAACCCCCCCCCCCGCACCGCCCACCGGGGGGGGGGGGGGAGGGTGCGGACGATACTGTGGCACGGGAGGGGGGGTGCGGGGGACGATACTGCGGCGGGCGATACTGCAATGCGGCACGAGGGGGTTGCAGGCAATACTGCGGCGGGCGCTACTACGATACCCCATAGCACGGGTAGTGCCGCGCTGAAATCCCCCCAGGGGGAGCGGGCGGCGTGAGGCGTGGGAGGGCAGCATTGATTCATGGACGGGATGGGGGAGGGGAGAGGGAGGATCACAGACTCACCTGCTCCCTGCTTTCTGATACCTCTCTATGGTACCTTGGCAGCTCAGTACCGCCCTCCAGTGGCCGGCCCTGTGTGTGCAGTGTGCCAAATGCTGTTGTTAGGGATTTTTGTGCACTTCGTAACAAAAGAAAAAACAACAGCTCAACTCTAAACATCAGTGCTGTGTGCTGCTGTGGATCAGGCACAATATGTTTCAACAATATCACCAGGTTCGGAATTAAAATCCAAATCTTTGATTTAGAATTTCTTGAAAATGGATTAAAACATCTAAAATCATGAAATTTTTGCAATCGAAACCCCGAAATTTGGTTTAAAAATCTGAATTCAGAACTGCAGGGTCTCATGGACGGTGTAATGGTTACATTACTGCTTCACAGCACTGAGGTCATGGGTTCTATCCCCTCCATGTGTTATACAGTATATACGGGGCAGTACGGACGGTGTAATGGTTAGCATTACTGCCTCACAGCGCTGAGGTCATGGGTTCTATCCCCACCATGTGTTATATATACGGGGCAGTACGGATGGTGTAATGGTTACATTACTGCCTCACAGCACTGAGGTCATGGGTTCTATTCCCACCATATGTTATATATACGGGGCAGTACGGATGGTGTAATGGTTACATTACTGCCTCACAGTGCTGAGGTCATGGGTTCTATCCCCACCATGTGTTATATATACGGGGCAGTACGGACGGTGTAATGGTTAGTATTACTGCCTCACAGCACTGAGGTCATGGGTTCTATCCCCACCATGTGTTATATATACGGGGCAGTACGGATGGTGTAATGGTTACATTACTGCCTCACAGCGCTGAGGTCATGGGTTCTATCCCCACCATGTGTTATATATACTGGGCAGTACGGACGGTGTAATGGTTAGTATTACTGCCTCACATCGCTGAGGTCATGGGTTCTATCCCCACCATGTGTTATATATACAGGGCAGTACGGATGGTGTAATGGTTACATTACTGCCTCACAGCGCTGAGGTCATGGGTTCTATCCCCACCATGTGTTATATATACTGGGCAGTACGGATGGTGTAATGGTTACATTACTGCCTCACAGCGCTGAGGTCATGGGTTCTATCCCCACCATGTGTTATATATACTGGGCAGTACGGATGGTGTAATGGTTAGTATTACTGCCTCACAGCGCTGAGGTCATGGGTTCTATCCCCACCATGTGTTATATATACTGGGCAGTACGGACGGTGTAATGGTTAGTATTACTGCCTCACATCGCTGAGGTCATGGGTTCTATCCCCACCATGTGTTATATATACAGGGCAGTACGGATGGTGTAATGGTTACATTACTGCCTCACAGCGCTGAGGTCATGGGTTCTATCCCCACCATGTGTTATATATACTGGGCAGTACGGACGGTGTAATGGTTAGCATTACTGCCTCACATCGCTGAGGTCATGGGTTCTATCCCCACCATGTGTTATATATACAGGGCAGTACGGATGGTGTAATGGTTACATTACTGCCTCACAGCGCTGAGGTCATGGGTTCTATCCCCACCATGTGTTATATATACTGGGCAGTACGGATGGTGTAATGGTTAGTATTACTGCCTCACAGCACTGAGGTCATGGGTTCTATCCCCACCATGTGTTATATATACGGGGCAGTACGGATGGTGTAATGGTTACATTACTGCCTCACAGCGCTGAGGTCATGGGTTCTATCCCCACCATGTGTTATATATACTGGGCAGTACGGACGGTGTAATGGTTAGTATTACTGCCTCACAGCACTGAGGTCATGGGTTCTATCCCCACCATGTGTTATATATACAGGGCAGTACGGACGGTGTAATGGTTACATTACTGCCTCACGGCGCTGAGGTCATGGGTTCTATCCCCACCATGTGTTATATATACGGGGCAGTACGGATGGTGTAATGGTTACATTACTGCCTCACAGCACTGAGGTCATGGGTTCTATCCCCACCATGTGTTATATATACGGGGCAGTACAGATGGTGTAATGGTTAGTATTACTGCCTCACAGCACTGAGGTCATGGGTTCTATCCCACCATGTGTTATATATACGGGGCAGTACGGATGGTGTAATGGTTAGCATTTCTGCCTCACAGCGCTGAGGTCATGGGTTCTATCACCACCATGTGTTATATATACGGGGCAGTACGGATGGTGTAATGGTTAGCATTACTGCCTCACAGCACTGAGGTCATGGGTTCTATCCCCACCATGTGTTATATATATACGGGGCAGTACGGATGGTGTAATGGTTACATTACTGCCTCACAGCGCTGAGGTCATGGGTTCTATCCCCACCATGTGTTATATATACGGGGCAGTACGGACGGTGTAATGGTTACATTACTGCTTCACAGCGCTGAGGTCATGGGTTCTATCCCCACCATGTGTTATATATACGGGGCAGTACAGACGGCGTAATGGTTACATTACTGCTTCACAGCGCTGAGGTCATGGGTTCTATTCCCACCATGTGTTATATATACGGGGCAGTACGGACGGTGTAATGGTTAGCATTACTGCCTCACAGCACTGAGGTCATGGGTTCTATCCCCACCATGTGTTATATATACGGGGCAGTACGGACGGTGTAATGGTTACATTACTGCCTCACAGCACTGAGGTCATGGTGTAATGGTTACATTACTGCTTCACAGCGCTGAGGTCATGGGTTCTATTCCCACCATGTGTTATATATACGGGGCAGTACGGACGGTGTAATGGTTAGCATTACTGCCTCACAGCGCTGAGGTCATGGGTTCTATCCCCACCATGTGTTATATATACGGGGCAGTACGGATGGTGTAATGGTTACATTACTGCCTCACAGCACTGAGGTCATGGGTTCTATCCCCACCATGTGTTATATATACGGGGCAGTACGGATGGTGTAATGGTTACATTACTGCCTCACAGCGCTGAGGTCATGGGTTCTATCCCCACCATGTGTTATATATACGGGGCAGTATGGACGGTGTAATGGTTAGCATTGCTGCCTCACAGCACTGAGGTCATGGGTTCTATCCCCACCATGTGTTATATATACAGGCAGTACGGATGGTGTAATGGTTAGCATTACTGCCTCACAGCACTGAGGTCATGGGTTCTATCCCCACCATGTGTTATATATACGGTGCAGTACGGATGGTGTAATGGTTAGCATTACTGCCTCACAGCGCTGAGGTCATGGGTTCTATCCCCACCATGTGTTATATATACGGTGCAGTACGGACGGTGTAATGGTTAGCATTACTGCCTCACAGCACTGAGGTCATGGGTTTTATCCCCACCATGTGTTATATATACGGGGCAGTACGGACGGTGTAATGGTTACATTACTGCTTCACAGCACTGAGGTCATGGGTTCTATCCCCATGACCTCATATATATACGGGGCAGTACGGATGGTGTAATGGTTAGCATTACTGCCTCACAGCGCTGAGGTCATGGGTTCTATCCCCACCATGTGTTATATATACGGTGCAGTACGGACGGTGTAATGGTTAGCATTACTGCCTCACAGCACTGAGGTCATGGGTTCTATCCCCATGACCTCATATATACGGGGCAGTACGGATGGTGTAATGGTTATAGCATTACTGTCTCACAGCACTGAGGTCATGGGTCCTATCCCCACCATGTGTTATATATACGGGGCAGTACGGATGGTGTAATGGTTAGCATTACTGCTTCACAGCGCTGAGGTCATGGGTTTGATTCCCACCATAGCCCTAACTGTGCAGAGTTTGTATGTTCTCCACCATGCTTCAGTGGGTTTCCTCCGGGTATTCCGGTTTCCTCCCACACTTCACAAATATACTGGTAGGTTATTTGGCTCCCAACCAAATTAACCCTAGAGTGAATGAGTGTGCATGTACATGTGTTAGGGAATATAGATTGTAAGCTCCACTGGGGCAGGGACTGATGTGAGTGTTCTAATATTCTCTGTAAAGCGCTACGGAATATGTGTGCGCTATGTAAGAAACTGTTAATAAATAAATTAAATAAGTAGATTTTGGTTTGGAAACCGCAACATATGGGTGTGCTCTCTAAAAAACCAAACCGCACATTTCCAAAATAAATCTCTTATAACAAGTGTGGCATTATAAGAGATATTAAGAATCCTTCTTGTCCCAGTCGCTGTGCGCACAGATTTCCTCGCTCAGTAAGATGCACAATAGCGCGGCAGAAGGCGATGGTAACAGGACGGCTAATTACAAAACACAACAATTTAACACCAGATTATCTCTGACAAGTGACAGATGTAGGGAAACGAGGATTCCAAAACACAGATAGCGAGAATCCGGATCCTCCAGCGCTAAGCAATGCGGCGTGTACAGACCCTTGGAGAATTGCTACACAGATTATTGTGTTTGTCTTCCCTAAGGGTGTACAATGCAGGGTGTGGATCACTGAGATGTACCTGTCCTGTACCCTCACCTGCCCTGTACTCTCACCTGTAGCCTCACCTGTGCCATCATTTGTCCTGTACAATCATCTGTGGCCTCACCTGTGCCATAACCTGTCCTGTACCTCCTCACCTGTCCTGTGATATCACCTGTCCTGTGTCCTCACCTGTCCTATACCCTCACA
>NC_139219.1:7422210-7587210 GCF_055691185.1 Crinia signifera
TGGGTGCCGTGAATCAAGGGAGGGGGGGGGCGCAGGTGTCGGCGAATCGCGTGAGAGGACGGGGGTCCGCAAAGCGTGGGAGGGGGTGTGAATTGCGCGAGGGGGGGTTGCGAATCGCGGGAGGGGGGTGCGCGGGGGGTCCGTGAATTGCGGGAAGGGGGGGGGGCACGGGGCGCGATGAATCACCTAGTTGGTTATATATTCTTGTAGAAGGATGGTATGATGTTGCTGTCATTCAGAATGCATTTACATAAACAGTAATAGTAGCAGTAAAAGGTCTGACTTAAAACACCTACAGTAAAACAGAACAGGTGTTATATATTATACAAAGAATTGGTTGATGATGTGTAGGTTGACGTGCACATAGTTCATAGTTGTCACTGGAAAAAAATTGCTACAAGAAAAAATCAACACAGAAAGTTCAACACATGTAAATGTTGACATAAGTGTGGCACTTCATCGGTGTCCATGTCGACACATGAGAATGAATATGAAAACGCTCAAAAAAAGAAAAATAAATCTTCAAAAACTCATGTCAACCTTCTTCATTGTCTATCATAGCCGTGCCAGTGTTTTGCATGTGCCATTTAATCCTGGGGTTGCCATGAATTGCGCGCGGGGGGGTGGAGGGAGGAGGTGAGGGGTGTCCGCGAATCGGGAGGAGGGGTCGTGGGTGGATGCTGTGAATTGCGGGAGGGGGGGGTCACGGAGGGGGGGGTCACGGGGGGGGGGTGCCGCGAATTGTGGGAGGGGGGGGCGCGGGGGGTTGCAGTGAATCGCGGGAGGGTGGGTCGCGGGGGCGGGGGGTTGCCGCAATGACCGGAGGAGGGCTCAGGGGTGGGGAATCGCGGTAGGGGGGGTCGTGGGGGGCACCGTGAACCGCGGGAGAGGGGGGCCCGGGGGGTTGGCGCGAATCGTGGGAGGGGATCGCGGGGTGCCGCGAATCGCAGGAGGGGGGTGTGTCACGGGGTGGGGCCGCGAATCGTGGGAGTCACCGGGGGTGCCGCGAATTGCGGGAGGGGGGGGCGCGGGGGGTTGCAGTGAATCGCGGGAGGGTGGGTCGCGGGGGGTTGCCGCAATGACCGGAGGGGGCTCAGGGGTGGGGAATCGCGGTAAAGGGGGTCGTGGGGGGCACCGTGAACCGCGGGAGAGGGGGCCCGGGGGTTGGCGCGAATCGTGGGAGGGGGGTGTGTCACGGGGTGGGGCCGCGAATCGCGGGAGTCACCGGGGGTGCCGCGAATTGCGGGGGGTGTGCTGCAAATCGCGGGAGGGGGGTCGCGGGGGTGCCGCGAATCGCCACAAGAAAAAATCAACACAGAAAGTTCAACACATGTAAATGTTGACATAAGTGTGGCACTTCATCGGTGTCCATGTCGACACATGAGAATGAATATGAAAACATTCAAAAAAAGAAAAATAAATCTTCAAAAACTCATGTCAACCTTTTTCATTGTCGACCATAGCCGTGCCAGTGTTTTGCATGTGCCATTTAATCCTGGGGTTGCCGTGAATCGCGAGCGGGGGGGGGGGGAGGGAGGAGGTGAGGGGTGTCCGCGAATCACGGGAGGAGGGTCGTGGGTGGATGCCGTGAATTGCGGGAGGGGGGTCGCGGGGGGGGGGTGTGGGTGCCGCGAATTGTGGGAGGGGGGGGCGGGGGTTGCAGTGAATCGCGGGAGGGTGGGTGGCGGGGGCGTGGGGTTGCCGCAATGACAGGAGGGGGGGTCAGGGGTGGGGAATCGAGGTAGGGGGGGTCATGGGGGGCACCGTAAACCGCAGGAGGGGGGTCCCAGGGGGTTGGCGCGAATCGTGGGAGGGGGGGGTCGCGGGGTGCCGCAAATCGCAGGAGGGGGGGTGTCACGGGGTGGGGCCGCGAATCGCGGGAGTCACCGGGGGTGCCGCGAATTGCGGGGGGTGTGCTGCAAATCGTGGGAGGGGGGTTGCGGGGGGTGCCGCGAATCGCCACAAGAAAAATCAACACAGAAAGTTCAACACATGTAAATGTTGACATAAGTTGTGGCACTTCATCGGTGTCCATGTCGACACATGAGAATGAATATGAAAACATTGAAAAAGTGAAAAATAAATCTTGTCAACCTTTTTCATTGTCGACCATAGCCATGTCAGTGTTTTGCATGTGCCATTTAATCGTGGGGATGCCGTGAATGGGGGGGGGGGGGGGGGGGAGGGGAGGGAGGGAGGGAGGTGCATACCTCCCAACATGACCCTCTCCAGGAGGGACACATTGCTCTGTTTCTGGACTTTCTTCTTAATTTATGGATTACCATCACCTGTGCTTAAACACCTTTCTTATCAATTACCCTGCTTAAAACAGGTGATGACAATCATAAATTAAGATGGAAGTCCACAACCCAGCGTTACAGCTCCAGACACACTTTGAGTGACAGATGTAGCCAAATATATAAGAGATATACAAGGATATATCACATTCAAAAGGGCTGCGTGCTATATATCTGGACGGTTCAAGAGAAATCTTATGCGACTTCTCCCTCCGAGCAGTGACTTTGACCCTTTCATGACTGTACGACAGAATCAGGCTGATCGAGGCCAGTGCTGATGTCACAGAGCATCCCTGAAAACGCCTGGGCGCGCCTTTGTTTTTCTGACACTCCCATAAAATGGTTGGTTCCCACCCACAAACACATGCGGTCATTCCATTATCAATAGGGATTGTGAATTGGCACATCCGCGATCAACTCTGAATAACCCCCCCTTTGTCAGTATCTTTTTATTCCCCCCCCCCCCCCCCCCCCGTTAGGACCCTTCGCTTTTTGCACTGTTTATGTTTGTGTTCCATGTTGTATTCCAGGTACCGGCGGCCGCGACCACACGCAACGGTTCTGGAAAAGTGTGAATTCTAACGAAGGAAGAAAAAGTTTCTGAATACAGCACACATTTGGCAACGACTATATAGTTAACGGCCAATGTGATTCCCAATTCCCACCAATCTGCTCCCGTAATAAAAGGGAGGTAACAGAGACCTGATTAAAATCATCTTTAGAGACGCTCTAAGTTCACATTCTTCAAAGGGGGAAGCGTCGCAGGACCTGCAGCATTCCCGCCTGCGAAACTGTTCAATGCTCTCTCTCTCCAAGATTATCAGCCCATGTTTATTAACAGGACCATGGGATGGAAAAAGGGGGAGCGGCGTTCCACTTGGTCGTCTCATCTAGATAAAACGGGGAGGTGAAGGGGCTGAAAGCGGAGGCGCCCGGCGACATGAATACGATACAAATTCATATTTTGCTCCATCTCAAACAAAACTGCTTCATAGACGGACAAGATCAGATCAACAGCGGAACCTGACAAAGGGAAGAATGGATGGGTAGAAGGGACCATCTGCCTTGGAGCACACCCAAATCTCGCTGATCTACCAGGCCAAACTACCAGCTATATGAAGATTGCCCATTCCAAGAGTAGTCTAATCCACATTCACACAATCAGCCTCTATGCCTATTACTTTGGCTGCAACTTTTTTTGTGCAATTAAGTAATTTATTCCTTTCTTGTTCCTCCTGCTTCTAATGAATCCAAGCCACAAACAAGCCCCAGTTGCTCCTATTCAAGGAGCCTGATTGCTTCTGGCAGTAATTGCTAAAATCCTGAAGAGGGGACAGGAAAGGAAAAGCATATTGTTTGTGGGGGTAATAGGTGAGGACCCGCCACTCTTGACCTGTAATACATTAGTGTCACTGAACATTTGGCGGACTTGTGATGATTACCAATGAAAGTGAGAGAGAGATAGAAGGGGAGAGAGAGAGGGAGAAAGAGAGAGAGGGGGGGGGGGGAAGAGACCGGCTCGGAGACAGAGGTAGGAATCTGCCTCATCTAAATGACGGGAGCCGCATAAATTTGCATGGTGATTATCTGTCCTTTTGTTTGTGTCCCTAATTATTATGACACATTATGTCTTCATCGTGCAAGATTTTGATCTGTCTTGTTCGAAATGAATGTTGGAAAATGCTGAGCATTGATGCAACAAGTACTATTAGTGTATATATACTGTATATACATATAATTGCACTAGGTGATTCATCGCGCCCTACGGGCGCTCTTCACACCGTCGTAAGGGGCTGCGCCCCCTTAATATTTGCATATGAGAAATATGGTAAGAATTGTATGAAAGATGGCCTGTATTGCAACTTGAGTTATAGGTGAAATGTGTTAAATAGAGAGCATATGATGTGGAAGGGTGTGTGTATTGTTTTGGTTTAATTAAAAAGCGGTTACAGAGTAAGATGTACATTGATAGTGTGGATGGTACAGTGACATTTGTGGGTGTGGGGGGGGGCTGTGTGTGCATGTTGTTTAGGTGTGTGTGTGTGCAATAGTATAGTAGGGTGTTTCTGAGTCAGCGGCTCCCCACTGGCGGAGGTCACGACACAGGAAAACAGGAGGCTGGGTAGTGATAGGGGTGTGTGGACATAAGGGGGACTAAAGAGGAGGGTGGGAGATACTGTGCAGCTTCTGCCAGTGGGTGAGGGTCCAGCGTGGCAGTACAGGAGTACAGGATGGTGGCCCTTAGTCAGTGTCTCCTCCTACTGGGTGGGAGTTCGGGTGCATGAGAGCAGGAGGCTGGGCTATGAGGCATGATAGGGACATGTGGGCAAAACAGCGTCAGCAAACTCCCCAGTGGTGGAAGTTACGGTTCAGGAGAGCAGGAATCTGGGTAGTGATAGGGGTGTGTGAGTATACGGGGGACTAAAGAGGGGCGCGGGGGTGCCGTGAATCAAGGGAGGGGGGGGGCGCAGGTGTCGGCGAATCGCGTGAGAGGACGGGGGTCCGCAAAGCGTGGGAGGGGGTGTGAATTGCGCGAGGGGGGGTTGCGAATCGCGGGAGGGGGGTGCGCGGGGGGTCCGTGAATTGCGGGAAGGGGGGGGGGCACGGGGCGCGATGAATCACCTAGTTGGTTATATATTCTTGTAGAAGGATGGTATGATGTTGCTGTCATTCAGAATGCATTTACATAAACAGTAATAGTAGCAGTAAAAGGTCTGACTTAAAACACCTACAGTAAAACAGAACAGGTGTTATATATTATACAAAGAATTGGTTGATGATGTGTAGGTTGACGTGCACATAGTTCATAGTTGTCACTGGAAAAAAATTGCTACAAGAAAAAATCAACACAGAAAGTTCAACACATGTAAATGTTGACATAAGTGTGGCACTTCATCGGTGTCCATGTCGACACATGAGAATGAATATGAAAACGCTCAAAAAAAGAAAAATAAATCTTCAAAAACTCATGTCAACCTTCTTCATTGTCTATCATAGCCGTGCCAGTGTTTTGCATGTGCCATTTAATCCTGGGGTTGCCATGAATTGCGCGCGGGGGGGTGGAGGGAGGAGGTGAGGGGTGTCCGCGAATCGGGAGGAGGGGTCGTGGGTGGATGCTGTGAATTGCGGGAGGGGGGGGTCACGGAGGGGGGGGTCACGGGGGGGGGGGGTGCCGCGAATTGTGGGAGGGGGGGGCGCGGGGGGTTGCAGTGAATCGCGGGAGGGTGGGTCGCGGGGGCGGGGGGTTGCCGCAATGACCGGAGGAGGGCTCAGGGGTGGGGAATCGCGGTAGGGGGGGTCGTGGGGGGCACCGTGAACCGCGGGAGAGGGGGCCCGGGGGGTTGGCGCGAATCGTGGGAGGGGATCGCGGGGTGCCGCGAATCGCAGGAGGGGGGTGTGTCACGGGGTGGGGCCGCGAATCGTGGGAGTCACCGGGGGTGCCGCGAATTGCGGGAGGGGGGGGCGCGGGGGGTTGCAGTGAATCGCGGGAGGGTGGGTCGCGGGGGGTTGCCGCAATGACCGGAGGGGGGCTCAGGGGTGGGGAATCGCGGTAAAGGGGGTCGTGGGGGGCACCGTGAACCGCGGGAGAGGGGGCCCGGGGGGTTGGCGCGAATCGTGGGAGGGGGGTGTGTCACGGGGTGGGGCCGCGAATCGCGGGAGTCACCGGGGGTGCCGCGAATTGCGGGGGGTGTGCTGCAAATCGCGGGAGGGGGGTCGCGGGGGGTGCCGCGAATCGCCACAAGAAAAAATCAACACAGAAAGTTCAACACATGTAAATGTTGACATAAGTGTGGCACTTCATCGGTGTCCATGTCGACACATGAGAATGAATATGAAAACATTCAAAAAAAGAAAAATAAATCTTCAAAAACTCATGTCAACCTTTTTCATTGTCGACCATAGCCGTGCCAGTGTTTTGCATGTGCCATTTAATCCTGGGGTTGCCGTGAATCGCGAGCGGGGGGGGGGGGAGGGAGGAGGTGAGGGGTGTCCGCGAATCACGGGAGGAGGGGTCGTGGGTGGATGCCGTGAATTGCGGGAGGGGGGGTCCGCGGGGGGGGGTGTGGGTGCCGCGAATTGTGGGAGGGGGGGGCGGGGGTTGCAGTGAATCGCGGGAGGGTGGGTGGCGGGGGCGTGGGGTTGCCGCAATGACAGGAGGGGGGGTCAGGGGTGGGGAATCGAGGTAGGGGGGGTCATGGGGGGCACCGTAAACCGCAGGAGGGGGGTCCCAGGGGGTTGGCGCGAATCGTGGGAGGGGGGGTCGCGGGGTGCCGCAAATCGCAGGAGGGGGGGTGTCACGGGGTGGGGCCGCGAATCGCGGGAGTCACCGGGGGTGCCGCGAATTGCGGGGGGTGTGCTGCAAATCGTGGGAGGGGGGTTGCGGGGGGTGCCGCGAATCGCCACAAGAAAAAATCAACACAGAAAGTTCAACACATGTAAATGTTGACATAAGTGTGGCACTTCATCGGTGTCCATGTCGACACATGAGAATGAATATGAAAACATTGAAAAAGTGAAAAATAAATCTTGTCAACCTTTTTTATTGTCGACCATAGCCATGTCAGTGTTTTGCATGTGCCATTTAATCGTGGGGATGCCGTGAATGGGGGGGGGGGGGGGGGAGGGAGGGAGGGAGGGAGGTGCATACCTCCCAACATGACCCTCTCCAGGAGGGACACATTGCTCTGTTTCTGGACTTTCTTCTTAATTTATGGATTACCATCACCTGTGCTTAAACACCTTTCTTATCAATTACCCTGCTTAAAACAGGTGATGACAATCATAAATTAAGATGGAAGTCCACAACCCAGCGTTACAGCTCCAGACACACTTTGAGTGACAGATGTAGCCAAATATATAAGAGATTGCATTTAACTACTGTCTCTAAACATTTTGTAATGCGATTTATTGCATGTAAAAAACTCCCGTGGGGCGGGGAGCAAGGTCTGGGCATCGGTGATCGCATGGGCCCGGGCAGCAGCGGGGAGCACATAGCAACATTTGCCGGGCGGGGCAGGAAGCGGCTGCTAAATTTTAAAAAATATTTTGAAAAGACTGGCCGCCCGTTTTTTGGCTGAGAGAAGTCTTATCAAAATATTTTTTAGATTCAGCAGACGCTTCCCACCCCGCCCGGCAAATGCCATTACCAGATCCCCGCAGCAGGTTCAATCTGTAGGGTCCGACCCGATGCGCACGGGACCGCGGGAATGTCAGAGGGAAAGTCAAACACATCCAATTTGGCCCAATTTCTCGGCCCGATCTGCTGAAATCGGCCCAAATCCGATAAATGTATGGACACCATTAGATCGATTGTCACCAGCCCATAACTAGCATGTAACGAGCTATAATTTGCCCCGAACGTTGTACAGTTTATGTAATACAGTACGTCAGACATCTACAGGCCCAATGATCACAGTAATGCTGGGTACACACTGAGCCATATATCGTCTGTTCAATTTAATAGTCGATATATCGCCAAACCATCGACCAGTGTATGCCAGCGATATGTCTGTGAACGTCGTCATTCACACACAAATCATGGCGGTTTCTCAAGACAGCTGATGCCCGATATATCTAAAGGCACATTATATCGTAGCATCCTGCTGTGTGTACAGGGGATCCACCAACCACCTGTACACCCACACCAGAGCCGGCAGTGATTGACAGCTCAGTGGGCGGGTGCATAGAAATGAGACCACCCATTTGTGATGTCAGTCCTGGCAGAGCGGGCAGTGTGTATGGAGATACGACCAATCCGTCTGTAGATATAAGCAGACGCCCCATTCCACCATTTATATAGCATGTGATGGCCGCTAGTCAGACTATAGGGGAACTACAAGCCCTCTCTGTGTTTGTCTATGTCCTAACCGTAATCTGTAATGCTATGTAGCCATTTGTACCATGGAGGGGGAGGTGTATCAAGACTTGGATAGGGATAAAATGGAATTGTTGCCCAAAACGACCAATCAGCTTTCATAGATATCTAACAGCCTATGCGACATAAATAACAGAAGCTGATTGGTTGCTAAGAGCAACGTCTCCCCAATCACTCCACAGGGCTTCAAACATCTCATAAGTAAGAAGAGGTTTGTTAATGCCACAATAGATTATTATTATTGTATTGTTAGAATTATTATTATCATTGTTGGGTACTTGTGTAGTTTCACGGCGGCAGCCTAAGCTACGTTGTCAGCGTAGACCAACGGCTGCCTAGCGTAGTAAGCGTAGTGTCTCCGCGGCAGCCATGCATAGTTAGCGTAGTCACCGTACTGTCCCCGGGAGCTGCAGCTCTGTCCCTGGTGTCTCTGGCAAGCCTAGTGAGCGCCTCTCACACCATCGGTAACTGCCAGATTCCCTGTGCTGGCGGACACCGGCAGAGAGGGGATCATGCAGGTGCCGGCAGAGAGGGGATCATCCGGGTGCCGGCGGAGAGGGGATCATCCGGGCGCCGGCGGAGAGGCGCTCCATCTGTCTAAGATGCAGGAGCGTCTCAGACGCTTGTGCATCTCAGTAAGTATTGCGGCAGGGTACGGTAACCCTGCCGAGAGGGTTAGGGGTTCGGTAGTGCGTGCGTCTCCTGCACAAAGGGGGGTTCTGTGCGCAAGTGTGTTTCATGCACAATAAAAGACGCATTTGCCAGTGCTCCATTTTACATACTGGCAAATGCCTCCATTTGAAACCCCCACTATCCACGCCAGTCTGAAGCGCGGCGAGCGGACGCAGTACGCGTCCTCCCGACTTGTTCATACCCCCACTATCCATGTCGGTGTGGAGTTGACTTTATAAAGTGTGGCGAGCGCAGCAAGCCACCGAGCCGGAATCGTGGCGGGCGCAGCAAGCCCCGTGAAGGGACGCGGATTACTTGACGTGTATTCACACCTGTCATGTCAGGCAGGTTAAAATGGTCAATGTAATAAGCGCTGACTGACTACGCTAACTACGTAAGCTCTGGCTAGCCCGCGAATGGGCGGAAACACCAAGCTGATACTGACAGGGACGCCTGACTGACGACGCTAACTACTTAAGCGGCTGCGGGAACACTGCGCTGATTCTGACAAGGACGCTGACTACACTGGCCGCGGTATCACCGCGCTGATTCTGACAAGGATGCTGACTACACTGGCCGCGGTATCACTGCGCTGATTCTGACAATGGAGGAAAAACAAGGGGGACTGCACAGCGCTCGGAGGATGGAGACCCCTAGCAGCCCTCACTCCTTGGGGAAAGTCTCGGTTCCCCTGTAGATACAAAGGCAAAAGTAGAAGGGGGATGCTGACTACACTGGCCGCGGTATCACTGCGCTGATTCTGACAAGGACGCTGACTACACTGGCCGCGGTATTACTGCGCTGATTCTGACAAGGATGCTACACTAACTACGTAACTGTCGCCGTGAAACTACACAAGTACCAATTTGTTGTTGTTATTATTATTACTATCCTGCCATTTCTCATGAGGTTTTTTATAACACCCCACATCAGGAAAGAGTGGAATTCTTTGTCTACAAGAACAATGCAGAACGACTACAAGAACATCTATTGTTACTGGAAAGAACAGAATTTACAATATACAACAAGGACACGTAAACATCCTGAATAATAATAATAATAATAATAATAATAATAATAATAAGAAGAAGAAGAAGAAGAAGAAGAAGAAGAAGAAGAAGAAGAAGAAGAAGAAGAAGAAGAATAAATCTATGAATATTATGTAATATACTACATGGTCTAGAATTGTACAGGTGTCACAACAGACATTTTGGAGAACGTTTTTCGAGGCCCGGTCCCTTCCTCGGGTCCTGTTGCTGATCACTGAGACCAGAGCGACATTAATGCTAGTATTTGGCTCGCGGTGAATAATTACGGCCCTGAACACAATATGTTGCTATAAAGACATTTGCGTTCTCTGTAACGATCTCCCTATAAGCAGATTTGCAGCAGCCCCACCTGGGCAGGGAAACGCCTCGTATCAGTTCTGCCAAAGCGGCTTCTAAGTCGCCAGGAACGGCAGAATTATGATTTATAGACAGGTATCAATCTAAGGATGCTGGAGACATGCGGGGCCGTCACCAGGGTGTGCCGCCATACACAGCGGGCAGGGGGCGCTGTTGGTGGCGCTGACATGCACAATAAAGGACGCATTTGCGTCCTGTTATCATTACTTCACTGGTAACGTCTCTCCTCTGTGTCACTCCTGTAATATATATAGAGAAAACTATGGGCCTGATTCAGAACTGCGTATATTCGCTGCCTCTCCCCCCGTCGCCCGGATCCGCTCACTAGCGTACGAGCGGATGCATGAGAGAAGAATCATTTGATCATCAATGACCATCGAATGATTTTTTCCCCTTCGCTAATAAAAGTCAGTCTAGATGTATTACTATTCTGGCCGGAGATGGACGAATTCGCCCATGTTGATGCCTGATTGGGGCTGGGCAGCTGAGGTCACATGACGTCAGCGCCCTCCCGAATTCTGGCAAGATAAAAATCAGTCTAGGCTGACCGTGCGTACGGACCTGAGCGCAAGCGTACACATCCCCTCGTATGCAAATGCTGGGATTCAAGTGACGGGGGGGGGGGGGGGTCGGGGCGATTGGATGGATGGTGGGAGGGCAGCGTTTACCTGTTCAATAGCAAGCTGCTCTGAGTCAGCCCCCAAACTTGCTCTGCAATCAGGTCAGAATTAGGCCCTTTTTACATTGTTCCGTTCTTCTCCCCCGGATATAGGCGGGTGACTCTCCTCTGATCAGCGATCCCTATATTATAATGAGGGGATTCCTAGACATATATTAATAACACACCAATCTACAATAAATATCACTTCATTAAACAAACCTTAATTCGCTAATGTATCATTATTATTGTGACTAGGGATTCACATACTAGCCACACTGTGATTGGCTGGAGGTGCCATTGGGGGTTCACATACTAGCCACACTGTGATTGGCTGGAGGTGCCATTAGGGATTCACATACTAGCCACACTGTGATTGGCTGGAGGTGCCATTAGGGATTCACATACTAGCCACACTGTGATTGGCTGGAGGTGCCATTAGGGATTCACATACTAGCCACACTGTGATTGGCTGGAGGTGCCATTGGGGATTCACATACTAGCCACACTGTGATTGGCTGGAGGTGCCATTAGGGATTCACATACTAGCCACACTGTGATTGGGTGGAGGTGCCATTAGGGATTCACATACTAGCCACACTGTGATTGGCTGGAGGTGCCATTAGGGATTCACATACTAGCCACACTGTGATTAGCTGGAGGTGCCATTGGAGATTCACATACTAGCCACACTGTGATTGGCTGGAGGTGCCATTGGGGATTCACATACTAGCCACACTGTGATTGGCTGGAGGTGCCATTGGGAGTTCACATACTAGCCACACTGTGATTGGCTGGAGGTGCCATTGGGGGTTCACATACTAGCCACACTGTGATTGGCTTGAGGTGCCATTGGGGATTCACATACTAGCCACACTGTGATTGGCTGGAGGTGCCATTGGGAGTTCACATACTTGCCACACTGTGATTGGCTGGAGGTGCCATTGGGGGTTCACATACTAGCCACACTGTGATTGGCTTGGGATGCCATTGGGGGTTCACATACTAGCCACACTGTGATTGGCTGGAGGTGCCATTAGGGATTCACATACTAGCCACACTGTGATTGGCTGGAGGTGCCATTAGGGATTCACATACTAGCCACACTGTGATTGGCTGGAGGTGCCATTGGGGGTTCACATACTAGCCACACTGTGATTGGCTTGGGATGCCATTGGGGGTTCACATACTAGCCACACTGTGATTGGCTGGAGGTGCCATTGGGGGTTCACATACTAGCCACACTGTGATTGGCTGGAGGTGCCATTAGGGATTCACATACTAGCCACACTGTGATTGGCTGGAGGTGCCATTGGGGGTTCACATACTAGCCACACTGTGATTGGCTGGAGGTGCCATTAGGGATTCACATACTAGCCACACTGTGATTGGCTGGAGGTGCCATTGGGGGTTCACATACTAGCCCCACTGTGATTGGCTGGAGGTGCCATTAGGGATTCACATTGATGTCAAACAATAGCCATCCCTGCTGGGGGGGCATGGCAGTCTGTATGCCACTCAGCTTCAGGGGGTGGGATTAATGGGTCACGGGAGGGTGTGGCTTGAATGCCAAGAAAGAAAGACATCAATCGATGAAGAAGAAGCATTAGATCTCCACCATCAATGGCAGAACTGTTGGCAAAATCATCGATGGGTGTTAATTATCGATAGTCGATGGTCAGCACTACTCTCGGCTATTCTGCCTCTGCTCTCATAGGTCCTACTTGCTTACAGTCCCAGATATTCCCAGGGCAAGCCCTGATTATCCCAGTGACTCACAGATTTCTTTTGACTATGTCGACCTTTTTATTGTGTCAACCTATTGACTGTCGACCAACAGTGGTCAACCCATTGCCTGTTGATCTAGACAATGTTTAATGACCGCACCACCCACCATCTTTCCTCGGGCAGTCACACAAACCAATGACGATCAGATGGGTCACGCACTCATCGTATAATCCTGTAGGGAAGATCCCGGGAACTCATGAAGGCTGCAACCACCACAGCACATAGAACAGAACGAGGTTTTATTGTCATTTTCATACTTTGCAATTGCATTAAAAGGAAAATCAGGTGCAAGGTGAAAGTGCCAGTGGTTAGTAGCCCTCAGCATTGGCACTGGCATCACAGGATAAAGGTTGTGCCCAGACTATTGTTGTTATGTATTTCAAGTGCTTGAACATTTCAAATATGCCCCTCAGACATGTGTTTAATGTGCCTCCATTCACTTGAAGAAAATGCTTTCATCAGTTTCCAAAAAAAAAATCTCCACTAAGCGTTTGAAACAATGTTCATCTGGACCCAGCCCAAGTTCTTCATGTGTTCAGATAAGATAACTATGAGGAGTGGTATTACAGCATGCTAAATGTAAGTGACCCCCTACCGCTACGATGTAAGGCGCTGCTTAGATATGCCATTGGCTTCAGGTGATGCTATGAATATTATATCAAGGGCTATACGTAATGTTGTAAAAAGCATCGATAGTGAAAATTACTCTAGATAGTAGTACAGACTAGCAATGTGACTCACCTGCTTCTAGGTAATACTACAGACTATAGATGTGATTCACCTTGTTCTAGGTAATACTACAGACTAGCAATGTGATTCACCTGGTTCTAGATAATACTACAGACTAGAAATGTGATTCACCTTGTTCTAGGTAGTATTAGAGACTAGCAATGTGACTCGCCTGCTTCTAGGTAATACTACAGACTAGAAATGTGATTCACCTTGTTCTAGGTAATACTACAGACTAGCAATGTGACTCACCTGCTTCTAGGTAATACTACAGACTAGAAATGTGATTCACCTTGTTCTAGGTAATACTACAGACTAGCAATGTGATTCACCTGGTTCTAGATAGTACTACAGACTAGCAATGTGATTAGCCTGGTTCTAGGTAATACTACAGACTAGATATGTGATTCATCTTGTTCTAGGTAATACTACAGACTAGCAATGTGACTCACCTGGTTCTAGGTAATACTACAGACTAGAAATGTGACTCACCTGCTTCTAGGTAATACTACAGACTAGAAATGTTATTCACCTTGTTCTAGGTAATACTACAGACTAGCAATGTGATTCACCTGCTTCTAGGTAATACTACAGACTAGAAATGTGTTTCACCTTGTTCTAGGTAATACTACAGACTAGCAATGTGATTCACCTGGTTCTAGGTAGTACTAGAGACTAGCAATATGATTCACTTGGTTCTAGAAAATATTACAGACTAGCATAGTGATTCACCTGGTTCTAGGTAGTACTACAGACTAGCAATGTGATGCACCTGGTTCTAGGTAGTACTACAGATTAGCAATGTGATTCCCCTGGTTCTAGATAGTACTACATACTAGCAATGTGATTCACCTGCTTCTAGGTAAAACTACAGATTAGCAATGTGATTCACCTGGTTCTAGATAGTACTACAGTCTAGCAATGTGATTCGCCTGGTTCTAGGTAGTATTAGAGACTAGCAATGTGATTCACCTGGTTCTAGAAAATACTACAGACTAGCATAGTAATTCACATGGTTCTAGGTAATACTACAGACTAGCAATGTGACTCACCTGGTTCTAGGTAATACTACAGACTAGAAATGTGACTCACCTGCTTCTAGGTAATACTACAGACTAGAAATGTGATTCACCTTGTTCTAGGTAATACTACAGACTAGCAATGTGATTCACCTGCTTCTAGGTAATACTACAGACTAGAAATGTGTTTCACCTTGTTCTAGGTAATACTACAGACTAGCAATGTGATTCACCTGGTTCTAGGTAGTATTAGAGACTAGCAATGTGACTCACCTGCTTCTAGGTAATACTACAGACTAGAAATGTGTTTCACCTTGTTCTAGGTAATACTACAGACTAGCAATGTGATTCACCTGGTTCTAGATAGTACTACAGACTAGCAATGTGATTCACCTGCTTCTAGATAGTACTACATACCGTACTAGCAATGTGATTCACCTGCTTCTAGGTAATACTAAAGACTAGCAATGTGATTCACCTGGTTATAGATAGTACTACAGACCAGTAATGTGATTCCCCTGGTTCTAGATAGTACTACAGACTAGCAATGTGACTCATCTACTTCTAGGTAATACTACAGACTAGAAATGTGATTCACCTTGTTCTAGGTAATACTACAGATTAGCAATGTGATTCACCTGGTTCTAGATAGTACTACAGACTAGCAATGTGATTCACCTGTTTCTAGGTAATACTACAGACTAGAAATGTTATTCACCTGGTTCTAGAAAGTACTAAAGACTAGCAATGTGATTCACCTGGTTCTAGATAATACTACAGACTAGCAATGTGATTAGCCTGGTTCTAGATAGTACTACAGACTAGCAATGTGATTCACCTGGTTCTACATAGTACTACATACTAGCAATGTGATTCACCTGCTTCTAGGTAATACTAAAGACTAGCAATGTGATTCACCTGGTTATAGATAGTACTACAGACCAGCAATGTGATTCCCCTGGTTCTAGGTAGTACTAGAGACTAGCAATATGATTCACTTGGTTCTAGAAAATACTACAGACTAGCATAGTGATTCACCTGGTTCTAGGTAGTACTACAGACTAGCAATGTGATGCACCTGGTTCTAGGTAGTACTACAGATTAGCAATGTGATTCCCCTGGTTCTAAATAGTACTACATACTAGCAATGTGATTCACCTGCTTCTAGGTAAAACTACAGATTAGCAATGTGATTCACCTGGTTCTAGATAGTACTACAGACTAGCAATGTGATTCGCCTGGTTCTAGGTAGTATTAGAGACTAGCAATGGGATTCACCTGGTTCTAGAAAATACTACAGACTAGCATAGTGATTCACATGGTTCTAGGTAATACTACAGACTAGCAATGTGATTCACCTGGTTCTAGATAGTACTACAGACTAGCATAGTGATTCACCTGATTTAACGATAATACTACAGACTAGCAATGTGAATCACCTGGCTCTAGGTAATACTACAGACTAGAAATGTGATTCACCTGGTTCTACATAATACTATAGACTAGCAATGTGATTCACCTGGTTCTAGATAGTACTACAGACTAGCAATGTGATTCACTAGGTTCTAGATAATACTACAGACTAGCAATGTGATTCACTTGGTTCTAGATAATACTATAGACTAGCAATGTGATTCACCTCGTTCTAGATAGTACTACAGACTAGTAATGTGATTCACCTGGTTGTAAATAGTACTACAGACTAGCAATGTGATTCACCTGGTTCTAGATAGTACTACAGACTAGTAATGTGATTCACCTGGTTCTAAATAGTACTACAGACTAGCAATGTGATTCACCTGGTTCTAGATAGTACTACAGCCTAGGAATGTGATTCACCTGGTTATAGATAGTACTACAGACTAGCAATGTGATTCACTTGGTTCTAGATAGTACTACAGACTAGCATAGTGATTCACCTGATTTAATGATAATATTACAGACTAGCAATGTGACTCGCCTGGCTCTAGGTAATACTACAGACTACAAACGTGATTCACCTGTTTCTAGATAATACTACAGACTAGAAATGTGATTCACCTGGTTCTACATAATACTACAGACTAGCAATGTGATTCACCTGGTTCTAGATAGTACTACAGACTAGCATAGTGATTCACCTGGTTCTAGATAATACTACAGTATAACAGTGATTCACCTGGTTCTAGAAAATACTACAGACTAGCATAGTGATTCACCTGGTTTTAGGTAATACTACAGACTAGCAAAGTTATTCACCTGCTTCTAGATAGTACTACAGACTAGCAATGTGATTCACCTGCTTACAGGTAATACTACAGACTAGCATAGTGATTCACCTGGTTCTAGGTAATACTACAGACTAATATAAACAACAGTTAAGTGCTTCCCAACAGTGCGCACAGCAGCCTATCTAGTTGTGTATTTGAGGGTTTTCCTTTTCCCCTCACAAGGTACAGTGCAAACAGAAGATATACATGACTTTTGAACAGGCGCTGATGTGTTCTACTCCTATAGTACTTCTCCGCCGTAGGTATGCTCAGGGTACCATGCAGAGGGAAAACATTTACTGTATATAGTGAAGTACAATTTGGTACAACAAAATTTTAATGAACACAATACACTTTCTGGTAGGTCACAATTAGATTCTCCAGATATGTGAAGACAAAGCTAAAATTTTAATCTAAAAATTATGTATTTAAAAATCCGTGTGGGAAGTCTCAAACATGACTCAAAAAGTGGGGCAATTACCGGATATGGTGGAACTGATTCGCCAGTTCATATAGCGCATGTGAGAATGTCCCGGGGCAAAATCACAGGTATCAGCTAATTTGTGTCTCAATCAGATGGATCTTCCAGACTGACGCGTTTCGACTCCCCTTCTTTCAACGTGAACATTTGATCTGCCTAAAAGATACAGATCTTTTCACTGACTGATCTGCTAGAGCGAGAGCTGGGACCCATAATTCAACATGTTCTAAATAACACTACTTACAAGTACTATAATTATTAGTACTATAATCCATCTGTTTATAGCTACAGAGTAGCATAATGATTTAACTGTATCTAAAGAATGCTGCAGACTAGCAAAATTATTAGACTTATTCTAGGCAATACTTCTTAATAGCTCAATTATTTACCTGGTTCTAGATACAGACTAGCATAGTGATAATACTACAGACTTGCATAATAATTCAACAAGTTCTAGGTAACACTACTTACTAGCACTATGCTTTAAAAGGCTATAGGTACAGAGTACCATACTGATTTAACTGGTTCTAGGTAACACTACTTACTAGCATAATAACTCAACATGTTCTAGGTAACACTACTTACTAGCCTTATTCAACTGATTATAGATACAGAGTAGCATAACAATGTACTGTTTCTGGATAATACTGCTGACTAGCAAAGACATTCTCAACCTCGGTGTGTACCTTGAGGACCAATATTGGCAATGCCTGGACTAGAACAAAGATTGAGCTGGTTCTAAGTGATACTATAAACTAGCATAATGATTCAACTGGTTCTAGTCAAGTTTACAACTAGCCTTATGATTCAACTGGTTATGGTAAACCCTACAAACTAGCCTACTGCTTTAGGTTCTAGGTAATGCTACAAATTAGCATACACATAGAGCCATCCTTATCTAGCCCTTTAATGGGATTAAGTGAGCCAGAGCTGTTGGATATAATCCTTTGCTAATCAACTGTATTGTTCTACAGTATGTATTGTACTGCAGTTGAGAACAATAAATTATAATAAGCCTTGGTGAGCCATGGTGAGCCATGGTGAGCCTTGGTGAGCCATGGCTCTCCAGAGAAGGTTACGTGAAGAATGCTCCCTCTGTAATGATTCCATCGGTACTAGTTAATATTACAAACTAACTGATTCAAGTTAATACTACAAACTAGCATAATGATTCAAGTGGTTCTAGGTAATAATACAATAATAATCTAGAATAAAGATTCAGCTGGTTCTGGTTAATACTATAAACTGGTATAAGGATGTGACTTAAATAGCGTAATAGCGTAATGATTGAATTAGTTCTGGTTAACAATACAAACTGGTTTAGTGATCCACCTGGTTCTAGGTAAAGCTACAAACTAGAAGAATTATTGCTAGGAATCGATTCCATAATGTCCAGGGTCCCAATGACAGGAGATGACTGCAATGGGCAGAGTAGTGCCTCAATGAGTTTGTAGCAGAATCCCACCAGCATCAACTCACACCTCTGTTATGCATCCGTCACTGTCTATCATGTACCTGACGCAATCAAACAGTTCCTGGGAAGGAGCCAAGAATAGCAGGCCATGGGAAGTACTCCCAAGCAGTGACAAAAAGTGAACATTGCAGCAATAGCATAAGGGGTAAAGAAAACTGGGGGTGAGGGTTATAAGGGAACAGATGTTGATAATGATCGTTATCGCAATCTCTTTGTCACAATGACTCTTTGTGGGGCAGGTGTATCAAATCTTCTGGAGAGGACAAGTGTTATGTATTAATATTAATACATAAAGGTGGCGCAGATCCACGGGGCAACTCCTCACTGCTATGGACTCATCTTTTTCTCAGCTGCAAGAAAGGAACTGTGGCAGGGACCATGGACAAATAGTGTCACCGTCTCCCAGCTCCTCGCCCAACCACTCCTGATGTTCCTGAGGTGCACGGACATGGTCCATTAGCAGAGTCAATGAATGAGAGATGGTTCTTCTCCACAGGTCATACTTTCAGGATCTGATAGGCCACCTGTACGGGAGGAAAGAAGCCACCTGATGATTCCATGGTAACTGCCCCTTAATCCTTTGACTGCCAACATCTCTTTGAGTGATGTTCAAAATATCCGCTAAAAATGCCATCGTCGCTCACATTGACAAAATGTGGACACAAGTAAATGGTCAACAGGAAAATAGGTAGACACATGAAAAAGGTGGAAATTATTTTTTACCTTTTTTGGGGGTGTCATTGTCAACACCTATCGACATGGGACCCCAAATAGTGTGACCCCCAATAGTGCTTCGGGGATAGTACCTTGCCCTGCTAGTCCCTGCGCTCGGATTACTTCACCCAATCCAGTCCACTTGGATCATAAAGCATGAAAAATCCGACAAAAGAAAAACAATTGTGAAAAAACAATGTGTCGACCATTGCTATGCCGACCGTTTATTTATTTATTAATGAGGTGCGAAAACCGCTGATTTTGCCGCGAAAGATTTTTACTCGCGCCGGAACTCGCATCCAGATGTTTTCCAGTGGACGCCGGCCTGATAGGGTTAAATCTTTCAATCCTAACATTAGGAGAACTACAAGTGCCAGCAGACCTCCTCCGCAGGCTGGGGCTTGGAGAACCACAAGTCCCAGCATGCGGGGCATTAATGGGCCCGCTGGGACTTGTAGTTCACCTGTAAAAAGAATGTTAAAAGAAAACGCACACACAGAGAAGTAAAACTTTATTACATACACACACACACACACCTCCCTTTTACACCCACATACTTACTGATCCAGGATCCAGCGCTGATCTCTCTGCAGCAGAGCCGGTCAGCCTGCACTGTCAGCGGGATGAACCGGCTTTCTCCCGTGCAGATAACAGCCTGTGCGCAACACAGGCTGAGAGTGTGATTGGCCGATGCGTCTCCATGAAGACGCATAGCTCAGCCCTGATTGGCTGAGCTATGCGTCTCCATGGAAACGCATAAGCCCAAGACGCTCTCAGCCTGTGTAGCGCAGGGAGTCAGCGTGACACAGGCTGTTATCTGCACAGGAGAAAGCCGGTTCAGCCCGCTGACAGTGCAGGCTGACCGGCTCTGCTGCAGACAGACCAGTGTTGGATCCTGGATCGGTAAGTATGTTGGTGTAAAAGGGAGGTGTGTGTGTATGTAATAAAGTTTTACTTCTGTGTGTGTGTATTTTCTTTTAACATTCTTTTTACAGGTGGACTACAAGTCCCAGCGGGCCCATTAATGCCCCGCATGCTGGGATTTTTGATTCTCCAAGTCCCAGCCTGCGGGGGAGGTCTGCTGGCACTTGTAGTTCTCCTGTATAAAGCAATGTTAGGATTGAAAGATTTAACCCTATCAGGCTGGCTTTATTGGGGGGGGGTCCCCACTCCTCCAGGTACCCCGTCCAAGGCTGACCAGCCACGGTGCTCATGGTACGGCCGGGGGACCTTATGTAAATAGTGTCCCCTGGCTGTGGCATGACACTGCGGGCTGTTGGAGCCCGATGCTGGTTTCAAAATACGGGGGACCCCCAGATTTTTTGTCCCCCGCATTTTTGGAACCAGGTCTGGCTCAATGAGCCTGGGGCTGGTTATGCTCAGGAGGGGGGACCCCACGCAATTTTTTTTTTTTTTTACAAACACAAAATCGCACATTACCTCAAATTTGCACATTTTCATGCCTAAAATTCACACATTTTCATGCCTAAAATTCACACATTTTCATGCCGGAAATTCGCACATTATCGCACTAAATCGCACTTTTCTTTCCGTAATACGCACCTCATTAAATATGCGAATCCGCGGCAAAAATGCGATTTTATAAAAGTGCGATAATGGGCGATTTTGAAAGTGCAAAAAACTCTCATTCTATTAAATGTCACCCCTTATGTCAATGTCAAACTATTGCACGTCAAAACGATCATCGAGATACCGTATGCAATGCTGCCATCAATTAGGGAATAACAAACCTTATCATTGATTTAAACAGTAATTTAGTAAATTCAGAGTTGAATTGCTTTCACTTTCTGCTATGACATCATTTAGCACCTGGCAGAGTAATATGGTCTATCGAGTGGCCTTTGGTCAGGGGTGGTACTTCACCTCCTAGAGGTGAGGAGTAGTTAGCCTTATATATATATATATATATATATATATATATATATATATATATATATATATATATAGATTGTATTCCTGATTTAGGGAGACACTGACCTGTGACCCCTGTGTATTAGGATGAATGGGGGACTCTTCTGCAATCTCCTAACGTCTACAATAGGAAGCAACATGACACAATGAGGGAATATAGTGTAAGAACACCAAAGGGCAGACGGTATAACAATTATTTACCTCCCTTAACGAACTGATACCTAGGATGACATTTATTAATAATCTGAATTATCCGGTGCCTGATGCCACTTGCAGGAATTAATTACCCAGCCCGTGGTAAATCCGTAACAAGTCGCTGCTGCTGCTGCTGCTGCTGTAACATTTGTGCTAATTGAAAATGAGATAAGTGCTGTGGGTGCAATTTGCATGTAGTGCTGTGTATTAATTATCTCCTGTTTTCTTCATGATAAATACACCTAACTAAATCACTCTGGTAATTTAGCGGGTAATAGAGTCATGAGTGGATTCCCTCAGGTGACCGCCTGAACACATTGGCTCTCCTTAACACAAAGACCCTGCTCCGTGCACGAGTGCCACCATTAAAAGGCAATTTGTGGCTGCTGCTCTGGCACCGGGAGTCGCTGCGACTACACATGGCAGACTCTGGTGTTCTGCGGGCAATATCTAATGTACGTGTGAGGGCGACATTACTGTACAGGACACCCGGGCGCACAGCGGCATCGCAGTACTAGGGGAGCAGGGGCAAACGCAGGGTTCCAAATGTCTGACTTTACAGAGATTGGGGATAATTCATTTCAGATCCGATCACACGGAAGTGAATTCGCAGCGGCCAGCGATCCGTTAAGCCGCCGCCCTGCTCCAGTAAAATCCCACCTTGCGATTTAATGTTCTCGCTGTCCGATCGGATGTGTACTGGTGCACATCCGTTCTCACCCGTGCGAATGTGCGAAACCCATTGTAACAGGCTCACCATGGAAGGATTTGTACATAAGACACAAGTCATCGTAGGCGCCGCGTAGCCTGAGTCTTACCCAGCACTGCGATGAATAACAGGCACATTTTTCTTGCCACTCCCAAAAAAATGGTTAGTTTCCACCGTCACACGCCCACTACTCGTCAATCACCGTATGAATGGCCAGCGAACAGAAGTAGTTGCAGGAGTTTATTGCAGGACGGCCTCGCGCATGCGTCCTGTGAACCATGCGCATTCGTAGTGTATCGATCATCGCCCGCTGCTCGAATTCGCAGCTGTGTGATCAAGTCTGAATCGGGCCCATGAAGGATGCATGTAACAAGCTATAGTCCGCCCCTAACACAGTACATCAGACATATGCAGCCCAATGACCAGATTCTAGCTCTGGTGCGATGAAAGCCACGCCCCCATTTCCACCGCTGTGCCCCCAGCCCATCTGTCTCCATACCGCCGGGTTGGTCCTGCGAATATCGGGACAGTTGGGAGGAAAGCAATAGATATTATTCCATGGTTCAACAGTGAAAACTGTTTCGACTTAAAAATAGTTATTTCTAACCGATTTCATTGTGTGAAGAACGAATATGACATTCAAAGTATTTAGCCAAGAGAGAACCCTATAATGATGGACTAGGGCAGGGACGGCCAAACCGGTACTCGAAATTTATCAACAGTCAACCTTCATAGGCTTCCTTATACATCCGTGCTGTAGAGAAATATGATCAGATTTCTCCCAGCATCCCCCATGGCCGCCATCTTACTCCGCACATGCGCATTTGGACTCTCAGGTCATAAACCATAAGTCCAGGGACCGTCACTATCGCAAAGGACAACTCTTTTCAGGAGAGCAGCCGATGGCAATACTAATCGTACATGTTAGTACATATATGATTAGTACTGGTGTGGTAATTGGCCGGTTGTACCTCGCACGGTTGTTACATGCCTCCCCAGTGGCTCTATGTCTTAAGGCAGACCTCCCAAAATTCTGATGATTACATTTGTTACAGCACAAGCGGATAAAAATGGGGTGTTGTACATGCACCACCCAAGGCCTTTCTAACACAAGGATGATGGGATCTTGTATGTGCACCACCCAAGGCCTTTCCAACACAAGGATGATGGGATCTTGTACGTGCACCACCCAAGGCCTTTCTAACACAAGGATGATGGGATCTTGTACAGTATGTGCACCACCCAAGGCCTTTCCAACACAAGGATGATGGGATCTTGTACGTGCACCACCCAAGGCCTTTCTAACACAAGGATGATGGGATCTTGTACGTGCACCACCCAAGGCCTTTCCAACACAAGGATGATGGGTACTTGTATGTGCGCCACCCAAGGCCTTTCTAACACAAGGATGATGGGATCTTGTATGTGCACCACCCAAGGCCTTTCTAATACAAGAATGATGGGCTCTTGTATGTGCACCACCCAAGGCCTTTCTAACACAAGGATGATGGGATCTTGTGTGTGCACCACCCAAGGCCTTTCTAACACAAGGATGATGGGATCTTGTATGTGCACCACCCAAGGCCTTTCCAACACAAGGATGATGGGATCTTGTATGTGCACCACCCAAGGCCTTTCTAACACAAGGATGATGGGATCTTGTGTGTACACCACCCAAGGCCTTTCCAACAAAAGGGGAATAGTGTCTTGTTAGAACCCCAACCAGTGGACATTCTAACTAGCTTCAAGCAGAACACATTCAGCCTTCTGATCATGAAGAAGAGCGGGGTAAACCAATATGAAGTACTAGCATCTCGGGCCATCCCCAACCCTATCCTACATATCTTCCACATAAAAAAACAATAAATTAATACGACAACAGAGACTGTTGTAAAATATGGGACTGCGCGGGATTGTGCGATGTTACTACACCTTCTTTCTTTCACTTGAAAAAAAAACTAATCCTGAAATTGAAACTTCCAATTCCAACTTCCAGCACCTCCAGATTTAAACAGATGATCCTATTTATTGCGTCTAAAAAGCCGGGATGTGAAATGTGTACAAAGCGGCCATTACACTAACAGTATAAGAATTCTGCACTCGACAAAAGACCAAAAACACCTAAGGCAGCGTAATTGCACTAATGGAACTGAAGTGTGCAAAATTGTCCGTCATTATCACCCAGTCATCACAATTTCAAATTGGCCAAGCTCTTGGATATTGCAGTATCTGGGCTGATTCACGCACCAGTCCTGAGATATAGATACCGGAGAAAGGCCAAGCTTCTCCCAGTCTCTGGGAAATAAGGAAATCTCTATATCGGCGCATTATCAATTAAGTGCTTGAAGCCATTACTGAGCCTAATACGCAGGGCAGTTATGACTTCCATCTTTGCTTTTTAAGGTAGTGAATTATATTTGTGACTATATGGCTGCAGCTAATTGTCTCTTATTATGGGAGGTGACAAGTGGGAAATTACAGACACTTGAGGACAGAGGGCAATCAGCTATCACCGGCAACAGATACTTCCATGAAATGTAATGGAGAAAACTGCATTAGCTTTATAAGTAAATACCTCCTGCGGCTCTCAGCTCCTCTCGTGCACTTACTGTAGACGTACAAGAGCCATGAGTGGTGCGTTCGCTGCACCGGATTACACATTGTGTGTGTTGTGTTCTCTCCCATTGTGGATTTTGTTTTCGGGGATATATTTGGTATTTTAACGCTTAAGCCAGAATGTTGTGAATTGCAACTTTCTAAAAATCGTGGTTTCCCGTTGAGTTCTCAACCTCGGTCTTCAAGCACCCCCCCAACATTTCATGTTATCCAGGTCTCCACACAGAATGGAAAGTGTAATAATTAGCTCCACCTGTGGATCTTTTAAAAATGTGTCAGTGAGTAATGGATACACCTGTTCAGCTGCCGGGTGACCTGGGAAATGTGGAAGGGAGTAATGAGTACACCTGTGCAGCTGCCGGGTGACCTGGAAAATGTGTCAGTAAGTGATGAGTACACCTGTGCACCTGCTGGGTGACCCGGAAAATGTGTCAGTGAGTAATGAATACACCTTTGCAGCTGCCGGGTGACCTGGGAAATGTGTCAGTGTGTAATGAGTACACCTGTGCAGCTGCCGGGTGACCTGGGAAATGGGTCAGTGAGTAGTGAGTACACCTGTGCACCTGCCGGGTGTCCTGGGAAATGTGTCAGTGAGAAATGAATACACCTGTGCAGCTGCCGGGTGACCTGGGAAATGGGTCAGTGAGTAATGAATACACTTGTGCAAAACCGGGTGACCTGGGAAATGTGTCAGTGAGTAATGAGTACACCTGTGCACCTGCCGGGTGACCTGGGAAATGTGTCAGTGTGTAATGAGTACACCTGTACAGCTGCCGGGTGACCTGGGAAATGTGTCAGTGATTAATGAGTACACCTGTGCACCTGCCGGGTGATCTGGGAAATGTGTCAGTGAGTAATGAGTACACCTGTGCACCTGCTGGCTGGCCTGGGAAACGTGTCAGTGAGTAATGAGTACACCTGTGCAGCTGCCGGGTAACCTGGGAAATGTGTCAGTGTCAGTGTGTCAGTGCGTAAAGTATTATAGATAGACCAAATGTATATAAATAATAATAATAAAAAATTGGGGCCCCTACCGATCCTCCAGTGGTAGGGGTGGGGGAAGCTTTGATGTACCGCGGGTGGCCTGGATCAGTAATTTCCACTAATTACCCCTTTACTGCACAGATGGTGGGAGATGAGGTGGGAGAAGGGGGCATTGGGCTGAATGAAGGGGCCCTGATACATAACTTCCAGGGTGTTTAATATGCAGAGAAGGGGTGTATAGTGGAGTGGGCTTATTATTCATAATTTTCTGGTGGGAGGACAGCTTGCTTGACTGCAGATATCTCCAGTTTCCGGAAATAGATTTCTTAGATTTTAATGGAATTAAAAACTAGAGAATCCCACCTACCAGGGGCGGTCTGAGCCGGGGCGGGGGCAAGGTGCCATCTGCCCCCCAGGCCGCTCTGGCATGTGTGCTGCGGGCCGCGGCCGTGTCTGCGGCCGCCTTACCGTTTTTTTGGGGTTTTTTTTGCACTGCCGGCGGCCATGTTCCTTAGTCTATTAAAAGATCTCTGCGGCCACAGGAACATGGCCGCCGGCCTCCACGGCTACGTGGAGGAGGGCCCAGCCGCCTGTTCCCTCTATTCATCCGTCGGCAGTGGCAGACGCTGGGTGGACGTCATGACGATGACGCCTCCCACCCACGCGTCTGCAGATGAAGGACGGCCAGGCTCTAACCTGCGGCCAGGCTGCTCCCCCTGTATAATATAAAAGTAATGCCATGACACCACAGGCTGCTCCCTCTGTATAATATTAATGCAATGGCGCCACAGGCTGCTCCCCCTGTATAATAATTTGTGTCATGGCATTACTATTATTATATTATAAAGCAGGAGCAGCCTGTGGTGTCATTGCATTATTATTATACAGAGGGAGCAGCCTGTGGTGTCATGGCATTACTATTATTATATTATACAGCGGGTGCAGCCTGTGGTGTCATAATTATTATTGTACGGGGGAGCAGCCTGTGGTGTCATGGCATTATGCCATGACACCACAGGCTGCTCCCTCTGTATAATAATAATGCCATGTCACCACAGGCTGCTACCCCTGTATAATAATAATGCCATGACACCAAAGGCTGCTCACCCTGTATAATATAAAAGTAATGCCATAACGCCACAGGCTGCTCCCCCTGTATAATAATTTGTGTCATGGCATTACTATTATTATATTATACAGGGGGAGCAGCCTCTGGTGTCATAATTATTATCGTACAGGGGGAGCAGCCTGTGGTGTCATGGCATTATGCCATGACACCACAGTCTCCCCCCCCCCCCCCCCCTGTATAACAATAATGCCATGACACCATAGGCTGCTCCCCCTGTATAATATAAAATGAATGCCATAACACCACAGGCTACTCCCTCTGTATAATAATGCCATGACGCCACAGGCTGCTCCCCCTGTATAATATAATAATAGTAATGCCATGACACAAATTATGGTACTTGTTTCCTAGCACGGCCACAACGATTTCTATCGTGGTGGTCGTGTCGGAAAAAAACTGCGTCGGTCGCGTCGGGTGCATACTAAAACGCACACGACGCGATGTACACGATTTCTCCATAGGCTTCAATGTTAAAATAATTTAACATTGAAGCCTATGGAGAAATCGGGTCCATCGCGTCCATGGTGTGCCGACGCGATGGACCCGATTTGTCCATAGGGTTCAATGTTAAATTATTTTAACATTGAAACTGAGTCCATTTAACATAGGAAAAAATGGGAAAAGGGCCAATATGGGCCATTTCTCATTGGGTATGGCCCCGGCTTGACAGGTATCCGCGTCCCCTCGCGGGGCTCGCTGCGCTCGCCACGCTTCGGGCTCGGTGGCTCGCTGCGCTCGCCACGCTTCGGGCTCGGTGGCTCGCTGCGCTCGCCACACTAATCTATTATCAACTCCACGCCGACGTGGATAGTAGGGGAATGAAAAGGTCGGAGGACGCGCACCGCCGCCCCTCGCGGGCTCGCTGCGCTCGCCACGCTTCGGGTTCGCGTCAATCGTGGGGGTGGCGGTCACAATGGGGGGACATTATTTTTTACACACATATGCCGGGGCCATACCCGATGAGAAATGGCCCATATTGGGCCATTTCCCATTGTTTCATATGTTAAATATTTTAACATTGAAGCCTATGGGGAAATCGTGGGCATCGCGTCGGTCGCGTCGTGTGCCTTCTTAAGGCACACGACCGACGCGATGTACCCGAGTTGTGCTTTTTTAAAAGGAAATCGCGGGCATCGCGGGCATCATGTGCCTTAAAGTTAAGGCACACGATGCCCGCGATTGTGGCCGTGCTAGGAAACAAGTACCCAAATTATTATACAGGGGGAGCAGCCTGTGGCGTAATGGCATTATTATTATACAGAGGGAGCAGCCTGTGGTGTCATGGCATTACTTTTATATTATACAGGGGGAGCAGCCTGTGGTGTCATGGCATTACTTTTATTATACAGGGAGAGCGGCCTGTAATGTTACGGCATGATTATTATACAGGGGGAGCAGCCTGTAGTGTCCTCTCTTTTACGCAAGGGTGCAGCCTGTGGTGCCGTGTTCTTTATTTATGCAGGAGAACAGCCTGTGGTGTCCTGTTATTTATTTATGCAAGAGAGCAGCCTGTGGTGTCAAGATCGTTATTTATGCAGGAGAGCAGCCAGTGGTGTCCTCTTCTATTTGTTATGCAGGTGAGCAGCCTGTGGCAGGGGCGGAGTGGGATGCCGGGAAGCCAGGCAAATTTTCAGTGTGCTGTGTCCCGCATAAGCAACGCTATTCCTGTCGGCAACTGGTGGGGGCATATGTATAGGCAGCACTACTGCGGTCATGACTGGTGTCGGTGTGGGCGTTACGTATAAGCAGCACTACTACTATCAGAAACTGGTGCGGGTGTTATGTATAGGCAACGCTACTAGTGTCGGCAACTGGTGTGGGTGTTACGTATAAGCAGCGCTACTATTGTTGGCAACTGGTGTGGGTGTTACGTATAAGCAGCGCTACTATTGTTGGCAACTGGTGTGGGTGTTACATATAAGCAGCGCTACTACTGTCAGCAACTGGTGTGGGTGTTACGTATAAGCAGCGCTACTATTGTTGGCAACTGGTGTGGGTGTTACGTATAAGCAGCGCTACTACTATCAGACACTGGTGTGGGCGTTATGTATAGGCAACGCTACTATTGTCGGCAACTGGTGTGGGTGTTACGTATAGGCAACGCTACTATTGTCGGCAACTGGTGTGGGTGTTACGTATAGGCAACGCTACTATTGTCGGCAACTGGTGTGGGTGTTACGTATAAGCAGCGCTACTATTGTCGGCAACGGTGCGGGTGTTACGTATAAGCAGCGCTACTATTGTCGGCAACAGGTGTGGGCGTTACGTATAAGCAGCGCTACTACTATCAGAAACTGGTGTGGGTGTTATGTATAGGCAACGCTACTATTGTCGGCAACTGGTGTGGGTGTTACGTATAGGCAACGCTACTATTGTCGGCAACTGGTGTGGGTGTTACGTATAGGCAACGCTACTATTGTCGGCAACTGGTGTGGGTGTTACGTATAAGCAGCGCTACTATTGTCGGCAACGGTGCGGGTGTTACGTATAAGCAGCGCTACTATTGTCGGCAACTGGTGTGGGCGTTACGTATAAGCAGCACTACTACTATCAGAAACTGGTGTGGGTGTTACGTATAGGCAACGCTACTATTGTTGGCAACTGGTGTGGGTGTTACGTATAGGCAACGCTACTATTGTCAGCAACTGGTGTGGGTGTTACGTATAAGCAACGCTACTATTGTTGGCAACTGGTGTGGGTGTTACGTATAGGCAACGCTACTATTGTCGGCAACTGGTGTGGGTGTCACGTATAAGCAGCGCTACTATTGTCGGCAACTGGTGTGGGTGTTACGTATAAGCAGCGCTACTATTGTCGGCAACTGGTGCGGGTGTTACGTATAAGCAGCTCTACTATTGTCGGCAACTGGTGCGGGTGTTACGTATAAGCAGCGCTACTACTGTCGGCAACTGGTGCGGGTGTTACGTATAAGCAGCGCTACTATTGTTGGCAACTGGTGTGGGTGTTACGTATAAGCAGCGCTACTACTATCAGAAACTGGTGTGGGTGTTATGTATAGGCAACGCTACTATTGTCGGCAACTGGTGTGGGTGTTACGTATAGGCAACGCTACTATTGTCGGCAACTGGTGTGGGTGTTACGTATAGGCAACGCTACTATTGTCGGCAACTGGTGTGGGTGTTACGTATAAGCAGCGCTACTATTGTCGGCAACGGTGCGGGTGTTACGTATAAGCAGCGCTACTATTGTCGGCAACTGGTGTGGGCGTTACGTATAAGCAGCACTACTACTATCAGAAACTGGTGTGGGTGTTACGTATAGGCAACGCTACTATTGTTGGCAACTGGTGTGGGTGTTACGTATAGGCAACGCTACTATTGTCGGCAACTGGTGTGGGTGTTACGTATAAGCAACGCTACTATTGTTGGCAACTGGTGTGGGTGTTACGTATAAGCAGCGCTACTATTGTCGGCAACTGGTGTGGGTGTTACGTATAAGCAGCGCTACTATTGTCGGCAACTGGTGCGGGTGTTACGTATAAGCAGCGCTACTATTGTCGGCAACTGGTGCGGGTGTTACGTATAAGCAGCGCTACTATTGTTGGCAACTGGTGCGGGTGTTACGTATAAGCAGCGCTACTATTGTTGGCAACTGGTGCTGGTGTTACGTATAAGCAGCGCTACTACTGTCGGCAACTGGTGCGGGTGTTACGTATAAGCAGCGCTACTATTGTCGGCAACTGGTGTGGGTGTTACGTATAAGCAGCGCTACTATTGTTGGCAACTGGTGTGGGTGTTACGTATAAGCAGCGCTACTACTGTCAGCAACTGGTGTGGGTGTTACGTATAAGCAACGCTACTATTGTTGGCAACTGGTGTGGGTGTTACGTATAAGCAACGCTACTATTGTTGGCAACTGGTGCGGGTGTTACGTATAAGCAGCGCTACTACTGTCAGCAACTGGTGCGGGTGTTACGTATAAGCAGCGCTACTATTGTTGGCAACTGGTGTGGGTGTTACGTATAAGCAGCGCTACTATTGTTGGCAACTGGTGTGGGTGTTACGTATAAGCAGCGCTACTATTGTCGGCAACTGGTGTGGGTGCAACGTATAAGCAACGCTACTATTGTCGGCAACTGGTGTGGGTGTTACGTATAAGCAACGCTACTATTGTCGGCAACTGGTGTGGGTGTTACGTATAAGCAGCGCTACTACTGTCGGCAATTGGTGTGGGTGTTACGTATAAGCAACGCTACTATTGTCGGCAACTGGTGTGGGTGTTACTTATAAGCAGCGCTACTATTGTCGGCAACTGGTGTGGTTGTTACGTATAAGCAACGCTACTATTGTCGGCAACTGGTGTGGGTGTTACGTATAAGCAACACTACTTTTGTCGGCAACTGGTGTGGGTGTTACGTATAAGCAACGCTACTACTGTCGGCAACTGGTGTGGGTGTTACGTATAAGCAACGCTACTATTGTCGGCAATTGGTGTGGGTGTTACGTATAAGCAACGCTACTATTGTCGGCAACTGGTGTGGGTGTTACGTATAAGCAACGCTACTACTGTCGGCAATTGGTGTGGGTGTTATGTATAAGCAACGCTACTATTGTCGGCAACTGGTGTGGGTGTTACGTATAAGCAACGCTACTATTGTCGGCAACTGGTGTGGGTGTTACTTATAAGCAACGCTACTATTGTCGGCAACTGGTGTGGGTGTTACGTATAAGCAGCGCTACTACTGTCGGCAATTGGTGTGGGTGTTACGTATAAGCAACGCTACTATTGTCGGCAACTGGTGTGGGTGTTACGTATAAGCAACGCTACTATTGTCGGCAACTGGTGTGGGTGTTACTTATAAGCAGCGATACTATTGTCGGCAACTGGTGCGGGTGTTACGTATAAGCAGCGCTACTACTGTCAGCAACTGGTGTGGGTGTTACGTATAACCAGCGCTACTACTGTCGGCAACTGGTGTGGGTGTTACGTATAAGCAGCGCTACTATTGTCGGCAACTGGTGTGGGTGTTACGTATAAGCAGCGCTACTATTGTCGGCAACTGGTGTGGGTGTTACTTATAAGCAGCGCTACTATTGTCGGCAACTGGTGTGGGTGTTACGTATAAGCAGCGCTACTATTGTCGGCAACTGGTGTGGGTGTTACGTATAAGCAGCGCTACTATTGTTGGCAACTGGTGTGGGTGTTACGTATAAGCAGCGCTACTATTGTCAGCAACTGGTGTGGGTGTTACGTATAAGCAGCGCTACTATTGTTGGCAACTGGTGTGGGTGTTACGTATAAGCAGCGCTACTATTGTTGGCAACTGGTGTGGGTGTTACGTATAAGCAGCGCTACTATTGTCGGCAACTGGTGTGGGTGCAACGTATAAGCAACGCTACTATTGTCGGCAACTGGTGTGGGTGTTACGTATAAGCAGCGCTACTACTGTCGGCAACTGGTGTGGGTGCAACGTATAAGCAACGCTACTATTGTCGGCAACTGGTGTGGGTGTTACGTATAAGCAGCGCTACTACTGTCGGCAACTGGTGTGGGTGCAACGTATAAGCAACGCTACTATTGTCGGCAACTGGTGCGGGTGTTACGTATAAGCAACGCTACTATTGTCGGCAACTGGTGCGGGTGTTACGTATAAGCAGCGCTACTACTGTCGGCAATTGGTGTGGGTGTTACGTATAAGCAACGCTACTATTGTCGGCAACTGGTGTGGGTGTTACGTATAAGCAACGCTACTATTGTCGGCAACTGGTGTGGGTGTTACTTATAAGCAGCGCTACTATTGTCGGCAACTGGTGTGGGTGTTACGTATAAGCAGCGCTACTATTGTCGGCAACTGGTGTGGGTGTTACATATAAGCAGCGCTACTATTGTCGGCAACTGGTGTGGGTGTTACGTATAAGCAGCGCTACTCCTTTTGGCAACTGGTTTGGGCATTACGTATAAGCGGCGCTACTACTGTCAGCAACTGGTGTGGGCATTATGTATAAGTTGTGATACTACCACTGTCGGCAACTGATGTGGACTTTGTGTACAGTATAAGTTGTGCTGCTACTGTCGGTAACTGTGTGCGTTATATATATATATATATGCAGCGCTACTACTGTCATTAACTCTGGGCATTACTGTATGTAGGCATATGCAGGTGTACTTGGGGCATTGCGTGGAGCATAATGTGTGTCGTAATATCATATGGGCATTATGGTGTGCAACATTTTGTGTAAGGGGCATTACGCTGTGTGGTATAATACATAATGGGCATTACTGTGTATGGTATAATGTGTTATTGGCATTACGATGTTATTAGTACTTTTATAGGGCCACGCCTCTTCCCCATGAAGTATTGCTCCTACATTTTGACGCGCGCCTTCGGCGCGCACTCTCCTATTTTTAGTGTGGTGGTGGGACAAGCACCAATTTCCTTTCTGGTACAGGGTACCAAAGTGGCTACTTACACCACTGGTTCTGGCATAACTAGCCCGGGGGAGAATCCTGTGGGGGTCCTGACATTATACAGGGGAGCAGCCTGTATTTTATTAATGTATTTAATGTATTTTATTAATACATATACGAAAAACCTCCATTTAACAATGCGCTGTTACTTATGGGCCGGTGCTCTGGACTTGCCCCCCAGGCTAAAAGTTGCCAGCAAGCCCCTGCCACCTACCAAATGGTATTGGGGACTAGGGGATCAGAGTTCAGGAGGCAGAGCAATCTGCCAACGAGTATATAAAACTACATACCAGGTGTGTGGAGCTGGAGCAGTAACCAGCTGCTGGAAGGCTGATATCTCTGGTTCTGGGAACAGTAGAGACAAGCTACTAATGTTCCTCAAAGGGGGAGAGTCCCAGCTTTGGAATATACCCTCAGAAAAACTCTAAGTCAGACAGAACCTGAAATATCTGTCTGGGAAGAGCAATTAACAGGCTTGGATGGGGACCACTGCTTTGAAGTCAGATATCTCCGGTTCCCAAGGGCCGATTTTTTAAATTCTTGTAACTATGGAAAGAGGGGACCCTCAGCTTTCAGCCTCGGGCCCTTAGACTCCTGGGGGGGTTTCTGGGTACTCAGAAACCCCCCCTGCATGCGCTACTGGGTCCGTTTACTAGTTATTAATAACCATGATGATAATGATGTTAATAATAATGACACGCTGTATTTAATTGATCATTTTGAGTCCATCATTTTACTGGTTAAAATGTATTTTTTAATTTCTTATCTCTTCTTCTATACGTACATCTCTAAAACAACACGCATTTCATTTCTATGCCCGGTTGGTCTTATTAATCAATGTGAAAGGGTCCATCGGGGATATGACTTAGAAGAAACGGCAATATCGCACACACCAGGGCTGATAGGACAGGTGTGTATACTGCGTAGTGTGTGTGGAATCAGATACCTAGTATACTAGTTGATTCCCATCGCAGGTTGTACATGCAGAGAAAAGCTAATTCAGTGTCTTGCGAGCTGGCATCAAACATCGGTGACTGCATTTTAATGAGCGTAGAAAGTTGAGGTGTTTATTGCCAATTAAATTATTGTAAAAAAAAATATGTTAAAAAAATAAGCAATAATTAGCCCAGAAATGCAGAAGAAAGTTATATGGTGACAAAGAAAGGCCAGCGAAGGCTCTGCCCAATTTTGCTCCCATTCATATTTAAGTAGCAATTACTTCAAACCCTATATTTTCCATAATAATGAGGCTCCGTCTGTCAAACATGCAGAGAAAATGCCACAGAGTTGGAAACTTGTGTCCTTCTCCCGGCTGGCGTCTAAGACACATAAATCACGGGTAATAATGACAGTGTTGGTGCCGGTTTCATGGTTTGTAACATACACAGCAAGCAGCCAAACATCCCCCCTGTTACACTGAGACGTGCGTTACATTCTATCCCTGTAACACGATATTATGTATAAGTCATGTAGGACTCCACATGGGCCAGTTACTCCTTCTTCTAAAAAAATCCCATTGGATCTTCAGATATTCATAAACTCCTCCCATGCGGAGCGCCACATAATCTGAAGTTGTATTACAGGTCACCCATAGGCTGGAGCAATTCTGCGTTGTGGACACTTTGGGCCTGATTTAGGGATATATATACGCAGGTCCGTGTTTTGCGTACATCCCGCTGTGACTTTACACAAGTACAGCTGCAATGCCATTCCCTGATGTACATCGGTGTATCCACGTATGCAAGTTCTCAAACTCCCACTTTTAGTGCCAGTACTGTAATTTCAGCTGATGTGTCCTTAGATGCCACCATGAGTCGTATCATTGACATTTGCCCAAGCCATATAGCATGTGCAGTTCTTCTGCCACCTGTTCCTGCAGTTGTGCACCTGGGAACGCAGTCAGTAGCAGGGACACGCCCCCTTCACTCCCATTACACACCCACTGAATGAACTATTTTAGTGTGCACTATTAGACACCTCCCAGTCACCGCCCAGGACACGCCCATAACTTATCCACAACATTTCTGATACCACCTGTTCCGATCACTACATACACTGGGCCTAATTCATGTTGTACACAAAGGCCGATGTTCACACAACGGGGCGATTATCGACATGCTGTGCATGTGCTGCCATCGCAATGTGCCAAGGTGCCTCCGTGATCTCGCTTGCAAGGAGGATCTCATAGGGCAGTGACTGACAGGAAGGCACCCGAGCATCTGTCTTCATTCCTGGGTGGCATATTCACTTGCTGAGATTGGGCCTTATTCAGCTTGGATCACTAGTCATTCGATAATCGCTTGACTATGAATTCACTGATTAATGATCAATGCTTCATTAGGCCCATTAGCAGCTCCGTAGCCTACAAAATAGCAATTGCAAATGCACCTGCACACAGACATGAATGAGGCCCACTGAACCGTTGCAAACAATTGCTCAACTACTTGAACATTGGTGTTGTGTGCGTCTGTGAATCAGGCCCTAGAGATGGTACAAGACATGTTGCTCCTGGTACAAGAAGCTGGCTCCTAGATTTTGGACCTGCGCAGTTGACTGACAGCCCAAGAAGTCACTGGTGTCTGAGAACAGCCGTACAAACTCCATATTGGGACTGATTCTGAGCCGAGCGCTATGTGGCTGCCATGGAAGCCTGATTACCTTACCTCAATGAGGCGTTAAGTGAGAAACAGCTTCGCCGGCTGTTATTCCATCCACAGCTGCAACCGCCATGATTTATTATTATTATTTGCATCAGCCCCAAGTTGGGCGCAACAAATCTCTAACACAGGGTTCCCTCCGCCATATGCACGCGCGTAAATCTCCCTACACTCACAGCAGTCAGGACCGCCCTGTGTGATGGCATCATCACCCCGAAATGCCCACAGAAAGACAGATCCAGCAAACACCTGCTTAACTCAGAATAAGACGCAGTGTGTTAGAGTGCGCCATCTGCGACTATGTAAAGAGATCCGTACGAATCAGCCCCATTGTGTGTAATGCTGTATACAGGTAACATGAGGTCTGGCTGCAGCGTGCGCAGTTACGCGGGCCTGTAGTAACGGTCTGTTTATCAGCAGCAGCAGATGAATGGGCATACTGTAGTATTTCGTCATTTGTGTGCCCATGTGATAGGGTCATCGTGCTGTAAAGTGCGAGATAAATTCCTCCACCGCCGCCGCCCTATCCCTTCAGATTGTAAAGGTTAAGTGCAACTTTCCATTAGAGGAAAGAGCTTGGATTCTGGATCTCATGTTTCCAAATATCATGCCAAGTATGTGAGAGGATGACATGAGCATGGCGGTCTGCCCCGGAAGCCAGGGGTGCAGTAAAATCATCCCCCAGCTTAACCTGCGCGCCGCAGTCACCAGCGATGGTGAATCAGCGTCTGCAGCCAAATCAAACACACGATCCCAACACAGAGCGCGGCACAGGGGGAGGGGGGGGGGGTATTCCACCCCCTTAATTGATCACGAGAGCGCTGTCAGCTGATCCATTACCAGAAGGCTGGAAACGACTATTATTTCCTGTTACAGGGATTATTGTTACTTCTGATTAGTTACATAAGAGAATGAGCAGAATATTTTCCATGTGTCACAGTCGCAGCAGCAGCAGCAGGTCTGGGCTGTCTGTGGCTCTCTGGCTGAGGGGGAACTACAAGTCCCAGCCACTTGCGAATCCAGGTGGGCCAGCAGAGGGGGTTATTCTGGTTGATTCGCAAGGCTGTGAATTCACAGCCTTACGAGTGCAACAAACCCCGCCTTGGGACCGATGGCCTGCGAATGGATGTTACACAGTCACTGGCGGTTACCGGCGCTGTGTGAGAAACAAGAGTCTCACTGACTGCGCTGACAGTGGCACTGACAGCAGCCTTTTGTCATGCTTATGCCAGAGCAACTATTCTGGAACTTCTTGTCTACAGTATATCATTGCGCACATTTTGTAAATCTACTGTCACGCCCCATTCCAATCATAACAAGCGAGCAATACACTAATAAGGTGTCCTTGTCAACATTTGCCAATATAGGCACGTAAAAATGAAAATGCACGTCGACCTTTCCATGTGTCAACATTTTGCTAGTGTCTACCTTTGTGATCATGTCAACCTAATACATGTCATCCTTATTTGCCGTGTCGACCTTTTGCCTTTCGACCTATAATGGTTGAGGTATTGACTGTCGACCTAGACACTGGCCACCTAGAGAATCCACGCCCCAGTGAATGTTGACTAACAGAAGAATTCGAGATTTACATAGGTACTAGGTGATTCATTGCGCCCTACGGGCGCTCTTCACACCGTCGTAAGGGGCTGCGCCCCCTTAATTTGTGAACGTTTGTATATGAGAAATATGGTTAGAATTGTATGAAAGATGCCTGTATTGCAACTTGAGTTATAGGTGAAATGTGTTAAATAGAGAGCATATGATGTGGAAGGAGGTGTGTATTGTTTTGTTTAATTAAAAAGCGGTTACAGAGTAAGATGTACATTGATAGTGTGGATGGTACAGTGACATTTGTGGGTGTGGGGGGGGGGCTGTGTGTGCATGTTGTTTAGGTGTGTGTGTGCAATAGTATAGTAGGGTGTTTCTGAGTCAGCGGCTCCCCACTGGCGGAGGTCACGACACAGGAAAACAGGAGGCTGGGTAGTGATAGGGGTGTGTGGGCATAAGGGGGACTAAAGAGGAGGGTGGGAGACACTGTGCAGCTTCTGCCAGTGGGTGAGGGTCCAGCGTGGCAGTACAGGAGTACAGGATGGTGGCCCTGAGTCAGTGTCTCCTCCTACTGGGTGGGAGTTCGGGTGCATGAGAGCAGGAGGCTGGGCTATGAGGCATGATAGGGGCATGTGGACAAAACAGCGTCAGCGACTCCCCAGTGGTGGAAGTTATGGTTCAGGAGAGCAGGAAGCTGGGTAGTGATAGGGGTGTGTGAGTATACGGGGGACTAAAGAGGGGCTTAGGGGTGCCGTGAATTGCGGGAGGGGCGCGGGGGTGCCGTGAATCAAGGGAGGGGGGGCGCAGGTGTCGGCGAATCGCGGGAGAGGGCGGGGGTCCGCAAAGCGTGGGAGGGGGCGTGAATTGCGGGGGGTGTGCTGCAAATCGCGGGAGGGGGGTCGCGGGGGGGTGCCGCGAATCGCCACAAGAAAAAATCAACACAGAAAGTTCAACACATGTAAATGTTGACATAAGTGTGGCACTTCATCGGTGTCCATGTCGACACATGAGAATGAATATGAAAACATTCAAAAAAGAAAAATAAATCTTCAAAAACTCATGTCAACCTTTTTCATTGTCGACCATAGCCGTGCCAGTGTTTTGCATGTGCAATTTAATCCTGGGGTTGCCGTGAATCGCGCGCGGGGGTGGGGGGGGGGGTGGAGGGAGGAGGTGAGGGGTGTCCGCGAATCGGGAGGAGGGGTCGTGGGTGGATGCCGTGAATTGCGGGAGGGGGGTCGCGGGGGGGGGTGCCGCGAATTGTGGGAGGGGGGGCGCGGGGGGTTGCAGTGAATCGCGGGAGGGTGGGTCGCGGGGGGTTGCCGCAATGACAGGAGGGGGGTCAGGGGTGGGGAATCGCGGTAGGGGGGGTCGTGGGGGGCACCGTGAACTGCGGGAGAGGGGGCCCGGGGGGTTGGCGCGAATCGTGGGAGGGGGTCGCAGGGTGCCGCGAATCGCAGGAGGGGGGGTGTCACGGGGTGGGGCCGCGAATAGCGGGAGTCACCGGGGGTGCCGCGAATTGCGGGGGGTGTGCTGCAAATCGCGGGAGGGGGGTCGCGGGGGGTGCCGCGAATCGCCACAAGAAAAAATCAACACAGAATGTTCAACACATGTAAATGTTGACATAAGTGTGGCACTTCATCGGTGTCCATGTCGACACATGAGAATGAATATGAAAACATTCAAAAAAAGAAAAATAAATCTTTAAAAACTCAAGTCAACCTTTTTCATTGTCGACCATAGCCGTGCCAGTGTTTTGCATGTGCCATTTAATCCTAGGGTTGCCGTGAATCGCGCGCGGGGGGGGGGGGGAGGAGGGGAGGGGTGTCCGCGAATCACGGGAGGAGGGGTCGTGGGTGGATGCCGTGAATTGCGGGAGGGGGGGGTCGCGGGGGGGGGGTGTGTGTGGGTGCCGCGAATTGTGGGAGGGAGGGGCGCGGGGGGTTGCAGTGAATCACGGGAGGGTGGGTGGCGGGGGCGTGGGGTTGCCGCAATGACAGGACGGGGGGTCAGGGGTGGGGAATCGCGGTAGGGGGGGTCGTGGGGGGCACCCGGGGGGTTGGCGCGAATCGTGGGAGGGGGGGTCGCAGGGGGGTGCCACGAATCGCCACAAGAAAAAAATCAACACAGAAAGGTCAACACATGTAAATGTTGACATAAGTGGCACTTCATTGGTGTCCATGTCGACACATGAGAATGAATATGAAAACATTGAAAAAGTGAAAAATAAATCTTGTCAACCTTTTTCATTGTCGACCATAGCCATGTCAGTGTTTTGCATGTGCCATTTAATCGTGGGGATGCCGTGAATGGGGTGGGGAAGGAAGGAGGGAGGTGCATACCCAACATGACCCTCTCCAGGAGGGACACATTGCTCTGTTTCTGGACTTTCTTCTTAATTTATGGATTACCATCACCTGTGCTTAAACACCTTTCTTATCAATTACCCTGTTTAAAACAGGTGATGACAATCATAAATTAAGATGGAAGTCCACAACCCAGCGTTACAGCTCCAGACACACTTTGAGTGACAGATGTAGCCAAATATATAAGAGATGATGTAGCATTTGCAGCAATGTTACAAGAGAGTCAATTTGCTCCCCATTTTGACAGAGATATGGTAGAGCTGCGGCTTGGCCGGGCGCGGCATGTGATTCCGCCACCCCGATATATCATAAGATTGCCGGTTGGGGATTATTAGGTCAACAGTAACTTGGTCAACAGTCATTAGGTCATCCACTATTGGTCGACAGTGAAAAGGTCAACACAGAAAAAAGGTGCACTATGCCGACATGGACAAAAAAAGTCGGTACTTGTTTCCTAGCACGGCCACAATCGCGGGCATCGCGGGTAATTTTTAGTGGTCTGCGATGCGACCGATGCGATGCCCGCGATTTCCCATTGAAATGCATTGAAAAAAGTCAAAATCGCGTCGGTCGCATCGCAGGCGGCTAAAAAACCATTAAATGGTCCCGACGCGATGCCCCCGATTTCCCATAGGGAACAATGGTAAATGGCCCAGAAACCCCCCAAAACACCCCATAACAGTGAAATGGCACCCCAAAATTAGTTAACGCCACCCCACGATCAAAGTGAACCCGAAGCGTGGCGAGCGCAGCGAGCCCGCGAGGGTCAGCGGTACGCGAGGGGCAGCGGTACGCGTCCTCCGACCTTTTCATACCCCCACTATCCACGTCGGCGTGTAGTTGAGTATAGAATAGTGTGGCGAGCGAAGCGAACCACCGAGCCTGAAGCGTGGCGAGCGCAGCGAGCCCCGCGAGGGGACGCGGATACCTGTGAAGCCCGCGAAGGGACGCGTTTACCTGTGAAGGTATCCGCGTCCGCTCGCCACGCTTCGGGCTCGCTGCGCTCGCCACACTTTCTATTCTCAACTCCACGCCGACGTGGATAGTGGGGGTATGAAAAGGTCGGAGGACGCGTACCGCCGCCCCTCGCGGGCTCGCTGCGCTCGCCACGCTTCGGGTTCACTTTGATCGTGGGGTGGCGTTAACTAATTTTGGGGGGCCATTTCACTGTTCAGGGGTGTTTTGGGGGGTTTCTGGGCCATTTACCATTGTTCCCTATGATGATTTGGGTAAATTGAGGCATTTAACATTGTTCCCTATGGGAAATCGGGGGCATCGCGTCGGTACCATCGCATGCGGTTTTTTTTGGGCCGCATGCGATGCGACCGACGCGATTTTTTTACCTGCGATGCCCAAGATCATGATCGGTGTGGCCGTGCTAGGAAACAAGTACCAAAAAGTCAAATGGAAATGGTCGACACATGAAAAGGTTGATATGTGGTTTCATGTGTTTTGTGTATATGTCGACATCTGTTGTCATGGATTCTCAATTAGTGTAGCATGTTAGGTCACCATGATTCGGGAATGGTGCTCTGCACAACTTAACATCCACTTTTAGTCCAATTGGATCGTATCGGAGTGAAAAAAATTGCTTGCGTCAACATTTTGTCAATGTCAAATTTGTGCATGTCGGCCTTTTGGCTGTCGTCCAATACTGGTTTACCTGGTCACTATAGCCCGGATACCTGATTGCCCATGCCTCAGGCCTCCGTAGGAGAGTAGCGCTGCTGTACTGTTGGAGAACTCATGCGACTTGCCAGTTTAGAAACCGCCGCTGCATAGGCAAGCCCAGGGGGGGGTTCTGGTTGATGACAACAATAGCACTGGTATACAATATGTTCACCATGCAGTGTAAGGGACAGAGCGGAGCTGCTGCTGATGCCCAGTGTACCAGCTTCTTCTACCACATTTACTGCCCTCCAACATCACAATGGACCAGAGAGCAGCTTCCAGGAGGAAGAGACAGGAGCCTTACCATGAAGTGGGAGATCAAGAGCTTATAAAGTGCAGTAATGGTTCTATTATATCTGTGTATTTATTTATTATATGTTTAACCTTTTCCTGACCACTTATCCTCTTTTTGAAACAGCCTTTACAGTAATCTAGAGCAGGCAGGTCTAAACTATGGCCCTCCAGCTGTTGTGAAATTACAAGTCCCATAATGCCTTGCTCCAGTTTTGCTATTAGGGAATACTAAAACTACTGCCTGCTGGGGTGTGTAGTTTCACAACAGCTGGAGGGCCATAGCTTGGACATGCCTGCTATAGACCATCTGTACTGTTAAATATATTAATACTGTATAGAATGTCTGTGTGTGCGTGTACATGTGGTAGGGAATATAGATTGTAAGCTCCACTGGGGCAGGGACTGATGTGAATGGTCAAATATTCTCTGTAAAGCGCTACGGAATCTGTGTGCGCTATATAAGAAACTGCTAATAAATAAATAATAAATATTCCATACAGTATCCAGTATAAAAAGACCTGTTTTCGGGGCTGTTACCGCTCCCCCAGACTCCCATACTTACACCAATGCGCTGCAGAGTGGGAGATTTTAGATTACATTTGGAAACCCCCTTCTAAAAATCCTGTGTTTGCCACTGAGCTGCACCAAAGGTGAGGGGAGCTGCGTGCTCTGTTATATTTTAGGGAACACCCTAACCAAATGAAATGTGTACCTTACGGACAGCGTGATCCACTAAGCGCCATTCGCGGTATTATTTTTCGCAAGCGTCAGCTCTTCTGCCGCGGCAGCGCAATGCATTTGCGAACCATAAACCCCCTAACCCTTTCTATGCACACATTTAGTTTTTTTGCAAACGAATCCCTTATAATAATGTTCAACTTTTTATCTTAAAAAAAAACCCTCAACGCCGACAGAAAGCGGTGCGGCGAAGATCAGCGCAGCTGAATGCGAGAGCTACTTGACTTGACAGATACAAGTTAAACTGCAGATCTGAGGCCTGCGAGTGGAAAGCGATCCGCACTTGGCGAGCAGAGAAATCGCACATTCCAGCCAACACACATTTCTTGTTAAAATAAAAACCCTTGTCCGTGTTCCATGCAGCCGCGTCTGGCACAGCGAACGGTTCTTGGGCTGTCGGGGGCCTTAAGGCACAGAGCTCTCAGAAAGCCACCGCGCAATCACTGCAAATATTGAGACACAATCCTCTCATCGGAGGCCATGTGTTTGGCATAGGCAGCGCGTGATAACAGCTCCGCTCTGCAAAGGTGACACACGTCCCCGAAAGCCGTGGAATTACATGTGAAATGTGAGCGCAGCAACAGGCGATGGCGTGCTGGGCTGCGCCGTATGGAGGATACGGCGCAGGGTCCGGAGTTTAGAGACTTGTGCGTTTTGCCGGAGGGAGAGAAAGTGACAGAGTCGCTGAGACACTTGCGGAGACTGAGAAGAGTTCGGTGTTTGTGTTGCAGGAACATTTATTGATAGGCCGCAATATACTGTACACATTATATACATATTTTCTGTCCTCCATGCATTTAAGATTTGCACAGAGACACTTGCCGGCATGGGGGCTGTGTGACTCTTTGGTAGCAGTCAGCATAGCAGACCAATGCCCCTAGGGCACTATGCCCCATTATTACCGCCCATGGCACCAAACACCTCCCTCCGGCCTTATGTTAGAGTCCCAGGCATTCCACATACTAGACATGCAGCATATGACTGCCGACAGGAGGCAGTCGGCACACCAGGAGCAGAGGAATCATTGCAGTTAACTACAAATGAAGGAGTGTCGGGTGTTTGTCGACACAGGACGCTAGAATGACCGAAACCAGTCAGCGTTGTGCCTGTCGGTTTATGGGGTGAACCACTGCACTCAGCAACACCAGGTGTTTGTTGTCTATTTGTTGTAGTGATATTGGGACTATGCTGGAGGGGTGACAGTACACCCATTGTGAGTATGGTGCAGGTGAAATAAGGAGAGCGAGTAATTATATAACTTCTATAACAACGAACACCCCCAGTTCTGTCTCATTGTCGACACCTGAACACACGGACTCCCCAATTAACGTATCGCTCACAATGCGTCAGACCAGGTGCCGTGCTCTGTAACCGCTCAAATTTTATTTAAAAAAAATGGTGAAAAATATGTCAACCTTTCTTGTGTCGACCATGACCATATGTCTGGGAGCCTCTCCCCAGCACTTGCTGCCCACGTGTCCCCTATGTACGAAGCACCAGAGTATCCGCAAGGCCTGAGAAGGGTCATTGCGAGGCTGGGGGCCATGTGTAACCCTGGGTTTGGGATTAGCTCACAGACCGTGTGGTAGACCAGGGATGGGGAACCTTCCGCCCTCCAGCTGTTGTTGAACTACACATCCCAGCATGCCCTGCAACAGTTTTAGCATGCCCAAATACCAAAACTGTACCAGGGCATGCTGGGATGTGTAGTTCAACAGCCGCTGGAGGTCAGAAGGTTCCCCATCCCTGAGGTAGACCGTCAATAGGGCGACGCCAGTAGGTTGCCATGTACGAAGTCGGCGTGGCCAGGTCCACACATGCAGAAAAGTCGACATGGAAAAAGTCGACGTGTGAAAGGGTCAACATAAGTTTTTTTCATTTTTTTGCCCACAAAAAGCATAGCGAGACACTGTGCCCAAAGCATGGCGAGTGTAGCGTGTACACGTAGATGATGTCCATGTCAACTGTGTCGACATGCGGGACAAAAAAAACTCATGTCAACCTTTTGACTGTCAACCTTCCCATTGTCGACCTACAGATGGAGCCGCTCTCATTAGAATTGCCATGTGCCATCCCCGCCCCTCCATCAGAGTCTGACAGAATGGGGTACACGCACCCACGAGATTCTTACTCACCCCATTTTGTCGGAAACCCGTTCAGCTCTCCCCTGCTCACTGGCCGCTCCCTGTCTGTCTCCCTGAAGCAAAGACAGGCAGGGAAGCACCCGGTCCCTGCTCCCCGCCGCCTTGCTGATGGGACGCGCCATCAACCTATTCATGTGTCGACCAGTCGTGTTGACCTTTTGATTGTGTCGAACTTTTGTCAATGTCGACCTAGTGCATGTGTTTTTTATTGACAGCATCTTATATAGCGCATCAGATTCCGTTACAGTGTCTTATATAGCGCAGCAGATTCTGTTACAGCATCTTATATAGCGCAGCAGATTCCGTTACAGCGTCTTATATACAGCAGATTCCGTTACAGTGTCTTATATAGCGCAGCAGATTCCGTTACAGTGTCTTATATACAGCAGATTCAGTTACAATGTCTTATATAGCGCAGCAGATTCCGTTACAGTGTCTTATATAGCGCAGCAGATTCCGTTACAGTGTCTTATATAGCGCAGCAGATTCCGTTACAGTGTCTTATATAGCAGCAGATTCCGTTACAGTGTCTTATATAGCGCAGCAGATTCCGTTACAGCGTCTTATATAGCGCAGCAGATTCCGTTACAGTGTCTTATATAGCGCAGCAGATTCCGTTACAGTGTCTTATATAGCGCAGCAGATTCCGTTACAGTGTCTTATATAGCAGCAGATTCCGTTACAGTGTCTTATATAGCGCAGCAGATTCCGTTACAGTGTCTTATATAGCGCAGCAGATTCCGTTACAGTGTCTTATATAGCGCAGCAGATTCCGTTACAGCGTCTTATATAGCGCAGCAGATTCCGTTACAGCGTCTTATATAGCACAGCAGATTTCGTTACAGCGTCTTACATAGCGCAGCAGATTCCGTTACAGTGTCTTACATAGCGCAGCAGATTCCGTTACAGCGTCTTATATAGCGCAGCAGATTCCGTTACAGCGTCTTATATAGCGCAGCAGATTCCGTTACATTGTCTTACATAGCGCAGCAGATTCCGTTACAGTGTCTTATATAGCGCAGCAGATTCCGATACAGTGTCTTATATAGCGCAGCAGATTCCGTTACAGTGTCTTATACAGCACAGCAGGTTCCGTTACAGTGTCTTATATAGCGCAGCAGATTCCGTTACAGTGTCTTATATAGCGCAGCAGATTCCGTTACAGTGTCTTATATAGCGCAGCAGATTACGTTACAGTGTCTTATATAGCGCAGCAGGTTCCGTTACAGTGTCTTATACAGCGCAGCAGATTCCGTTACAGTGTCTTATATAGCGCAGCAGATTCCGTTACAGTGTCTTATATAGCGCAGCAGATTCCGTTACAGTGTCTTATATAGCGCAGCAGATTACGTTACAGTGTCTTATATAGCGCAGCAGATTCCGTTACAGTGTCTTACATAGCGCAGCAGATTCCGTTACAGTGTCTTATATAGCGCAGCATATTCCGTTACAGTGTCTTAAATAGAGTGGCAGATTCCGTTACAGTGTCTTATATAGTGCAGCAGATTCTGTTACAGTGTCTTATATAGAGCGGCAGATTCCGTTACAGTGTCTTATATAGCGCAGCAGATTCCGTTACAGCATCTTATATAGTGCAGCAGATTCCGTTACAGCTTCTTACATAGCGCAGCAGATTTCGTTACAGCGTCTTATATAGCGCAGCATATTCCGTTACAGCGTCTTATATAGCGCAGCAGATTCCGTTACAGTGTCTTATATAGCGCAGCAGATTCCGTTACAGTGTGTTATATAGTGCAGCAGATTCCAATACAGTGTCTTATATACCGCAGCAGATTCCGTTACAGTGTCTTATATAGCGCAGCAGATTCCGTTACAGTGTCTTATATAGCGCAGCAGATCCCGTTACAGCGTCTTATATAGGGCAGCAGATTCCGTTACAGCGTCCTTTATAGCGCAGCAGATTCAGTTACAGCTTCTTATATAGCGCAGCAGATTCCGTTACAGCGTCTTATATAGCGCAGCAGATTCCATTACAGCGTCTTATATAGCAGCAGATTCCGTTACAGTGTCTTATATAGCAGCAGATTCCGTTACAGTGTCTTATATAGCGCAGCAGATTCCGTTACAGGTTCTTATATAGCGCAGCAGATTCCGTTACAGTGCCTTATATAGTGCAGCAGATTCCGTTACAGCGTCTTATATAGCGCAGCTGATTCCGTTACAGCATCTTATATAGCGCAGCAGATTCCGTTACAGCGTCTTATATAGCAGCAGATTCAGTTACAGCGTCTTATATAGCAGCAGATTCAGTTACAGTGTCTTATATAGCGCAGCATATTCAGTTACAGTGTCTTATATAGCGCAGCATATTCAGTTACAGTGTCTTATATAGCGCAGCAGATTCCGTTACAGAGTCTTATATAGTGCAGCAGATTCCGTTACAGCATCTTATATAGCGCAGCAGATTCCTTCACAGTGTCTTATATAGCGCAGCAGATTCCTTCAGAGTGTCTTATATAGAGCAGCAGATTCCGTTACAGTGTCTTATATAGCAGCAGATTCCGTTACAGTGTCTTATATAGCGCAGCAGATTCCTTCACAGTGTCTTATATAGCGCAGCAGATTCCTTCACAGTGTCTTATATAGAGCAGCAGATTCCGTTACAGTGTCTTATATAGCAGCAGATTCCGTTACAGTGTGTTATATAGCGCAGCAGATTCCTTCTGTGTCTTATATAGCGCAGCAGATTCCGTTACAGTGTCTTATATAGCGCAGCAGATTCCGTTACAGTGTCTTATATAGCGTACACAGACTTTGTTACAGTGTCTTATATAGCGCAGTAGCTTCCGTTACAGCATCTTATGTAGCGCAGCAGATTCCGTTACAGTGTCTTATATAGAGCAGCAGATTTCATTACAGTGTCTTATATAGCGCAGCAGATTCCGTTACAGTGTCTTATATAGAGCAGCAGATTTCATTACAGTGTCTTATATAGCGCAGCAGATTCCGTTACAGTGTCTTATATAGTGCAGCAGATTCCGTTACAGTGTCTTATATAGCGCAGCAGATTCCGTTACAGCGTCTTATATAGAGCAGCAGATTCCGTTACAGCGTCTTATATAGCGCAGCAGATTCCGTTACAGCGTCTTATATAGCGCAGCAGGTTCCGTTACAGCGTCTTATATAACGCAGCAGGTTCCGTTACAGCGTCTTATATAGCGCAGCAGATTCCGTTACAGCGTCTTATATAGCGCAGCAGATTCCGTTACAGCGTCTTATATAGCGCAGCAGATTCCGTTACAGTGTCTTATATAGCGCAGCAGATTCTGTTACAGTGTCTTATATAGCGCAGCAGATTCCGTTACAGCGTCTTATATAGCGCAGCAGATTCCGTTACAGTGTCTTATATAGCGCAGCAGATTCCGTTACAGTGTCTTATATAGCACAGCAGATTCTGTTACAGTGTCTTATATAGCGCAGCAGATTTCGTTACAGTGTCCTATATAGCGCAGCAGATTCCGTTACAGCGTCTTATATAGCGCAGCAGATTCCGTTACAGTATCTTATATAGTGCAGCAGATTCAGTTACAGTGTCTTATATAGCGCAGCAGATTCCGTTACAGTGTCTTATATAGCGCAGCAGATTCCGTTACAGTGTCTTATATAGCGCAGCAGATTCCGTTACAGTGTCTTATATAGCACATCAGATTCCATTACAGTGTCTTATATAGCGCAGCAGATTCTGTTACAGCGTCTTATATAGCGCAGCAGATTCCGTTACAGCGTCTTATATAGCGCAGCAGATTCCGTTACAGTGTCTTATATAGCGCAGCAGATTCCGTTACAGTTTCTTATATAGCAGCAGATTCCGTTACATCGTGTTATATAGCGCAGCAGATTCCGTTACAGTGTCTTATATAGCGCAGCAGATTCCGTTACAGTGTCTTATATAGCGCAGCAGATTCCGTTACAGTGTCTTATATAGCGCAGCAGATTCCGTTACAGTGCCTTATATAGCGCAGCAGATTCCGTTACAGTGTCTTATATAGCGCAGCAGATTCCGTTACAGTGTCTTATATAGCGCAGCAGATTCCGTTACAGTGTCTTATATAGCGCAGCAGATTCCGTTACAGTGTCTTATATAGCGCAGCAGATTCCGTTACAGTGCCTTATATAGCGCAGCAGATTCCGTTACAGCGTCTTATATAGCGCAGCAGATTCCGTTACAGTGTCTTATATAGCGCAGCAGATTCCGTTACAGTGTCTTATATAGCACAGCAGATTCCATTACAGTGTCTTATATAGCGCAGCAGATTCTGTTACAGCGTCTTATATAGCGCAGCAGATTCCGTTACAGCGTCTTATATAGCGCAGCAGATTCCGTTACAGTGTCTTATATAGCGCAGCAGATTCCGTTACAGTTTCTTATATAGCAGCAGATTCCGTTACATCGTGTTATATAGCGCAGCAGATTCCGTTACAGTGTCTTATATAGCGCAGCAGATTCCGTTACAGTGTCTTATATAGCGCAGCAGATTCCGTTACAGTGTCTTATATAGCGCAGCAGATTCCGTTACAGTGCCTTATATAGCGCAGCAGATTCCGTTACAGTGTCTTATATAGCGCAGCAGATTCCGTTACAGTGTCTTATATAGCGCAGCAGATTCCGTTACAGTGTCTTATATAGCGCAGCAGATTCCGTTACAGTGTCTTATATAGCGCAGCAGATTCCGTTACAGTGCCTTATATAGCGCAGCAGATTCCGTTACAGCGTCTTATATAGCGCAGCAGATTCCGTTACAGTGTCTTATATAGCGCAGCAGATTCCGTTACAGTGTCTTATATAGCGCAGCAGATTACGTTGAACTTAAGTAGACAGTGATAAAACAAATGGGAAACAACAGACAGACGTGGAGGTCGGAGGGCCTTGCTGTAAGCTTACAATCTGTAGGACCTTTTATCAGTGTTAGCGTATGGGCCATTTCCATAGACATGGTCTGTGAGCTCCGGGTACACTGATGCCCATTACTGGGGGGGTCACAATCGAGAACACAATACAGCCAATGTACCGGCAGATGTCCTTGGCGAAGGCACTGACGGGCACCTCGGCATATGGCCGCCTGCAGACATGTGAGTGATATGTGGATACACAACACTTACACCAATTGCTCCAGTTCCTCCGTCCTCTTCCTTTCCAGGGCAGCTTATTACACAATGGGTTTGAACTTGACTCTTCTCTTCCTGCCGCTTCCCTGACACTTTCTCCTGCGCTTCCTTCATTTACTTATCCCTGTCATTGTCCGGGAGAGCATTCTTCAAACCTCCTGTCATCTACATTCTTCCTGGACAGTCACTGCCTCTTCCTTCCTCGCCTTTTCATGCAGTGACCCTGCCGAGCAGTGACCCGTCACCTGTTACCCATCTCGCCCATCTGTCTTCCCAAACTCACCCTGGGATAAGAACAATAATAACTTAGAGCATCATCTAATCGAGGTTAATTCATATTTCTTGGGCCTCTGGTTGTAAAGTGAAAGTTAGGGTGGTCGCCATATATATTACTGTACGGCTAGGAAGCGCCAAATACTGCTGTACGGCTACAAAGCGCCAAATACTACTGTACGGCTAGGAAGCGCCAAATACTACTGTACGGCAAGGAAGCGCCAAATACTACTGTACGGCTACAAAGCGCCAAATACTGCTGTACGGCTAGAAAGTGCCAAATACTACTGTACGGCTAGGAAGCGCCAAATACTACTGTACGGCTAGGAAGCGCCAAATACTACTGTACGGCTACAAAGCGCCAAATACTGCTGTACGGCTAGAAAGTGCCAAATACTACTGTACGGCTAGGAAGCGCCAAATACTACTGTACGGCTAGGAAGCGCCAAATACTGCTGTACGACTAGAAAGTGCCAAATACTGCTGTACGGCTAGGAAGCGCCAAATACTACTGTACGGCTAGGAAGCGCCAAATACTGCTGTACGGCTAGAAAGTGCCAAATACTGCTGTACGGCTAGGAAGTGCCAAATACTGCTGTACGGCTACAAAGCGCCAAATACTACTGTACGGCTAGAAAGTGCCAAATACTGCTGTACGGCTAGAAAGTGCCAAATACTGCTGTACGGCTAGGAAGCGCCAAATACTGCTGTACGGCTAGAAAGTGCCAAATACTACTGTACGGCTAGAAAGTGCCAAATACTACTGTACGGCTAGAAAGTGCCAAATACTACTGTACGGCTAGGAAGCGCCAAATACTACTGTACGGCTAGGAAGCGCCAAATACTGCTGTACGGCTACAAAGCGCCAGGGCCTATAGCGCTCATGGGCGGACAGCGCTGAGGCGGTAAAAGTTTTTTGAATCATTTATGAACTTTAAACTGGTGGCGCCATGTAAGAGATACATGTCAGCAGTGTGCATTCTCCGGCGCAGCGTAAATGGCTCTACGATAGATTGTGGGGTCGCTCATCATTCGTGCCCATCTCTTACAGGTCCCCAGCTATAGCGGAATCTCACCTCATGGATCCGCAGGGCGACACCTCAGCCGGTCAGCAGCGATTGACCACTATTGATCAACATGTATTAGGTTGATCAAAACGTCAACATAGTAATGATCAACATATCATATGGTCGACATGAGTTTCCACAAATTTCCAAACTTGACACCCAAAAAACAAACAAAAAATGTACCTTTTCATGTGTCAACTTTTTCTCAGTGACACTTTTGGGGTCAACCGAGACCCTGTCGACCCTATGAAGCAAACACAATAAAAATGTAAATGGGCCTCACAGAAATTGTTTAGGGGATACGGTCAGTATTTTGACTGTCCAGCACCTGACTGGTGCTGACATCCCTAAGCATGCAGAGAGCCCTGGCTTGTGGCTGGGGGGGGGGGGGGGGGTGTTTAGACACTAATGGGGGCATTTAAGGGTTAGGCTGCAGAGAGGGGTTAGGGTTGGACTGTGTGTGTGTGTGGGGGGGGGGGGGGTCCGGGGTTAGACTCCACTGAGAGGGAGTAAGGTTTAGGCTGCGGGGGGCGAGGTTAGGGTTAGACTGCTGGGGGGAGGGGGTTATGGTTAGACTCCAGGGAGAGGGGATAAGGGTTAGACTGTGAGGTGAGAGGTTAGGGTTAGACTGTGAGGTGAGAGGTTAGGGTTAGACTGTGAGGTGAGAGGTTAGGGTTAGACTGTGGTGGGGTAGGTTAGGGGTGGTTAGGGTACAGCGGAGTCCATGTCAGGTTTCTTCTTATCAGAATGCCACCTTTAGCCCCACCATAGTGTTGGAATGGGATATTAACCCCTTATTGTCCTCCTGTTGCAGCATTTTATAACGCTACCGAGATGTCGGCTATAAGTGACACAGTGGCGTTACCAATGCAGGGATGAAGCACGGCGCAGGCCTGTCACTGTATTTATCACCGCAGTACCCAGACACGGGCCTAGCAGGCAGCACTTCCCTGCGAATAGACCCTGCGCTCACAGACTTTGTTTGCACAGCTGTTATTTTGTCTGTATTTACATATGCAAATGATATAATTAAAGCGCCTGTCGGAAATAATGCCCCAAATGCCAATAAGTAAAACTCCAGTTTAATTTTCTTCAAAATATTTTCTTCCCAGCTGAACGGATACAATGTGATTTCTGGGACACAATGGACGGGTTCAGGCGCCGCGCGGATAGAACGCAACTTTATTTTTACACTAATTAACGATGCGCATAGAAAAGAGAGAAAACAGAATACAGGAAACACAGATCTGAATCGTTATACGACAGTTTTATCTCCTTTATGGCCAATCCCATATAAAGTATTACGTTTATTTACAAAGGCAAAGTCTGCATCGTGTATCTGGGAGATTTGGGGCTTTCCAGGATGATTTCGGTTTAGTCCGTTGTATACAGAAATACAGATAATACGTTTCTTATGTGCTGTGAATATTTACCTAGGCATGTAACCCCACCAAATATTTGACTGCCAGAGCCAGAACTAGACTTTTTGGTGCATGACCCTTTCACATTTCAATATATTGCCCTATGCAGTATTCAAACCCATTACCTGTTGCATTCCAGTTAAAAACCCTACTTATTGAACTATCCAGCATAACATCTATGAGATTTATAAAACTACTTGTACTGTACTTTGTAAAAAAATAAACATAAACATTGCAACTGAGCCCATCTTTGTAGCATAGTCAAACATCCAATCCCCTACAGCCACACACTACATAGACCTGCTCAGCTGCAATGATTATTTTTTTTCAAGAAGTACAAGGTGAGCTTCAAATAGATGGAATTCTCTAGCTTTCTATACCACGTCAAGAGAGCTTTCTGTCTGCAATCTTACACGCAATGGGTTTGAATCCTGAGTATGTCAGCATCTAAAAGGACAATGTGACTGAATAATAAAGAAAGAGCTGATGAGTTTGCTAATGTTGCACAATACTAAATTATTAGTGACAGAGGAGTAGGGGCAGCCAGGAGATGCTGGAATTCAAGTGAAAGCAAATAAAAATTAAAAATTAGGGTTGGGTGCACAGTTGGTGCCACCAACTGCGCACTCAACCCTGCAGTGCTATATGCCCACTCCGCACCACCCTAATTATGGCCCTGGTAACCACACATTTGGCCTTTACCTCCTCGCCTTCAAAGAATGTACTCAGGAGGAGTGACAACTTGCCAACAGCATATATTTCCAAAGAGCAAGAATGCAAGTCTGTCAGTCAGTCAGTGCCTGTCTTTAGCTGCTGGTCCCACCCCCGTTACATAGCAACCTGCTACAGAGTGAGAGCGCAAGCTGGACAGATTTATCAATGAGAGGAATGATATTATTACTCAGCTCCTGCCAGGAGCTGATTGGCTGGGGGGGCCATTTATCATTTGTAACGCGTGATAACCAGATTGATAACTCATTGATAAATCTGATCCTTAGTATAAATGCCCCAGTTCTGTGCATTATTCAGCCTGCAGCGATGCATGGACTTAGATGTAGCGATCTGGATTTTTGCTATTACTTAGACTATTTACAAGCAAACAGATATTTCCTTGCAGCCTGGGCCAGGACGCGGTTCCTGTAGCTTACCTGAGGGACATCCTGTTATGAGAGAGAGGAGCAGGGGGGCTGCAGAATAGTGATGTCACCTAAGCCAGGACTCTGTTCTGTGATACCGCTGACCTGCACCAGGCCCAGTGTTATTACAGTCGTGTGCTGGCTACACAGCGCCCAAATACCGCAATGGGGAATTTTCTGTATGCAAAAGGAAAATAACGTGATCAGGATCCATGAGAGCCAAGACCGTCATTCCCTGTAATGTTTAGGAAACAGTCTACCTCAGGGAATGATAGAGTTCTGGGCTGTGTATAGAGGGGACTACTGATGGCGGCTGGATCAGAAGCCAACACTGTAATCCTGCGCTATAGCTGCAGCCAACAAGACATATATGTAACAATTCTACTTTTTCATTTGCTCCCCACGGACAGATCCCTGCAGGCAACCCGTGGTGAAGCATGAAAATGAGTGTGAAAACACGTCAACCTTTTCATGTGTCAATGATTGTCATGTCGATCTTTTGTTTATGTCGATCTTTTGCCAATGTTGACCTTTTAGTGTTGACTTGCTGACTAGACATTACCTAGGTACCATACGGAAACCATGAAACCTGGGGCGAAATGTAATAGGGTGCGATTTTTTTAGACAAAGTCGGAATTCGCATGCGATTTAGTGCAATTCTGAGTAAGGTAAAAGTGCGCTATTTAGAAATGAAAGTGTGCGGTATTTAGGGAAAAAAAAATTGGCGTGGGGTCCACCCTCCGGAGCATAACCAGCCCCGGTTGTGAGGAGGAAGCCGGCTCACCCCCGCTGTCAGTGCTGCAGCAGACAGTCACCGCTGGAGCCTGGATTGGTAATGTATACTGGGGTAAAATTAGTGTATGTATATTAAAGTTATACTTTTCTCTGTGTGTGTGTTTTTATTTGAACATTCTTTTTACAGGAGAACTACAAGTCCAAGGGGCCCCATTAATGCCCCGCATGCTGGGACTTGTGGTTCACCAACATGTGGGGGAGACCTGCTGGAACTTCTAGTTTTTTTCAATTTTATTTTACACGTATCAGCCTGGCGTCCACCGCCTAGGGACGTCAGGACAGCCCCAGGGTCCAGCCCTGGCCGGGTGAAGCCTGGGGAGTGGGACCCCTTTATTGAGGGGGTCACCACTCCCCCAGGTACCCTGTCCAGGGCTGACCAGTCACAGTGAGCATTGTACGGCCGGGGGACCTTACGTAAAAAGTGTCCCCCGGCTGTGGCATGACACTGCGAGCTGTTGGAGCCTGGTGCTGGTTCCTAAATACGGGGGACCCCAAATTTTTTTGTGCCCCTAATTCTATGGCAGCCGCCGAGTAAGTCCTGGGCTACGCACACACTGCACACACTGGGGAATCATTACATGGTGAGCGGCTGTTATCTGGGAGTGTCAGGTAATACGCAGGCGTGGCCAGGTGTGTGAGGGGAAGTCATGTGACATCAGCTCCGCCCCCGATCAGCCTGACTCTATCACAGCCGCTGAGTAAGTCCTGGGCACACACTGCACACACTGGGGAATCATTACATGGTGAGCGGCTGTTATCTGGTAGTGTCAGGTAATACGCAGGCGTGGCCAGGTATGTGAGGGGAAGTCATGTGACGTCAGCTCCGCCCCCGATCAGCCTGATTCTATCACAGCCGCTGAGTAAGTCCTGGGCTACGCACACACTGCACACACTGGGGAATCATTATATGGTGAGCGGCTGTTATCTGGGAGTGTCAGGTAATACGCAGGCATGGCCAGGTGTGTGAGGGGAAGTCATGTGACATCAGCTCCATCCCCGATCAGCCTGATCCTATCGCAGCTGCTGAGTAAGTCCTGGGCTACACACACACTGCACACACTGGGGAATCATTACATGGTGAGCGGCTGTTATCAGGGAGTGTCAGGTAATACGCAGGCTTGGCCAGGTGTGTGAGGGGAAGTCATGTGACATCAGCTCCGCCCCCGATCAGCCTGATTCTATCACAGCCGCTGAGTAAGTCCTGGGCTACGCACAGACTGCACACACTGGGGAATCATTACATGGTGAGCGGCTGTTATCTGGGAGTGTCAGGTAATACGCAGGCATGGCCAGGTGTGTGAGGGGAAGTCATGTGACATCAGCTCCATCCCCGATCAGCCTGATCCTATCGCAGCTGCTGAGTAAGTCCTGGGCTACACACACACTGCACACACTGGGGAATCATTACATGGTGAGCGGCTGTTATCAGGGAGTGTCAGGTAATACGCAGGCTTGGCCAGGTGTGTGAGGGGAAGTCATGTGACATCAGCTCCGCCCCCGATCAGCCTGATTCTATCACAGCCGCTGAGTAAGTCCTGGGCTACACACAGACTGCACACACTGGGGAATCATTACATGGTGAGCGGCTGTTATCTGGGAGTGTCAGGTAATACACAGGCATGGCCAGGTGTATGAGGGGAAGTCATGTGATGTCAGCTCTGCCCCCCGATCAGCCTGATTCTATCACAGCCGCTGTGTATGTCCTGGGCTATACGCACACACTGGGGAATCATTACATGGTAAGCGGCTGTTATCTGGGAGTGTCAGGGATAATGCAGGCGTGGCCAGGTGTGTGAGGGGAAGTCATGTGATGTCAGCTCCACCCCCGATCACCCTGATTCTATCACAGCCACTGAGTAAGTCCTGGGCTACACACACACTGCACACACTGGGGAATCATTACATGGTGAGCGGCTGTTATCTGGGAGTGTCAGGGATAATGCAGGCGTGGCCAGGTGTATGAGGGGAAGTCATGTGACGTCAGCTCCGCCCCCGATCAGCCTGATTCTATCGCAGCTGCTGAGTAAGTCCTGGGCTACACACAGACTGCACACACTGGGGAATCATTACATGGTGAGCGGCTGTTATCTGGGAGTGTCAGCATACCTCCCAACATTTGTCTCCGGCTACTCGGGACGCATCTCCCGCGCGCCGGAAATTTCGGGGGGCGTGGCCTAATTTCGGGGCGTGGCCTATACTCGCGGCTCCCCGCGAGGCCACGCCCCCATTTTGCCGCTATGGGGGCATGACCCAGAGGCTCTGTGAGCCTCTAGCCATGCCCCCAGCCCCCTGGCTGCGGGAATAGACGCTGTGCGCATGCGCACAGCGTTTATTCCCCGCTGCTTAGCAGCCGACAGGGGGGACTCCCAACAGCCCCCCCCCACACCGCGGGACACTGCTGCCCGCGGGTGGGACATCGGGACAGGCCCTGACAATCGGGACTGTCCCGATAAAATCGGGACTGTTGGGAGGTATGGTGTCAGGGAATACACAGGCGTGGCCAGGTGTGTGAGGGGAAGTCATGTGATGTCAGCTCCGCCCCCGATCAGCCTGATTCTATCACAGCCGCTAAGTCCTGGGCTACGCACACACTGCACACACTGGGGAATCATTACATGGTGAGCGGCTGTTATCTGGGAGTGTCAGGTAATACGCAGGTGTGGCCAGGTGTGTGAGAGGAAGTCATGTGACATCAGCTCCGCCCCCGATCAGCCTGATTCTATCGCTGCCGCTGAGTAAGTCCTGGGCTACACACAGACTGCACACACTGGGGAATCATTACATGGTGATCGGCTGTTATCTGGGAGTGTCAGGGATAATGCAGGTGTGGCCAGGTGTGTGAGGAGAAGTCATGTGACATCAGCTCCACCCCCCGATCAGCCTGATTCTATCACAGCCGCTGAGTAAGTCCTGGGCTACACACAGACTGCACACACTGGGGAATCATTACATGGTGATCGGCTGTTATCTGGGAGTGTCAGGGATAATGCAGGCGTGGCCAGGTGTGTGAGGGGGAAGTCATGTGAGATCAGCTCCGCCTCCGATCAGCCTGATTCTATCACAGCCGCTAAGTCCTGGGCTACGCACACACTGCACACACTGGGGAATCATTACATGGTGAGCGGCTGTTATCTGGGAGTGTCAGGTAATACGCAGGTGTGGCCAGGTGTGTGAGAGGAAGTCATGTGACATCAGCTCCACCCCCGATCAGCCTGATTCTATCACAGCCGCTGAGTAAGTCCTGGGCTACACACAGACTGCACACACTGGGGAATCATTACATGGTGAGCGGCTGTTATCTGGGAGTGTCAGGTAATACGCAGGCGTGGCCAGGTGTGTGAGGGGAAGTCATGTGACATCAGCTCCACCCCCCGATCAGCCTGATTCTATCACAGCCGCTGAGTAAGTCCTGGGCTACACACAGACTGCACACACTGGGGAATCATTACTTGGGCCCTTATTCTGATTGATGCGGACTTTACCGCGTTCTTACGGATTGCGTCTTTACGGCGTCTGCGCATGCGTAGAGAACGCAACGCGCATGTGCCACGCCTTGACTCGGTACCAGTTCGGACAAAGCCCGTCCAAAACTGGTCACCGCAATCAGTCGGGAAATAGGGGCGTATTATGGGCGTCATGCGGAATGACACATGGGCGTAGTTTCAAAGTGGGCAAAACGGGGCGGAAACATGGGCGGACACGGGGGAGTACACTTATGTTGGGGGGCGTACATTCGGAAACCACTCCGAATGCACGCGAGCAAAAAGGGCTGAAATGTGCGGTGTCCACAAGTGTACTATTGCTTTGCGGACACCACTCGTTCATGCGGTAGGCGAACGTACGCCTAATGACTACAACCATTAACACCTGAACCCAATACAATCTACTCCTTTACTCATTACTCACTAATAGGACGCTTGTCAGTGCTTTAATTGAAACCATTGCTGCTTCAAGGAAACCTTACTCATCAGCCACATATGCTGTACTTCTCAGACACTTAAAAACTGCTAACAATTGACATGACAGAATATTAATACTAGCAATACACATGTGTATTCGACATGTACTCATGAAACCACACATTTTGGGTAAAGTAAACACATTTATTTATATTCATGTCACAGTCAATGCCACTGTCATGCAATGACCATAAAATTAAACATCACAACTATAAACAACATGCCAGGAATGCAGCAAAATAAATAATAATAAAACAAAAATATAATAGCACACAGATGGACTCCAGCACCTCCTATGTGCCACTGCACATGTAGCCAGTGGGAAATGAGGAGGCTGCTGGCCCTTCGACAGCAGGGCAAGCTGCACCTGACCATTCGACAGCAGGGCACCCTACACCTGGCCCTTCTGCAGCAGGCCAACCTGCAGCTGGCTCATATGCACCATCAGCAGACTCATTTGGAACACAACCGGGGACTTCACCAGATAGTACCATGGCCATCACTTCAAGTACAGCTGACAGTAATGCCAGGCACAAGAGGGCAACAGGGGAACCACAAAGGACATATGAAGCAAGGGCTCATCTGGTTCCCCTGAGCACGTGATTGGACACAAGAAGCTGACACACACAGCACAATGGAAGATTTGGGAACACATAACGGTAGAGATTAATGCGGCCACAAGTTCATTTCCGACCACGTTTGGCCTTGGTAGGCTCCTTGGCCTGTGCAGCAGCTCTTCGGGGACGCCCAGATGCTGGGGCAGGTGGAGCAGATGATGTGGAGGGGTTGGCTGGTCTACCCCTCCTGCCAGCAGGGAGTGTTTCCGCTGGTAATGCACCAGAAACGGATGACATTAGGACCCTGTTGGTGGTAACCAGCTCCACCATAAGCTCATTATGGTGGAGGAGGAGATCATTTTGGCGGGTGGCTTGCTCGGCCAGCACCTGAGCACTTGCAGCCATGGCCTGATGTGACTCAGCCATGGCCTGCATGCTCCCAGCGATGGACTGCTGGGTGCTGACCAAGCTCGCCAGGATCTCCTCGGTCCTACGCATCCGTTCTGATGCCAAATCTCCCTGCTGGTTGATGTCCACAAGCACCTGGGCCAAGGCGGCCAAATCGGCTTGGCCCGATGCCTGCTGCTGCACAGGCCTACCTCTGGGGCCAGGTGGCACGGACTCCTCCACCTCCTGAGCAGAGTCCTCACCAAGCGGTGGGGTGTCTGTGGGAAAAGATAAACACAATTAGGAGACATTCTACGATAATTACTTGCACAAGTTTATGGCATGACCAATATTTACCTTCCAGAAAAGACGCAAACACTTCAGCTGGGGCCTCGCTATCCATCGTGCTCACCCCCCTGATCTCCTCAACTGAGATACAGCTTTCCGCCATCTCCTCCAGGGGGGTGAGCTCTAGCCCTGATGGCATGGGGCCGGCCCCAGATGTCTGGCTGTGGTCCCACCGCTTGGTCATCTTCCTCTTCAGGTTGGTTTTGAAGTCCTGCCACCTGCAATGTAAGTTGACATATTAATACATGTCACTCCCAATGTTAGCTGTTGCAGCCATTGCTATGTGCTACATCTTACAACATGTGATTAATGTCCCATATATAATATTACATGCAACTATGATATCAACCGTTACAATACACATTCACAATCACCCTACTCTGACTCTCAAGGAAATAACATGGCAATAATGTATGTGTATCGTAACAACCTCATGTGCCATTTGCAAAATGCATATAAGCATCCATTAAATCATTACTTGGCTATTACTGGGCACATGTATGACAAAACAACTTGCCTCTTCTTCACATGGTCCGTCTCACGAACTTGTGGCGCAACTGCATTAATCTCTGCCGTTATCTGTTCCCAAATCTTCCATCGGCGTGTGTGTGTCAGCTTCTCGGATGGGCACTCTATCCAATCACGTGCTCGGGGAACCAGGATGGCCAGCTCCTGTGCTTCATATGCCTTGTTTTTTTTTGGTGGTTCGGCTGTTGCACTGGCTCGCCCCTTGCTACGTCCCTGGCCACGCCCCCTGGCACCAGTCGCTGCACTTGAAGTGCTGGCCATGGTACTACCTTGTGAAGTCCCCTGTTGTGTTCCAAACAAATCTGCTGATGGTGCAGATGAGCCAGCTGCAGGTTGGGCTGCTGCAGAAGGGCCAGGTGTTGGTTGCTCTGCTGTCGAATGGTCATGTGCAGCTTGGCCTGCTGTAGAAGGGCCAGCAGCCTCCTCATTACCCACTGCCTGCATGTGCAGTGGCACATAGGTGGTGCTGGAGTCCAGCTGGGCAAAAAGTTGCTGGAGCTCTGGGTCTAACTCTGGTTGGGAGCCAGACATGTTAGCAACAACATTGTCACCCTGTAATACCCCTTTTTATACTGTTTGAGTATCCTGTTTGGCGGACATCAGCGGCAGCTGCGTTCCGTGCGTGAGCGTACGTCGCTGTTCTTTCGCGCCGCATACGGTGGCGGAAATTCCATTGTGGAAAACCTGGCGAAAGTTCTAAATGAAATACTGGTCACCAATTATAACATTGCATAGAATCTTCGGATACACCTGGGACTATTGCACAATACACATGCTATTTGCTAGCATTACATGACATTTGATTCATGACTACTGGCGTATGATGGCGTTTGATTGCAAGCTAAAAGTAGCCCATTCCCTTAGAGAATCCACGCCACAAGTCAGGCAATACTCATCTCTACTGTTATAGACAACACATGTGAGAGCCCTATAAATAGTGAGTTGCTGGTAGAATCAGTTGTCTCCAGATCTGGACTTCTCAGGGTCTAAGGTAAGCTCTTCCATGCTCCTTGTAGATATGATATCCATTCACTATGTAAGTGTATGAAGGTATGCACCATTGCCTCACTGCCTACAGATTGTTGGGCCAGCAAAGTGTGTGTATCATTATTGCAACATGTCACATGTTCACTATTTCACTCACAGGTCTTAAACCTGTGTGGGTTCATCTATTGCAGGACAACATGTCCCAGCAATAGATGAAATGTCTCATAGTACATGAAGTTGGCAAAAAATGCTGACACCTTTATCTGTGTGTTTTGGACGGTGTGTATTGAGTTCATATTATTGTGTCATCATTATAGAGTCAAATGGATCTGCGTGATTACACGGGGCGGCCATCAATTGTACGTATAGAAGGCTACAAATCAGTTTGTAGTGGGATATGGCCATTATGTGCATAGGTGCATCAGTATTTATGTTCATTTCTTTATAGGTTGCAGAAGCTATTCTGCGCTACATGGAGAGGAGGCTAAGGGCACTTGCGGCTCTCCCCACTCGTCGCCCAAGGAGGCCAGGACGTGCTAGAATCTATCGCACACGGGTGACTCTGTTTGCTATGCCCGATGATGAGGTACTTACTAGGTACCGGTTACCCCCAAATGTAATTCTGGATCTGCTCAACCTAATTCAGAGCGATTTGGAACCTCTACACGGGATCACGACAGCAATTCCGCCTCACACACAGCTGCTGGCGGTGTTGCATTTCTGCGCCTCAGGATCGTTCCAACAAGTAGTGGCAGTACTTGCTGGAATATCTCAGCCGGCCTTCTGCCGAATCCTGAGGCGTGTGACGTCGGCCATGTTCAGGCGCAAGGGGCACTTCATGGCCATGACATTTGCCCCCGAGACCCTGCGCAGAAGCCAGCACGCCTTCCAACAAATTGCTGGCTTCCCTAATGTGATAGGGGCTGTGGATGGCACCCATGTACCATTTGTGCCTCCATCTCGAAGTGAGAAGATATATAGGAACCGCAAATTGTTCCACTCACTGAACGTGATGGTGGTATGTGGCCCATCCATGGAAATTCTCGCCTTCAACTCGAAGTTTCCCGGAAGTGCCCATGACTCGCATGTCATCCGACAAACCGGGATATGGCAAAGACTACAAGAGCTGGAAGGCCGTGATGCGTGGGTTCTGGGTGACTCCGGTTACCCATGTACGCCCTGGCTACTTACGCCGTACAGCTACCCAGCACCGGGCCCACAGGAGGCATTCAATGTGGCGCATGTTGCCACCAGGCAAGTGGTGGAGCGCTCAATTGGCCTTTTAAAAGGTCGATTTAGAGTGCTCCACCGCACTGGTGGTGACTTGCAATATGCGCCTGAAATGGTGTCGAGGATCGTGGGCCTGTGTGTATTTTTGCATAACATTGCTGTGCGGCGTGAGATACCCTTTGAGGAGTGGGAGGTACCATCTGAGCCGCAAGATCCGCCCATGCGCCCATCCCGCGCCCCTGAATGCCGGAGGGGATACCAGCTGCGGGACTCTGTGGCGCAAAGATATTTCAGGTACATGTTATTGAGTTGACATAACACACCCATTTTAGTCACAATCAGCCCTTCAAATAAGTCCAGTGTGTTAGTTGTCAGTGTTACAAACCGACCATTAGCCAGCCTGCCCTCCTAATGCCAAAGAAATAGGAGATATTTAGCATATGTGTTTGGTTTTGGGGGAAGTTCAATATAGGTGGGAATTATTATACCTTGGACAAGGCATCTAATGTGTTTGTTATATCTTCATTATTGTAGTTGATACTATCCCTGATGACTGGTGAGTACATTGATTTATTCTATAATGTGTAGGGGATTATTTCCTGTGTTGATGTATGATTTGTTTGCATATATATATATATATATATATATGATGTTGGAATTTATGCACATGTTTCAACATTTCAAGGAGCATGCAGCCAGGCAGCCAGGCAGGCAGGCAGGCAGGCAGGCAGGCAGGCAGGCAGGGCTGCTGTATAATGCTGGTTTCCGGATACCTGCAAGTGTGTGTATGTGTCTTTTACACATAAATGTACGCATACACATATATGCATAGAGTAAGTAATGCTAACTACAGCTATGCGTTGCTAAGCTATAGCACGCGTTGCTTGGCGGAGCGCGGGCTCATTGGATTTGCTAAGTGCATACACACTGTGTTTTATATATATCAGATTTGTTCATTGCCATACATCAACACTACGGTTTTGAAGGCATGCGAATTTGTCACCATTTGTGTTGGCGCAGAGACGCTGTTAATGTAAAAATGAACAATAAAGTTATTAACACAAATAACTGTGATCAACCAATGCCACCACCTGATTGGTTGATAGATGCCATTGTCAACATGGCGGAGACACGGAGGGCAGAACCCTTCACGCATGAGGAGCTGCGAGTTCTTGTCTCCGTCATGGAGACAAGGCTGGGCCGTGCGGGGCCCTTCATAACCAACCGCCATAAGCGGAGGGCTTACGCTGCGGCAGGGCGCCGGATTTACGCCCGCACTCGGGTGCGTAGGTCCCTCGGGCAGCTGGAGAGGCGGTGGTCCGACCTCCGCAGGCGCCAGCCCCAGCTGCTGACACAACTAAGGGGCGAAATTGCGGAATGTGAGTATTTTAGCTATGAAATTTCGCACTTACAACATAGCATATATAAGCAATAAAATGTGTCTCATGATAAGTGGGTGTCCATGGGTTTAAAAGTCCATAGACTGTTATGTGTGCTTCTTCCTGGTTAACATGCAGTCATGAGGCTTTTATATGTAATGCCATAGCATTGAGGATTCTGATGCATACAATGTGCCCGATCTAATATGTGTTACACATTGATAAATGCCTGGGTTGTAATGTGGGAACAAATTACTAACCATCACATAATAATTTGAATGACACACTTTGGAGTCCATTAACAGTAAGGAGCTACTTTCCTGCATCGTTTGCCATCATTATCACCCTTCCATGTATGTCTTGTTTTGGATTAATAAATGTGCCCCAATGAGCCAACATTGACCATGATGTTTTTTTCTACCACACAGCACGAGCCCGAGCCCGACAGGCCCGTGAACAGGCGGAGGCAGGCCTGGCCCAGGACGAGGGCCAACACCCCGAGGAGGAGGTGCCGGCAAGGGTGGAGGAGGAGGAAGTTGGCCAGGAGCAAATGGTGGAGGAGGAGGTGGAGGAGGAGTTTGTGGCGGAGGAGGAGGTGTTGGTGGCGGAGGAGGAGGAGGAGGAGGAGGAGGTGGTGGTGGTGGTGGAGGAGGAGTTGGAGGAGGAGGTGGAGGAGGAGGTGGAGGAGGAGGAGGTGGAGGAGGTGGAGGAGGAGGTGGAGGAGGAGTGGCAGGAGGAGGATGTTGTGCCCGAGGAGATGGCAGAGGAGGGGGCTGAGGAGGCCACAGTTGCCCCGGACACCTCCAATTCAGAGGGGGAGGAGGCGTGCCAGGCACCGGAGTCGGCGCAGATCGGTATGTTGACATAATGCATAATTCATGAAGTAGTTGTACTGGTATTTGTTTTTTAGCACTGTTGATTACAAATTTTGGGCCCATACTAATCATATAGACCCCAAAGTGGGTAGCTACAGATACAGGTACGGGTTAGATGGGGTGTCCAAGGCATACCTTTCATCCAGGACACCTCTGAATTACACAGGTTTGTGGGATGGGTTGGAGGTCCATTTTGACTGCCACATAACCGTTGTAGTTAAACTGGATCCTGGAGTAAAGGGATGAGTGGATCATTTGTGGCTTAAATTCACCTGCTGCAAGCGTGGATTATGACCCATCAAATAGTGGAATCTATATTGTTGGTGAATGTTATTTATAAACTCTAGGATGTATGCTATAAATGGAGTATGGCCCGGCCTACCTTGGAATGGAGTCAGAAGTTGCCAGTGTCCCAGGAGCCTCCTCTACCTAAACACCCCCTGTACTTCAGTTTTTTTTTTGCCCGTCACAGAATTGTAGGTTGGTTTAGACAGAATTATGATTTTGAGGATGTGTACTGTGCATTCCTTACATTTGCATAACTCCCATGCCACGAACCATCACTGAACTTATAGACTGAGCAGATTGTGACAAGTTCTTATTGACGGAGCCCATGACCTGCTTGTCATTGGTTAGTCATGGGTGGGTTGTGACTGAGAAGAAAAAATATGACTGTTATGTCTTCTGCAGAGTAAAGTGTATAGGCCACAAAATACAGTATGTAGTAAATAACTTAGCATGTATGTATATATGTGTCATATCTATTCATCTATGTGTGTCTCTATCTCTCTACATCATGGGTCCTCAAAGTGCGGCCCTCCAGATGTTGTGAAACTACAAATCCCGCCATGCCTTGCCACAGTTTTAACACTTCCTTATAGCAAAACTGTGGCAAGGCATGCTGGGATTTGTAGTTTCCCAACATCTGGAGGGCCGCAGTTTGAGGACCCATGCTCTACATAGATATATATATATATATATATACACACATGTCACCTAGCATTTGTGCAATTTCTGTCGCAGTATGTGAAATGTATGCAAGAATAACATGACTAATTGTTGCCCCTTTGACATGCCCACAGATGACACCACACCGGCAGATGAGGGTGTGCATGGGGCCCTCCGGCGACTGGAGCACCAGCTGCAGCTGGCGCAAGCACACCTGCAGGACCTGAAGGACCTGCTCCTTTAATTTCTTATTTACTTTTTTTATATTTATGTTAATTGTGGCGGTAATAAAATTGTTTATGCAAGTTCACAGTTGTTGGTTTTATTTGCACTTTAAATAGTATATGTGTAGATTGTTTATAATCTTTTACACAGGGTGTAATACAAAGCATTGCACTTACATTACTGTAAGGGTTAATGTGTGCAATGCATGTGTTAGGCATGCTTGTAAGGATATATTGGAATCTAATTGATTCCAATTCCAAATAAGCAGTTTTTTATGAGGATAGGTAATTGAATAAGTGGGTCATGTGATGTATTGCAGAAGATACTTCATAGTGGGTTGTTTGGCGTAAATACTCCGCTTACGTGCGGTAGCACCGCTTGGCTCCCGGTCGGATGCGGTATTCCCGAGCATACTCTGTAATACTCTGTAATACCGTGCCGAATCTGAGTGTTTCTCCCGCACACGCATGGTTTGTATGTCGTCCGTAAACACGCCCTGTTCTTAAAGAGTGAGTCCGTCCGAATGCGGAGGACACGTGGGCGTTTCTACGGACGATGGCCGCATGCGGAAAAACACCGTGGCGTGCGGACCGCTCCGTAAGAATGCGGGAATTTCCGCACAGATCAGAATAAGGGCCTTGGTGAGCGGCTGTTATCTGGGAGTGTCAGGGATAATGCAGGCGTGACCAGGTGTGTGAGGGGGAAGTCATGTGAGATCAGCTCCGCCTCCGATCAGCCTGATCCTATCGCAGCCACTGAGTCTATTACTAAGTCGTAGAGGGAGAGATAAAGCACCGACCAATCAGCTCCTGTCCTGTTCCAGTCTGTTTCTCAAAACAAATGTCAGGAGCCGATTGGCCGGTACTTTATCTCTCTCCAAACTTAGTAAATATCTCCAAACAACTTGCTCAGCTCTCTCTCTGATATTGACTGGCTTTCATTGGCTGATATATACTCCATGCTGCTTCCTGTAGCAGGGTAAATACTAGGAAAATAAGAGTTTGTGTGGCCAGGATCGGGGTAAGGATGCCAAAAATAACCAGTTTGATATTTGTGTCTGATTCTGGTTCATTCAGTCCCTGGCATATTTGCTCCGGGGACCAATGTTTTGGCAATGCGCGTGCGTATATACGCATGTGCAGAGACACTGTACGAACGCCTTCGTGACTTTCACATTCACTGAGGCATTGGCACAGGGGGGTGGATCTAAGCCGTCAGGGGGATGGCGCACAGAGACGCACAGCGTTCCCATAAAACCGGTCCCCATCCGAACGCAGGCGGATCAAAGCCTGCACAGGGCGGGCACCGGACGTCACATGACTCGGCCATGGTGTTCGTAAATTAAAGTTGGCCTAGACTTACATTCATTTGCAAATGGGTCAAAAATGATTCGATGATTGGTGACCATCGAATGGATTTTTGGCCCGTCCGCGCGCAAGCGAATGGGTGTATACATGAAAACATCTGTTCACATTGCATCGGGGAAGCGTGCAATCCTGAATTAGGCCCACAGTGTGAATTTCTTACTACTATATACAGTATACTACATGGGCGATGACGTCACACGACATATACACCGTCTTCTGTCACGTACTATATCATCTTCTGTGTTCCTGTTCCCAGCGAGCTATAGGGGCCGTATCGTATAGAACATCGGAGACAAAGCAGCGCATCATCAAATGTTTTAATCAGCTAAAATAAAAGGTAGAACGTAAATAAAACTCCTGCCCATGATCATGTATGCCGGTCCTGTAACTGCAGGACGGGGTGTCAGTATTCTCCAGCTCTCCTCCCGGGAGCTCCTAGGGCGAGCACAGATTGCAGGAATACCTAATGAACCCTGAGGCGCACATCTCCTCACACGTTGTGTGTGCGGAATACCGACAGAGGATGCAGAACCTACACCCCGTTCCCCTCGCCGACGGGACTCACACTTCTTGTTTCAGGGAAAAAAAGGTTTTATATATCGAATAATAACCCGATATAATAACTGTGCCCTGCAGGAATAGCCTGTGTCACTTCAGTGATCCCCTTAGCATGTGCTTCCATTGCTGGATCTATTGTAAGTTAAATGTAATATAGTTGTAGATGGCGGAGACCTTGCGGTTTCTAGTAGGAGCAGATTAAGAACACAAAGTCAGTACGAACAAGAGAAAAGTCTGCTGCATAAGTGGATGAGACGCGGGCTTCCATGTGCGACGCAGAGAGCGCAGGAGTATGGAGGCCGCCCGTAGCGGGACAGACATTGCATATAGTAGATGGCTTTATTGTGCAATTTCAATAGTTTACTTTGGTTCCCTCTTGCTTATACGTCCAACCCTTCCCTGCATACATGATACGATCCCCTAAGGCCATCGTTCTATGCTTGTACAGTTAGACACATTCATACATCCGCAGACAACATGCAAAGCAAACCCGTCAGTGCTATTTACTATAATTCCCGTTAGTCGTTTGGGCATTTGTTCATTTATCTGTAGGAAGAAGACAACATTGACAAACTGTAATGGAGGGTACAGGTTCCAGTCACTTGTCAAAGGTGGCGATGTCACCATTCCAAGTGTCAGCCAAGGTGGAGATGTCACCATTCCAAGTGTCAGCCAATGCTGAGATGTCACCGCTCCAAGCAGTAGCCAATGCTGAGATGTCACCACTCCAAGCGTCAGCCAGCGCTGAGATATCAACGGTCCAAGCGTCAGCCAGCGCTGAGATGTTACTGTTCCAAGCGTCAGCCAACGCTGAGATGTCACCGTTCCAAGTGCCAGCCAACGCTGAGATATCACCGTTCCAAGCGTCAGCCAATGCTGAGATGTCACCGCTCCAAGCGTCAGCCAATGCTGAGATGTCACCGTTCCAAGCGTCAGCCAATGCTGAGATGTCACCGTTCCAAGCGTCAGCCAATGCTGAGATGTCACCGCTCCAAGCGTCAGCCAACGCTGAGATGTCATCGCTCCAAGCATCAGCCAATGCTGAGATTTCACCATTCCAAGCGTCAGCCAATGTTGAGATGTCACCGTCACTCAATTACGTATAACACAAATGTCTCCCCACGTCACAGTTCTGCCTGTGTAATGTGTAAAATATAAGACGCCACTTCTACATACAGTAGGTCCCATAATATCTATTTTCATCTTGTAATCTCTTCCCAGTCCACACCAGTGAAGAAAGGATGAGATTTGATTTCTTCAACCCCGGCCACCCCGGCTCCCAGCCGCTCCAACGGGTTAAACTGCAGAAGCTAAAACAAAATAAAAAGTGGTAATTAATAATAGAACGTTCAGTACGAAAACCTCAAAATAACTTATTTAACGTACAATATAAGACAAGAGATGTTATGAAGCGGGAAAGATCTGCGTGGGGAGCAAGAATAACAGCGAGCAGAGCAGGGCATTGTGGGTAACAGAATCAGCGCCAATGCTAATAAGAACTACACCCTTAGTGCTGGGAACTCCAGGGGCTGACTATAAATGATAGGAGGTGCAGCCGTATCGGTCCAACCAATTACTGCGCAGAGGCCGCACTACCTACAGTATTAGTGGCTGTGCAGCAGAGTGCAGGCAGGGAATGTGCTATAAGACACATGAGGTCATGGGTTCGATTCCCAGCATGGCCCTAACTGTATGGAGTTTGTATATTCTCCCTGTGCTTGCGTGGGTTTCCTCCGGGTACTCCGGTTTCCTCCCACAATAATATACTGGTAGGCTAATTGGCTCCCATCAAATAAACCCTAGAATGTCAGTGTGCGTGTACGTGTGGTAGGGAATATAGATTGTAAGCTCCACTGGGGCAGGGACTAATGTCAATGTTCAAATATTCTCTGTACAGCGCTGCAGAATATGTGTGCGCTATATAAGAAACTGTTAATAAATATATATGTGTGTGTGTCTGTGTGTGTGTGTGTGTGTGTGTGTGTCATTAGGCATTTTCCGCCTGTCAACAATCCGTCTCCATCTGCCACAGCAAAAGCAGAGGAAACTTTGAAGAGCATGAAAACAAAGTCAAAGGCCCTGTAAGAAGGGCAAGTCCTGGCATTTATCACCCCCCTGCCCCACCAGACACCTCCTCCCCACCCCCAGTCATGGAAAAGGAAAGGCAGACAAGCTGCTCCGCTCTGCCAGGCCGCTTCCTTTTCCTGCTAAAGACTTCCTGAAAACATGCACTCTTGGCTTCCTCGAATAAACAGCGGCCGACAAATCTGCATGTCTCCAGTGGGCACTTGCCAGGGTGTTATGAGGTGTAAATGAAGTGGCGGGGTCACGGAGGTCGGAGGTTAATCTGGGAGACGGCCTTCCCTGGGTTTATTACTTCTGGTGAGCAGCTGCAGGTGGCTCTCAAGGATTCTCCTCAGACAAATGGCACAGACGCTGACCTCACAGACACTGACCTCACAGACCACTGGGATAGACTGTTTGTCAGGAGCCCCAGACACAAGGCCTCATATCTTATGGCTGACCTCCCTGTCTCCTGCCGACATAAATCTACACATGAGACACTATTGCCGTCTGCTACACGAGAGACAACAGACCAGGAGTAAATACGAATGTAAGGGTCTCTGTGTGCCGTATGTAACCCTTACATTAATACGCTACCCGTCAGATCACAAGGTCTCCATTACGGCACACGTCTCCCTGTTAGTACCTCGTTACTATACTATGTGAGGGATTTATTGTCCTGGTATGTGTTACTTTACCAGCAAGTCAAAATGACGGAACAGCCTAATGTCAGCGCCGGCGGCAAAACTGAGCAACACTTGAATTGCGCTATCTGGTGGCCACCGGTGCATAATACACTTGAACCCCCCCATACAGGTTAGGAGTAGTGTCAGCCTTTTATTACATTTATTTCATGAGCAGGGCCCTCTCCCCTCATGTGTTTTACCTTCGCTTACGTAAACCATCTTCAATGGCACCAGATCCTGCGGGTTTTATTCCACCCTGATACTTAAGTCGGTGCCGTTTGCTGATGTAGCTAAGTTTATATACCCTGTACCTGTCCTATTGTATTTGTTTATGTATGCTGTGATTGGGCGCTGCCAATCCTTGTGGCGCCATATAAATAAAGGATAATAATAAGGATATAGGATTATGCTAACATAATACACTCTAAGGGCCAGATGTACTTAGCTTCAAAAGTGATAAAATGGAGAGTGATAAAATGCCTAGCAGCTCCTAACTGTCATTGTTCAAACACAGCCTGTGACATGGCACCTAAGAGCTGATTGGCTGGTGGTTTATCACTCTCCATGTTATCACTTTTTGAAGCTTAGTACATGTGGCCCTAAATCACAGTAGGACTGTCAATAAATATAAAACATAGTAGAAAGTCTGTAAAGAGGCCAAGTTCCCAGGCATCCTGCACTGGATAATAAGGAAGGGGCGAGTATTGTCAGAATAGGAAATATGTCCCTTTATTTATCACCAGTTATCTATATGGCGCACACATATACTGCAGCGCTGTACACAGATTATATTACCTACTATATGGGCACACTAGAGTTCATTTTCATTAGGAGCCAAATAACCCACCAGTATATTTTTGGATTTATTTTATTTATTTACAGTTTCTTATACAGATTGTGGATTTTAGAAAACGGGAGTACCCACAGAAAACCCACATGGAGAACATGCAAACTCCACACGGTTAGGCAGTCAAGCACAGGACCTGCAGGAGTACAGTGGGGCAGCAATACTCACCTTTACTCCAACTGTGCTAGAATGCTAGAAGTTGTATGGTTGCAGAAATCTGAAGATGCCAAACTGTTCTCACACTTTATGGTAACAAGGGATCCAATGAAAGCCGCAACATTACCGCACACACACCGGGGTATTACCAGCTGTCCAGCGGTGAAGAAGCTGGACGGAGAGTTTTCGCCAGCTGAAGCGCAATCAATGTCCCGGGCTTCGGAAAAAGGGGGAACCTCTACTATAGGGGGCAGAATATTCATTTGTGTATCCGCTGACGGAAGACGGTGCCATTCCCAGCGGCAGAGAGCTACAGACCCGATTCCTAAGCCTGATATTACGCTCACTGAAATATTTCACGTTTTACCGATAAATATCTCCGATTCCCATGATAGTATGTAAATCCCCTCCGAAGGATCCACGCTGGCTTAATAAAGGGGGCTAAAAAACAGTAGGCATGTCTACCGCGCATAGGCGCTGTTGTGGAGTACCCATAAGCAACCATTGCATATGTAATAAGCTGCACTTGCAAGACACAATTGTTTTTGAAGTGTAATTGCAGCAAAAAGTTGCAAATCTCCCCCCCCCCCCCTACGTAATTGCCCCTATCGCACAAACTGCTGCGCTACCTCCAGCGCGGCGATCTCCGGGGAGCCCGCGTCCTTACATCTCCCTTAGAACAGATCGCCAGGGTTCCCACATGTGATGTGTAGAGAGGAGGATGTATTGTGACAAGTGCGAGGAAGACAAAATGGGACACGGCTGCCATCAGAGAGAATTTGTAAAACACAGATGTCTGAAATGATCCCATCTCTAATAGGGGAACGAACACAGATCATCAGGACCCCCACCTCCCCCTCCCCCCTGCCACCATCAGCCCCCTGCATATCTATGAAAGCCAAAAACCTGCTCTAGGCACCGCAGCAGAGAACGGCACAGGGAATTCTTTGCCCTTATTCTTCTCTTCCCAATGCCAGCCCTGTCAAGATGCGGAAGGGAACGAGCCAAGATCAGGAGCAGAATGCTGACTCCGGTAAAGGCACCTGAAATGGAGGCAGTGTCTTCAGAAGTTCAATGTCAAACAGGCCTCGCGAATGACAACATTTGGCTTTTTTAAATATTTCATCTGCGAGGCGCCGCATTTCACTGGGGGCGGGAGGCATCTCCAAACCAGCTGTTCAAAAAGTGAGCGAAGCTGGAGAAACGATCAAATCCATTTATTTTACACCGCAACTTCAATTGATCATTTGATGCAGAATTCTAAACAAACAGCAGCCGGCAGCAGAATAATGATCCAGCGGATAACGCGGCGCCGGCGCTCGGAGAGGAGGACGCCTCAAAGTGCTGCAACTTAAGAAGAGTTTTCAACACTTGTGCCTCTACTATAGTCCCAATAAAGTCCTGGAGGCCTGCAGCAGCAAATGCTGAGACACAAAAGCTATTGCAGAAGACATTGTTCTGGGGGCTTACACTGCAGATACCAACTTCTATATAGAACAAATGGGGGGGTTGTCACTGGACTATGGGGTACAGAGCTTCCTTTAGAATGTTGCCACTTTACATTTTACATTTCAGGCATGTTTTGAATCAGATTCAGACTCTTCATTCAAGAACATTTATTATAAGTATTCTATGGCTTCATCTAATGTACAAATCCCGCACCCTAACCACCTCTCATCCTAACAGCATAACCCTTAATGTTCCCATTGGCAACCTAACCGTCCCCTGCCCTATGCAACCTAACCACTCGTACTGACCTTTTCATATTGTCACCATTTTGACCTGTCGGGATCCCACAGCTCGTAGTCCAATGGTCAAAACTGTGAAGGTCCTGCCTCTTGGTTGAAAATCACAGATCTTGGAAACAAACCGTCCAGCTCTAGAGTGTATTACAGTTCCAGTGCAGCTAATGTACATCTCCGAGATACCAAAAGTATCCAATTAGTTCTTGGAGACATACCGATGAGTTGTCTGGTCAAGTTATTTGAGAGGGGTTTGTTTTAAAACACCAAAAACGCTCAACCACAAAAGTATAGACCATAATTTCTAGGACTCTCATGGGCTGATGTCTATCTGAAAGTCAACTGATGCCTTTCCATTCTGGTCCTCAGAAGAAGTCACTCATCTGTGGAGTGTAGGACAGCAGACACCTCTAATGGTCAGTCTCTCGAACTAGACTGGGTTTTTGGATTTCAATAATCCTTGTGTTGGACTCTAGCGTATTTGACGGTGCATCCAAATCAAGGTTGGACACTCTGTTTTGATCAAGAGATTGTCGGGATAGGGGATGATTATTACACTTCTAGACTTCAAGGAAGCAGACAAGACAGCAAATGTTTTGGTGAAATCCCTTCAAGCCATCTCTCCACCAAAAGGCAGATCCTGAGATTGAAATTGTTGGGTCAGATCTACGGATCTGAGAAAGCCTTACTGAGCCAGACTGGAACATGCAATGAAGCACGTGTGACATCCTTTGATGTCTGTACTCATCCCATGTCATGCATTGCTAATGAATCTCAATAATTCCAGTATCAACCGTCCCTCCAAACAGGGAGATCTATATCGTTTTAATTATGAATCAAAAACAGGTTTAAATAGAAACCAACCCCAACTGTGTTCTACTGGTGCTGGGATAAACCACATTTGGGCCCTTATTCAGATCTGATCCCTGTCAGATTCAGTCTGAGGTGAATTACTGACAGGAATGGCTGCATCACTCAGACCTGCAGGAGAAGTGACAGAAATGGCTGTACCTGTCACCAATATGTTCACCTTGCCAAAGATGGAGGAGGAGGCTGTTCTCTTCTTTTCTGTACCATCATCTGCTGCCGCTGACACAGAATTGCACTAACGGGCACCCTGTGAAAGAGTGCGTGTGGCGGTGCCATATCAAATCCTGCCGCAAGAAGGTGAGCCTCATGGCGGGGCATTGGTTCCTGGGTGCCGCTTATCCTTCCTCACCTTGATTAGATTAATCTATTCCTGCGCAGAGGAGATGACATCTATTGATTATTGTGAGCGACAGCTGCAGATATCCAATAAAACTGCGGTCCTCTACAATCATTGGATGCGGGAGGCCTGCACCGTGGACCTTATGGCGCAGCCCCAGCGGCGTATTGGCGGTCCCGGGAAGATTGTGGAGGTCCATGAAAGTTTGTTCGTGAAACGAAAAAGTAATGTTGGACGTACGCTGCCTCAGCAATGGATCTTTGGAGGCATTTCAAGGGAAAGTGGTGAGTGCTTCGTTACTATGGTGCCAAAACGGGATTTCATCAGACCGGGCACAACAATTTTTTCAGATTGCTGGCGGGCCTACAGTACCGAGCAGTTGGAACAGGCTGTGATATCAACATGCTGGAGTAAATCTTTGTATAACTGTGTGGACCAGGACACAGGTGTGCACACACAGAACATTGAGCGCCGGGTGGGATCCCGACAGTCATAAACACCCACAAAGAAAAGAAGTATCCTTAAGGATGCGCTGAGGACCAAATCATTTCATACATAATAATTAACTTTTAATGTTATTCTCATAAAAAGTCTCATATAGAAGAGAGACCTGATTTTTCTTGATGTGGTGAAATATTAAAAGATAGATTGTGAATAAAGAGATGAACATCTACGTGAAATTTATTAAGAAGAAGAAAGAGAGGAATACAAAATGTGTGTGTATGAGTCTATGATTTCAATATTTCTCACTTTGTAGTGCCATATCATAGATCTCAATAAATTGTTGCCCTGTTTTATTCAATTGGAATTAATTTCCTTTTTACACTGTATTCCTGCCTATATGTATTATTAGGGCTTATTTTACTCACTGGACATAACTTTTAATGTACAGAGGAGATTCCTTACTCCTAGAAGTCCAATAATGCGAGTAGCCCTTCAAGTCGTGATCCCGACTGTCAAAACGCAGACAGCCGGGTGGCCCTCGTGAGGGTCCACGACCCCCATAGAGGAAGAATAGAATAGGTGGCTCTTGCCCGCAGCGTGGCGAGCGCTCGCCATGCTGTCTGACTCCAGGCAGTCGGGATCCTGACGTCGGGATAATGACTGTCGGGGTCCCAACTGTCGGATTCCCGTACCACACCCTGAGCGCCTGTGGGGCTCATGCAAATGGTGCAACAAGCACCAAAGAGGCACAGCACGCCACCATTTACAGTCCAACTTGCAGCAATTCATGTGGCAGAAGACTCTGGGTGCACATAACGCATTTGAGCTCATCCTTCGCGCACTTTCGCTGCTTCCTAAGGCAGACTGACTATTTTATAAAGTTTTCTTGTTCATTATTTGTTCTTATTAATGTTGTTCTACTTGATTTATTGTTAATATTGTAATTATTTATTGTGATTAATGTGATTTAATTATTTAATATGATATTTAATTATTATTTATTAAGTAAATTCCAGTTAATCGTTAATACATGTCGTCATTACTGTATCAGATGTATGGTATGGCTGGTGTGAATGTGTTCCTAAAACGCCCCCCACTATCCACGTCACACTGACGTCACACGCATTATCCGTCCTCCCCACCTTTTCATACTCCCACTATCCACGTCGGCGTGGAGTTGATTTTATATAGTGTGGCGAGCGCAGCGTGCCCCCGAGCCCAAAGCATGGCGAGCGCAGCGAGCCCCACGAGGGGACGCGGAATACATGTAAAGTAATCCGTGTCCCCTCACGGGGCTCGCTGCGCCCGCTACGCTTCGGGGTGACGTGGATAGTGGGGGTGTGAAAAATACAATTGCATCACATATACATATACACTAGGGGGTTTTGTGGTAAATCGCAACACACAGAAAATCGCATGCAATCGCATTCGATTTTGGTTGTAATGCGATGCGATCGGCGGCCAGTGTGCAGTGAATAAATTAACTAGTGAGATCACATCGCATTCATCGCATGCCACGAAAATGTGCCATGCGATGCGATTTCACTACGCAGAATAGCCCACTAAGAAAGTTGCGTAGTGGGTTTCGTGCTAGTACACAAGTACCCAAATTTGTTTGGAAAATGGGCAAAACCATGTGCACTGCAGGTGGGGCAGATGTGCAGAGAGAGTTAGATTTGGGTGCGGTGAGTTGAAACTGAAATCCAAATTGCAGTGTAAAAATAATGCAGCCAATATTTACCCTGCACAGAAACAAAATAACTCACACAAATCTAACTCTCTCTGCACATGTTACATCTGCCCCACCTGCAGTGCACATGGTTCTGCCCATTTTCCAAACAAATTTGTACTGCGATCAGATCTGAATAAGGGCCACGGTGTGAGCAATGTGTGAGTGGCCTGGAACTGTACAGGGGACACATAGGAGGAACAATCGTGAAACATTGACAAGGAGATTGCGGATATATCTGTGGCCCCACCACACCTAGCAATCTGATAATGAAGTAATGGGTCACTGACCCTGGCGAGGTTGCAGATGGGCTTCCACTGCAGTCTCTGCTATGTGGCCAGAAAGCTGGATATGCAGAGTGATGGTCTCTGGGCATTGCTGACCCATGGCCAAATCGCCTCTCAGAGAAGCACCAGAGATAAGAATGGACTCATATTCCTGACCAGCTGCAGAGACCAAGGAAGATCTACCTGGAACTTCGGTTAGAATTTGGTCTATTAGTTGCTCATCAATTTATCTAATAGCAGAAGAGTTAGGGAAGGTGAAACTTCTACCCCATGCTGTCCTTGAGGAGATCAAAGAAACCCTTAAAATTAGGTTCTTCTTTACCCAACGATCTTCTTGAGAAGAGAACTCAGATATAGACACTCCCCAGAAGGTACCAGTGATAAACCCTGCTAGTGACTACCGTATAAAGGAGATCAAGCAGCAGCCTATCAGCTCCCACTGTAGCTGCCATGTTCTGCCTCCATTTGAAAAAATGACAGTTAGGGGCCGGTTGGATGGTACTTGACCTCTCTCCACTTTACCACTCTCCAAGGCTTAGTACATAAGTTCTGACTGAGACCCATTTGCCTGACTGCGAATTTGCAGCAGGAGTACTTATCGATCTATTGCGTCTGGATTGTAATGCTCATGCGTGATGTCATTCTGCGATAATGCAAACAACGGCTTTTCATCACAAGCTGATTGACAGGTGGCTGCTGTTTGGAGGAGGGACCCAGCCGTCCCCTGGGAGTGTTCAGAGAGAACCCAGGCGTTTAAAGTAAGAAACCTCTGACGTCAGCACCAGCCCGAATCTACCGTGAATCATCGCAGCGGCGAGTAAGTTACAGGCTACTCGCCCGCTGTACACAAGGGGGGAGGGGACCCTGGATGGTGGCGTGATTGCGAATGGATTTGAAATTTCTCACACAGCTGCAGCTGTGCACGGGAGCGGGATTTCACTCTGGCGGGACGGTGGCTATATGATTGCTGGGCTCAGAATTAGGACCATAGACTGTTATGTCTGGGAAGCAGTTTTGTGGCTGACTGCTCCGTCCATTGTGTCTAATACTAGCGCTATATACTTACAGGAAACGGTAGTAAAATGTGATTGATTATATTAGCTGGAAGTAAACAGGGTGGTCTCCAAGATTTACTCTCGGCAAGAACATCAAGTGTACTGTAGATAGGCACTGAGCACGTTAGTGACACCATGTGTGGTGCACCAGTATCCTGGGGTTGTGTTACTTGCACTTGGGAGGTCCGGGTTGTGGCTGTTCTGTTGCTCGCAATGCATGCAGTGTGTTGTGCAATGAATGCAGCACAGTGAGGGGGGGGGGGGGGGGGGTTGAGAGACACGTTACCTGCTGAATGAGAGACCGCGCTTCTTTGGACACATATTCGGGCAGGTTGAGGGATGTGTGGGTGCTGATTCCTGCTGGGTGACAATCCACCAGAGCCTGCCGGGATGAAAGCACAAATTAGCCGCCATGTCTGTATAAAGTCACATTTATGTTCTCAAATACGAATGTCATTTCCAGTACAGATGTGTCCGCGTACATTTAAGGGGTATTCAATCTGTGATGATATCTCCACCGGGGGGCACTCACCTATTCAACAGCACTGAAGACTTTCAGACTCGTCAAATCTGAATTGTCGGACACGTACGGTAATTGTCGAATTCGCTGCAGATTCCAACAATTTAGCGACCGTTTCCGACTAAACGCGGACGTTCCAACACAACAGTCAGAACATTGAATACCGACTACCGAGTTACAGTCTGAATAGGTCGAAAACACACGTGAATCAATTCCCGACAGTCCAATTCGGGATTCACTGCCCCCTGTAAGACTCTACTCTGCAAGTTTCTGCAACACGTATTTTCCTGTAATGGATCCCTTTCTTACTGGTGCTGGGAGGATTACATATTCTACTCAATGAATGCAAAAATGTCCTAAAGTATGTCACAATGAGTGCCGACAGCAGCAAGCCACAGACCGAGAGTTATATAGTGGGAGGAGCAGGGTCCCCAGCAGCACAGAGTATGTCAGGAGATGGGTGATGTGTCAGTGAGGACAGGGCTGCATGTGACAGGGACAGTGACATGATGTGAGGAGGGGAATGGAGGCAGCAGGAAGCCACAGACTGACAGTTATATAGTGGGAGGAGCTGGGTCCCCAGCAGCACAGAGTATATCAGGAGATGAGTGATGTGTCAGTGAGGACAGGGCTGCATGTGACAGGGGCAGTGACATGATGTGAGGAGGGGAATGGAGGCAGCAGGAAGCCACAGACTGACAGTTATATAGTGGGAGGAGCTGGGTCCCCAGCAGCACAGAGTATATCAGGAGATAAGTGATGTGTCAGTGAGGACAGGGCTGCATGTGACAGGGGCAGTGACATGATGTGAGGAGAGGAATGGGGGCAGCAGGAAGTCACAGACTGAGAGTTATATAGTGGGAGGTGCAGGGTCCCCAGCAGCACAGAGTATAACAGGAGATGAGTGATGTGTCAGTGAGGACAGGGCTGCATGTGACAGGGGCAGTGACATGATGTGAGGAGAGGAATGGAGGCAGCAGGAAGCCACAGACTGAGAGTTATATAGTGGGAGGAGCAGGGTCCCCAGCAGCACAGAGTATATCAGGAGATGTGTGATGTGTCAGTGAGGACAGGGCTGCATGTCACAGGGGCAGTGACATGATGTGAGGAGGGGAATGGAGGCAGCAGGAAGCCACAGACAGGGAGTTATATAGTGGGAGGAGCCGGCTCCCCAGCAGCACAGAGTATATCAGGAGATGAGTGATGAATCAGTGAGGACAGGGCTGCATGTGACAGGGGCAGTGATGTGAGGAGAGGAATGGAGGCAGCAGGCAGCCACAGGCTGAGAGTTATATAGTGGGAGGAGCATGGTCCCCAGCAGCACAGAGTATATCAGGAGATGAGTGATGTGTCAGTGAGGACAGGGCTGCATGTGACAGGGGCAGTGAGATGATGTGAGGAGGGGAATGGAGGCAGCAGGAAGCCACAGGCTGAGAGTTATATAGTGGGAGGAGCAGGGTCCCCAGCAGAACAGAGTATATCAGGAGATGGGTGATGTGTCAGTGAGGACAGGGCTGCATGTGACAGGGGTAGTGACATGATGTGAGGAGAGGAATGGAGGCAGCATGAAGCCACAGGCTGAGAGTTATATAGTGGGAGGAGCAGGGTCCCCAGCAGCAGACAGTAGCGATATTTGTAGCTATGAAGCTGCTACAAGCTGATTGGTTGGCCTTTAAACTCTGCATTATCTCTCTCTCCAAGTTGGATAAATCTCTGCCAATAATGTGATACATTTAGAAATGTTGCATTTTATAAATGAATGCGCCACACTTCCTCCGCTGTATCATCCCTGCACTATCAGTTCTGGCATGACGTGCTACATACATGTTGGTGCATACAGTTTCTTACAGAGTAGGACAAATGCCGGCAAGAACAGACCTAGGAGGCGGCATGCATGATAAATCTGATAACCTTAACTTTCATCTTCTGTCCCTATATATCAGAGGTTACCCAGAAATAGCCGGGAACCTGCTGGTACAGCCGAAATGTGAAATGTGTAATGTAAGATACTTCCTATGCATGACTGTAAATGCTTTCCAAGCAATAATATTTAACCGTGTGCTGCTGCTGCACCCTCCAGTAAGGAGTAAGGATATGGTACAAGGATCTCTATAGGGGCCCCAGAACACAAACCGGACTGCCGGGGCCGGTGCACTTGTTTCCGCATGTGAAGACCTTTGTTGCATTTTCCCGTTTCCTCTGCTTGTCGCTGTTATTACGGCTATATATATATATATATATATATATATATATATATATATATATATATATATATATACACGGTTATATATATAAGTAACTTCATAAATAAACTAAGAGACTGATTAAGTAGTTGTAATACAAGGGGGCAGGCTTGTACTGGCCCGGCGGGGGACTGGTGGATTCACCGGTAGGCCCCGCCCACTTTTTGAATGAGGTAGACGTGGAGGAGCGTCAGAGTCAGAGTGGAGGAGCCGGGTAGGGATGGCAATCGTTGCCTTTGCCATCGATGGTTGCAATCGAAGACAAATGTGTAACTGACCATCGATAGTGTATAACTATTCAATGGATGACCATCAATGTTTTTACATATCGATGGTCATCCATTTTCTTTGTGGGACAATCAAAATACAGGGGCGGGGCTTCATGAGTGTCGGGGGGCGGAGCTATGCTCCATGTCCCAGCCCCTTGGGGAAAAAGCAAAAATAAAAATAATTTGTTTAAGCTTGACATCGATTGTGGGAAACCATTTGGTTCTCCCCCTATAGATGGCAAAGCTATTTTACATCGGCCATAAACCATCGATGATTTCTAGTCATGGATGGTCGATGGCCATCCCTAGAGCTGGGAACAGCGGCAGCAGGACGGCAGGGAATGAGTGAAGAGAAACCCCCAGCGGATGGCATTGGATGGACAGACTGATGTCATCATGTCTGCTGCATCATGACATCACACACTGTCCCGCCCCGTGTCGTGAAGTCGCACATCTAACCTGACACGCGGCGTGTTGTCACACGCCGGACACCTCCCGATGGGCCCTTACCCTCCTAGACTAACACTGCGAGGGGGTACCTAAAAGTAACCGGAATCATGTTCTAGAGGACAGGGCACTTGTCACACGGGCAGGAGCCACTAAATGAATGTGTGCGGGACCCTTCTGAAATCAGTATGCCCAGCGACGTTGCGGGTGAAGGTAGCGTTGGAGTCATGGTTTTTTTTTATTTGTTTTACAACAAGTTATTCAATCTTTCTCCGATTTTTCTAATGGCTGATTTACACGAGGCGCCGCTGCAAAGTTTTGTTTTCCTTGTGGGAAAATATGCGGCAAAATCGAAATCTCAAGTTTACAAACGGTTTTCACGTTTCATCCGAGGTCAAATGTCAATTGATGATATCAAATAACCTTCAAACGCCCCGAACTGATGGAAATATGACAATAATTTGTCAAGCCATCCTAGAAGATCTCAACGCACCATTGTGCATAATTTGTACCCCACGGTCAAATGGCCAACCCAAGATTTTATTTGGAAGTTTTGAGAAGGTTGCATCACTATTTAAGGAAGACAGGTTCAGTGTTTGGGGCAAAGACTTATCTGGTTCTTCCATCATGACAATGCACCTCTCCACATATCGCTGAGAGTTAGGTGTTTTATAACCAAAAAGGACATAACACCTTTGCCTCACCCATCGTATTCACCCGATCTCACCCCTTGTGTGTCTCAATGCAGGCAGGAGGATTGCTTGGATCCCCCTGGCACTGCCTGACATACCACCATGCATGTTACCAGACCATTCGCACCCCACCACCGATATAATACACGGGTTTATCTTCTTAGCCAATGAGGAGCTGCAACTGGATTCAGGAGGACCATATCCATATGGAGGAAAGGGATGTAGACCAGGGGTATACAACCTGCGGCACTGCAACTGCTGTGGAACTACACATTCCAGCAAGCCCTGCCACAGTTTTAACATGCTCATCGTTTTAGTGCACCAGTATTCTGGGGCCCATCGTTTTAGTGCTCCATTATTCTGGGGCCCATCGTTTTAGTGCGCCATTATTCTGGGGCCCATCTTTTTAGTGCGCCATTATTCTGGGGCCCATCGTTTTAGTGCGCCATTATTCTGGGGCCCATCGTTTTAGCGCACCATTATTCTAGGGCCCGTCATTTTAGCGCACCATTATTCTAGGGCCCGTCATTTTAGCGCACCATTATTCTGGGGCCCATCGTTTTAGCGCACCATTATTCTGGGGCCCATCATTTTAGCGCACCATTATTATAGGGCCCATCATTTCAGCGCACCATTATTCTAGGGCCCATCGTTTCAGCGCACCATTATTCTGGGGCCCATCATTTTAGCACACCATTATTCTGGGGCCCATCATTTTAGCGCACCATTATTCTGGGGCCCATCGTTTCAGCGCACCATTATTCTGGGGCCCATCATTTTAGTACACCATTATTTTGGGGCCCATCATTTTAGTGCACCATTATTCTAGGGCCCATATTTTAGCGCACCATTATTCTAGGGCCCATAATTTCAGCGCGACATTATTCTAGGGCCCATCGTTTCAGCGCACCATTATTCTAGGGCCCATCGTTTCAGCGCACCATTATTCTAGGGCCCATCGTTTCAGCGCACCATTATTCTAGGGCCCATCGTTTCAGCGCACCATTATTCTAGGGCCCATCGTTTCAGCGCACCATTATTCTAGGGCCCATCGTTTCAGCGCACCATTATTCTAGGGCCCATCGTTTCAGCGCACCATTATTCTAGGGCCCATCGTTTCAGCGCACCATTATTCTAGGGCCCATTGTTTCAGCGCACCATTATTCTAGGGCCCATCGTTTCAGCGCACCATTATTCTAGGGCCCATCGTTTCAGCGCACCATTATTCTAGGGCCCATCGTTTTAGCGCACCATTATTCTAGGGCCCATCGTTTCAGTGCACCATTATTCTAGGGCCCATCGTTTCAGTGCACCATTATTCTAGGGCCCATCGTTTCAGCGCACCATTATTCTAGGGCCCATCGTTTCAGCGCACCATTATTCTAGGGCCCATCGTTTCAGCGCACCATTATTCTAGGGCCCATCGTTTCAGCGCACCATTATTCTAGGGCCCATCGTTTCAGCGCACCATTATTCTAGGGCCCATCGTTTCAGTGCACCATTATTCTAGGGCCCATCGTTTCAGCGCACCATTATTCTAGGGCCCATCGTTTCAGCGCACCATTATTCTAGGGCCCATCGTTTCAGCGCACCATTATTCTAGGGCCCATCGTTTCAGCTATTATCTTCTAGAAGGCACTAAATAAATCAGAAATAGAATCCGATTGGTTGCTATGGGCAACATCCCATCTTCATTCGATCTCCCATCTTAGTAATGGTACCCCTTAGTGCGCCACTAAACTCACAGTTTTCACGTGCCTTTGTTTTGGGGACCCGAGCGAATGTACAATATATATTGAACAATAAAGGGGCACAGTGATGGGATAGGAGGACCCCATGTGCTGCTGTAACCCCCCCAGGACAGAACTCTGCAGTGATATATTCTTATGCCAAGCACATGCCAGTCCAGTGTCAGCGTGGGTAGGAGCAGGGCATCCGCAGACCTACCTTCCTTGTGAGAAGCTCAAAGAGAAGTGCGCCGAGGCTCCACCAATCACAGGCCTCCGTCTCCTCCGCTATACCGCCAATCTCTGCAAACAAGAGGTTTACACTCATTACCGGGAAGAAAACTACCGCAGGCAGAAAGCGTCACTGGCGTACGCAGTACTGGCAGACGGACATCACTGGGGCACTACAAGCTTCAGGATAGATATACCGCAGTCTGGGATACTGGCTCCCACCATGTGCCGAGCTGACCCATGTTATTACGGATGATATCTCACATTACTATACATTACACAGATGCAGAATTAGCAGCCGAATAACTGAAAGAATACACAGAATACAGACGTGTGTGGGAATACAGGTCTGATAAACATGATCGCCCTTATACAAATGTGTTCGGAAAATGGGCAAAACCATGTGCACTGCAGGTGGGGCAGATGTAACATGTGCAGAGAGAGTTAAATTTGGCTGGGGTGCACAGAAACAAAACAACTCCCCCAAATCTAACTCTCTCTGCACATGTTACATCTGCCCCACCTGCAATGCACATGGTTTTGTCCATTTTCCAAACAAATTTGTACTGCGATCACATCTGAATAAAGGCCTATATAAAGAGACCATTTACACACACACAGCTCAGCCATGTATGCAATGTACGATCACCCACAAAGATATAGGATAGCCTACAACATTTTATTACAATGAACATTTTGCTGATATTCAGAACGTCGACACTAAACTGGGCTGGCACTTTTATGGGCCTCCTACCAAAACTGAATACCATTTATTTATAATTATATTCTAAGGAACACATTTAAAAAGGGAGCTATCACTACTTAAAAATCTATATCACCACCATTCTGTTATCGACTGTACCCCTGATGAATTTGTTAAGACGAAACGCGTAGGGTTCGAAACCTTCATCTACAACTGTCATGACCAGAATGAATCTGATTAAATATTTTTTTAAATATTGTTTCAATTTTTTTTTTTATCTCATATATTTGGCTACATCTGTCACTCAAGTGTGTCTGGAGCTGTAACGCTGGGTTGTGGACTTCCATCTTAATTTATGATTGTCATCACCTGTTTTAAACAGGGTAATTGATAAGGAAGGTGTTTAAGCACAGGTGATGGTAATCCATAAATTAAGAAGAAAGTCCAGAAACAGAGCAATGTGTCCCTCCTGGAGAGGGTCATGTTGGGAGGTATGTGACCTCCCTCCCTCCCCCCCATTCACGGCATCCCCACGATTAAATGGCACATGCAAAACACTGACATGGCTATGGTCGACAATGAAAAAGGTTGACAAGATTTATTTTTCACTTTTTCAATGTTTTCATATTCATTCTCATGTGTCGACATGGACACCAATGAAGTGCCAGACTTATGTCAACATTTACATGTGTTGACCTTTCTGTGTTGATTTTTTCTTGTGGCGATTCGCGGCACCCCCCGCGACCCCCCTCCCGCGATTTGCAGCACACCCCCCGCAATTCGCGGCACCCCCGGTGACTCCCGCGATTCGCGGCTCCACCCCGTGACACACACCCCCCCTCCTGCGATTTGCGGCACCCCGCGACCCCCCCTCCCACGATTCGCGCCAACCCCCGGCCCCCCCTCCTGTGGTTCACGGTGCCCCCCACGACCCCCCCCTACCGCGATTCCCCACCCCTGACCCCCTCTCCTGTCATTGCGGCAACCCCACGCCCCCGCCACCCACCCTCCCGCGATTCACTGCAACCCCCGCGCCCCTCCCACAATTCGTGGCACCCAAACACCCCCCCCCGCAACCCCCCCTCCCGCAATTCACGGCATCCACCCAAGACCCCTCCTCCCGTGATTCGTGGACACCCCTAACCTCCTCCCTCCCCCCCCCACCCCCGCGCGCGATTCACGGCAACCCCAGGATTAAATGGCAAATGCAAAACACTGGCACGGCTATGGTCGACAATGAAAAAGGTTGACATGAGTTTTTGAAGATTTATTTTTCTTTTTTTGAATGTTTTCATATTCATTCTCATGTGTCGACATGGACACCGATGAAGTGCCACACTTATGTCAACATTTACATGTGTTGAACTTTCTGTGTTGATTTTTTCTTGTGGCGATTCGCGGCACCCCCCGCGACCCCCCTCCCGCGATTTGCAGCACACCCCTCGCGATTCGCGGCACCCCGCGACCCCCTCTCACGATTCGCGCCAACCCCCCGGGCTCCCTCTCCCGCGGTTCACGATGCCCCCCATGACCCCCCCTACCGCGATTCCCCACCCCTGACCCCCCCTCCTGTCATTGCGGCAACCCCCCGCCCCCGCGACCCACCCTCCCGCGATTCACTGCAACCCCCGCGCCCCCCCTCCCACAATTCGCGGCACCCACCCCCCCCGCGACCCCCCCCTCCCGCAATTCACGGCATCCACCCACGACCCCTCCTCCCGATTCGCGGACACCCCTCACCTCCTCCCCCCCCCACCCCCACCCCCGCGCGCGATTCACGGCAACCCCAGGATTAAATGGCACATGCAAAACACTGGCACGGCTATGGTCGACAATGAAAAAGGTTGACATGAGTTTTTGAAGATTTATTTTTCTTTTTTTGAATGTTTTCATATTCATTCTCAAGTGTCGACATGGACACCGATGAAGTGCCACACTTATGTCAACATTTACATGTGTTGAACTTTCTGTGTTGATTTTTTCTTGTAGCAATTTTTTTCCAGTGACAACTATGAACTATGTGCACGTCAACCTACACATCATCAACCAATTCTTTGTATAATATATAACACCTGTTCTGTTTTACTGTAGGTGTTTTAAGTCAGACCTTTTACTGCTACTATTACTGTTTATGTAAATGCATTCTGAATGACAGCAACATCCTACCATCCTTCTACAAGAATATATAACCAACTAGGTGATTCATCACGCCCCGTGCCCCCCCCCCTCCCGCAATTCACGGACCCCCCGCACACCCCCCTCCCGCGATTCGCAACCCCCCCTCGCGCAATTCACGCCCCCTCCCACGCTTTGCGGACCCCCGCCCTCTCCTGCGATTCGCCGACACCTGCGCCCCCCCCCTCCCTTGATTCACAGCACCCCCGTGCCCCTCCCGCAATTCACGGCACCCCTAAGCCCCTCTTTAGTCCCCCCGTATACTCACACACCCCTATCACTACCCAGCTTCCTGCTCTCCTGAACCGTAACTTCCACCACTGGGGAGTCGCTGACGCTGTTTTGCCCACATGCCCCTATCATGCCTCATAGCCCAGCCTCCTGCTCTCATGCACCCGAACTCCCACCCAGTAGGAGGAGACACTGACTAAGGGCCACCATCCTGTACTCCTGTACTGCCACGCTGGACCCTCACCCACTGGCAGAAGCTGCACAGTATCTCCCACCCTCCTCTTTAGTCCCCCTTATGCCCACACACCCCTATCACTACCCAGCCTCCTGTTTTCCTGTGTCGTGACCTCCGCCAGTGGGGAGCCGCTGACTCAGAAACACCCTACTATACTATTGCACACACACACCTAAACAACATGCACACACAGCCCCCCCCCCCCCCCACACCCACAAATGTCACTGTACCATCCACACTATCAATGTACATCTTACTCTGTAACTGCTTTTTAATTAAACAAAACAATACACAGCCCTTCCACATCATATGCTCTCTATTTAACACATTTCACCTATAACTCAAGTTGCAATACAGGCATCTGTCATACAATTCTAACCATATTTCTCATATACAAATGTTCACAAATTAAGGGGGCGCAGCCCCTTACGACGGTGTGAAGAGCGCCCGTAGGGCGCGATGAATCACCTAGTATATATATATTTTATGAATTAAATGTAAAAAAAAATGTTTCATCTTTGCAGTGGCTATTATTCTCAACCCCATGAAGGAATAGTTGTGATTTTATTATTTTATGGTCGCCCAGTAGCGCACTCTGTTTTTTCTCTTTCGCTCTATAATATATAAATATATATATATATAAATATATATATATATATATACATATATATACATATATATACATACACACACACACACACACACACACACACACACACACACACACATATATACCAATATATACACACACACATACACAAACACACACACACATATACATACATACATACATACACATACACATCATTCAGGAGACCTTTGATGAGTAATGAGTAGCAGCGAGATGTTCCTACATCAATTACATGTTCGGGTCAAAGGTCCATGTGCGGAAAAGTGAGGTTTTACTATTTTGTTTTATTTTCCACTAAAGTCTCACCCTAACCTCTGACTGGGCACCGAGCAGGTTTCACAAAGGGACATTTCACCCCCAATGTGTCCCAATGCTGCTGGTTATGAATGAAGTCATTAATGATAACTGTATAGTAGCGTCTGTCCTGCCAGCAGGGATACATCATTGTTTATATGTACAGGAGTAAATACCGTATACGTGCAGCTCACACGCCCACATACAGCTTCTCCGGCTTGGAACGTGTTCAGGGCTCCACGGAAAACACGGATTCCAAACATATTAGCTGTATGTTTACCTATTAATGTTTCACAAGTGCTGGCGCAGTCAGACATGTGCCGGGGGCCGCAATTGGCGTGCATGCTTATACGACGTGCGGCGCGCCCATCACACAAACATCGCGCCATTTATTTACAGTAGGAATAAAACTAGAGACATAAAATCGATACAATCCCAGAAACGATTGTTACTCTGTATTTCCCATCAAATACATAAACATTCATAAAAGTAACAATTCCAATAAATATTTACAATATAAAAGTTATTTTTTATGTCATCAATAAATGTTTCCACAAGGGTTCCGCAGCGGCTAACAATACATAAACATTAGGGTGGCGGAGACCTGGGGTTTGGTGCCATTGTGCAAATAAAGGGATGAAGTTGGCAGAAATCAGGTCGGCAGTCAATAGGTTTTTCACTTTTTTCCCTAAAATAACGTGGTATTTAATATTATCCGAGCCATGTGAGGGGACGCAGTACGCCTATACGGTGACAATGTCGATCTATGACGACACTGACACACACAAAAACGTGAAAAACACAGGTAGACCTATTTCATGTCAACCGTTACCAAGACAACCTATTGTTTGTGTGGAACTTGTGACCATGTCACCCTAAGGTATGTCGACCTATAACCTGTCGAAAGAGAGGAAAAAGCACACGAGGAGAGAGGGCCCTAGAGAGAGGGTTATAATGTATCAAGAACATGTATTCCATAACATGACCGCTAGGGAGGCTGATGGGAATGTCCCAGGGTGTGGAGACGCGGTCACCAGCGTAATTCCCCCTCTATGGAAAACGGTGACTTATTTATAGAACGGCCGGGGTCCTGGGGAGGAACGTGAACACAACTAACCTCTAACACTGAGGCATGTGCACCGCAGATAATACACACACTGCAATCATCAGCGAGAGGAGACAGGTGGATGATGGTCTGGAGATAAGAGGTCCCCCCCTGGGGGGTAACGGGGAAGCAGAGGGCTGTTTGTACAGGAGTGAATCATTTTCATCCTAACTTACTGATAAACTTTCCTCCTCATCCCAATCTGACCCCCCCCCCCTCCTCCCTCCAAATACATCAAACTATTTATCTAAACTTCCTTCCTTTATTTACCAACCACAAAGGCTGTCACAGGCCTGACAGCGACAGAAGCCGCGTCACATCACAGCGCCGCTGTTTGTGCCCCCTGTTTTCTTGTGTTGTGCGTTTCATATGTAAAATGCAATATTGCTGGCATATACACAAAGGCCTGCTTTCAAGCGGTGTCACCAATTTTATGGCCATTGAATGATTTATAAGTCATCGTTTCCCCTGTGAGATTGGGAACAGAAAAAAAGTAAGTTATCGTGGCCGGGCACAGTGATTTGGTTTGGAAATCCATCAAAGTGAGTCGCAGGCAAGACTTTAAAGGGCCGGGGAACTGTTTGGTTAACATGAGTGGCTATATATTTCAGGATGAGCCTCGCCTAGAACACACCAGAGAATAACACAGGATTCCCAGTGGTTTGTCATGGAGAGCCGGGCTTCTAATGGGAACTGTCTGCAGGTCCTAGCATCAAGGGAAACTTCTTTTATCAGGGGTAAAAGTTAGTAGCAGAGTGCCACCTGCTGGCCAAGTTTGGCAGATGCCAGACCCTCACGTTCAGGAGCTGGGAGTTTTAGCCCAGTGTTATCCGGACTGAGAGAACTTTTCGGGGAGGAGGGGGGGTTATCATTAGTTACATGTATTGGAATTTATTGACAAACGCCCAAAATGAAGTAACATTTATTGTAAAAGCAAGCAAGTATTGAGGTGCTGCAGTGATGTGCGAGGCAGCGTGGTGAACCCGACAGAGTTACTTGCTGCCCACTGCCATATCTCTGTGCGTGTCTGTAAATAATCTATAGTCGCTGGCTGTATCTAATAAATAGAATGTTCTGCTAGAATCACCATATGCTAACATGGGCAGTACGTCGGTTAGCTGATAACACCTCCATTCTAAGTATATAATGATTGCACCAGCAGTGTGTAATACCATCTGCATTACGGACAATTGCGTATTATAAAGAACTAGTTACCAGTTAAATGACGGATCAACATAACAGTATTGTCAGCGCGCGGCTGTGCGCACCTGAATGGAGAAACACTTGTGCTGTTACGCCGGGCACGAAATCTAGTGGCCGCTGGTGTGCAAAACACATGAATTACCCCCGTAGAGGTGAGGAGAAGTGTTTATATTGGGGTATGGAGAAACAGAAGCAATATAAATAATAATTATTTGTCCCAATCACAACTATGAATGAATACAGCGTAGCGTGGTATATCGGTGCCATTTACTATATGAGTGTACTGCGCTGTGTACTGTATGTGTGTACTGCACTGCCTACTGTATGTGTGTACTGCGCTGTGTGTACTGTATGTGTACTGCACTGTTTACTGTATGGGTGTACTGCGCTGTCTACTGTATACTGCGCTGCGTACGGCATGTGTGTACTGCGCTGTGTAATGTATGGGTGTACTGCGATGTGTACTGTATACTGTACTGCGTACTGTATGTGTGTACTGCACTGCCTACTGTATGTGTTTACTGAGCTGCCTACTGTATACTGCGCTGAGTACTGTATGTGTACTGCGCTGAGTACTGTACTGCCTACTGCATGTGTGTACTGTATGTGTGTACTGCGCTGTGTACTGTATGGGCGTACTGTGCTGTATACTGCGCTGCGTACTGTATGTGTGTACTGTGCTGTGCACTGTATGTGTGTACTGCGCTGCCTACTGTATGTGTGTACTGCGCTGCCTACTATATGTGTGTGCTGCGCTGAGTACTGTATGTGTACTGTGCTGCCTACTGCATGTGTGTACTGTATGTGTGTACTGGTGTACTGCGCTGTGTACTGTATTGGGTGTACTGGGCTGTGTACTGTATGTGTGTACTGTGCTGTGTACTGTATGGGTGTACTGCGCTGTATACTGTGCTGTGTACTGTGCACTGTATGTGTGTACTGCGCTGTGTACTGTATGTGTGTACTGTGCACTGTATGTGTGTACTGCGCTGTGTACTGTATGTGTGTACTGCGTGGTGTACTGTGCTGTATACTGCGCTGTGTACTGTATGTGTGCACTGCGCTGTGTACTGTATGGGTGTACTATGCTGTATACTGCGCTGTGTACTGTGCTGTGTACTGTATGTGTTTACTGCGCTGTGTACTGTATGGGTGTACTGCGCTGTGTGTACTGTATGTGTACTGCACTGTGTACTGTATGTGGGTACTGCATGTGGGTACTGCATGTGGGTACTGCGCTGTGTACTGTATGGGTGTACTGCGCTGTGTACTGTATGGGTGTACTGTATGGGTGTACTGCGCTGTGTGTACTGTATGTGTACTGCACTGTGTACTGTATGTGGGTACTGCGCTGTGTTCTGTATGGGTGTACTGCGCTGTGTACTGTATGGGTGTACTGCGCTGTGTACTGTATGGGTGTACTGGGCTGTGTGTACTGTATGTGTACTGCACTGTGTACTGTATGTGGGTACTGCATGTGGGTACTGCGCTGTTTGTACTGTATGTGTACTGCACTGTGTACTGTATGTGGGTACTGCATGTGGGTACTGCGCTGTGTACTGTATGGGGGTGTACTGCGCTGTGTACTGTATGGGTGTACTGCGCTGTGTACTGTATGGGTGTACTGGGCTGTGTGTACTGTATGGGTGTACAGGGCTGTGTGTACTGTATGTACTGCATGTGGGTACTGCACTGTGTACTGTATGGGTGTACTGCACTGTGTACTGTATGTGGGTACTGCATGTGGGTACTGCGCTGTGTACTGTATGGGTGTACTGCGCTGTGTACTGTATGGGTGGACTGTGCTGTGTACTGTATGGGTGTACTGTATGTGTGGACTGCGCTGTGTACTGTATGGGTGTACTGCGCTGTGTACTGTATGGGTGGACTGCGCTGTGTACTGTATGGGTGTACTGTATGTGTGGACTGCGCTGTGTACTGTATGGGTGTACTGCGCTGTGTACTGTATGGGTGTACTGCGCTGTGTACTGTAGGGGTGTACTGCGCTGTGTACTGTAGGGGTGTACTGTATGGGTGTACTGCGCTGTGTACTGTAGGGGTGTACTGTATGGGTGTACTGCGCTGTGTACTGTATGTGTGGACTGCGATGTGTACTGTATGGGTGTACTGCGCTGTGTACTGTATGGGTGGACTGCGCTGTGTACTGTATGGGTGTACTGTATGTGTGGACTGCGCTGTGTACTGTATGGGTGTACTGCGCTGTGTACTGTAGGGGTGTACTGCGCTGTGTACTGTAGGGGTGTACTGCGCTGTGTACTGTAGGGGTGTACTGTATGGGTGTACTGCGCTGTGTACTGTATGGGTGTACTGCGCTGTGTACTGTATGGGTGTACTGCGCTGTGTACTGTAGGGGTGTACTGTATGGGTGTACTGCGCTGTGTACTGTATGTGTGGACTGCGATGTGTACTGTATGGGTGTACTGCGCTGTGTACTGTATGGGTGGACTGCGCTGTGTACTGTATGGGTGTACTGTATGTGTGGACTGCGCTGTGTACTGTATGGGTGTACTGCGCTGTGTACTGTATGGGTGTACTGCGCTGTGTACTGTAGGGGTGTACTGCGCTGTGTACTGTAGGGGTGTACTGTATGGGTGTACTGCGCTGTGTACTGTATGGGTGTACTGCGCTGTGTACTGTATGGGTGTACTGCACTGTGGGTGTCTCCTATTGTAAAGCACAACGGAATATGCTGCGCTACATAATAAAAATATGATGTAAATGACATTTGAATGCGTGTTACTACGGAGTAACGCGCATGTGTCCTCGTCGCTCGCGGTGACTATAGAGAAAGAGAGGCCGTTTATCATTCAACATTTGGACGCATTTTCGGGAATCAGACGGAAAAATATTAAGCACCTTCGGAATGTATGGTGGAGGGACCGCAGCAGGAATGTCCCATCCCTACTGCGATCCCTCCTGTCCCACTCGGGTTACTATGGGAGATTTACCAATATCAGGCAGTAATGCATCGGGTCCCGCAGCTAGCACCATTCTGAGATGGCGGTAGTCCATTGTATGGGCTACTTACCGGTTCACCGGCGGGGCAGTGCGGTCATCACTGACCACGCATGCACAGACCCTCCCACCAGCTGAGCACCTCGCAGGGAAGGACGCCAGATGGGATGTGGTCATATACAGACAGACAGGCCATTTACCCAGGATATGCCAACACGGGGAGATGTTGGGCCGCACCGGTAATTCTGGGTTTCCAAACAGATTTATAAACTACAACGTGGAAGTGTTCAGTGCAGCGTACAGATGTTACTCCTAATAAGTGACAGACACAGGACTTCGAGGGTTAAAGTGTCACAATGTTTCACAATGAGGCTTTCCCAATAGTGCGAGGTCCTGGCTGCTCCCCCCTCACAGGCACCATTAAATATTTACCACGGCTGTCTCACATCTCGCTCGTGTCCTAAGATGTCCCTGCGTCCTTCTGTAACGAACGACACCTAAATATCGCGTCGCACCTCATCACACTCCACCAACATGTCGCTTTATAATAATAATATACACATAAACTCGCCACACGGTAACAATGCCGACTGTTAATGTTGTCATAGGCAACCAGATCAGCTGACAGATAATCTGGAAGAAAGAAAAGTAGGGGGAAAAAACGGCACTAGTGGGATGGGTTGTTAATGCTAGCTGCTCACACCTAAGGGGGGACAATGAAACGCGTCAGTCCAGGCTACACTGGACTTTGGACCATGAATTCGTTTCTCACTTGGACCAGCTTGCCCACATGATTGTCCCATCTTTGGATCTCCATATTTGTTATTCATCAACTGGACTACACATTTTGGGACACCACCGCCTGCTAATTATTGGAGCCTATCCAGATGGACTACAACAAACTTGTCTCTCACAAGTGGATACAAGACACGAGGCACCCAGTCTGGTATATGGACACCCACCATACCAGTCTAACCATGGACATGGAGAGTAGAATAGGAACCAGTGAGATTGAATAGAAGTATAATATTCCATTGTCCTTTATAATCCATAACTGAGTGCACTTTATATCATATGTTTACGTGCAATTTTTATTCTTACCATTTATGCTTATGTGATAGTTTTCAATAACTGATTTTATATGATACCCAATTGATCATAATCCTATTTACTGCTGATTTGCAGCAAAACTGAGCGCTCCACCACAATCTTCCTTTTTGTCAGCTCACAGACAATGTCCAGGCCAAGTCAATAGTTGACACGTAATAAGGTCGACACTTTTTTGTGGGGTCGTTGTCAACACTGAACACACAGACTCCAAAATAGTACCGCGCCCCCTTGTGTTAATGCCGACATCTGTCAACACGGACCGCCAACGGAGTGTAATGCGTACGCTCGCCATGTATCAGGCCTGGCGCCTTGCTGCGCTCCTCACGCTTTACCATTCTCAATTGTAGCGCGATGGTAAAGAATGGAAAAATCCAAAAAGAATTTTAAAAAAGATTGGGAAAAAGCATGCCAACTTTTTCCATGTTGACCGTCTGCTTGTGTTGATATTGTAACCACGTCGATCTATCGCTTTTTTTTTGGCAAAGTCAACCTTTTGACTGTGTCGACATATTGATTAACTCGACACTGTAGATCCATCAGTGGAACCGCCCCATCCACCTCATGTCATCTGTCCGTCTTCCCTTTCCCATAAGGCAGGCATGTCCAAACTGTGGCCCTCCAGCTGTTGTGAAACTACACATCCCAGCATGCATTGCCATAGTTTTAGCATTCCCAAATAGCAAAGCTGTGGCAAGGTATGATGGGAGTTGTAAACACAAAATGTGCAAACCTTGTGTCGACCCATTTTTCTCATCAGCCTTCCCCATGGGGAGCTATTGCTTGTGTCGACATTTGCTCCATGTCAACCTTTTTCATGTGTATAGCCTGCCACCAACAGTGGTCGACCTATGGACTGTGTACCTTCTTGCTGTTGACTCTATGACCCATACCCTCCTCTAGATTGTAAGCTACTGGGAGCAGGGTCCTCCTCCCTCCTGTTCTCTAGCAGTTAGCCAGGAACGCCTCTCGCTCACAGCCACCTTCCCAGTAATCTGATGAGCGGTTACAATTTTAGGAAATTTTATTAAATCTGAACCCGCCTAAACTTTGGGGATCCAAGGTGATGTGAGCCGCAGCTCGAATCTCCCCCTCAGCCTTGAATCCCCAATAGGAGCCATAACCCTGAGATCCCACTGTTGGAACTCGTGGTTTTGCACTGCATTGAAAGTAATGGGCTGTCCTTAATTGGCTGAGAGAACTGTCTTTCACGGCTGTCAGCCATCAGCAGTTCCCCATTGACTTTAATGGGGCACCATGTGGAAGATGGCATCCCTCTCATCGCTCGCACGAACAACACCAGCCACACTGCTGGAACCGCCAGAACCTCCGCGCTGCTGACCACCACCGGCACTGCCAGCATAGCCTGCAACCCCCAGTCTGAGGACACCACTGACACCCCACACTGATGACACAGCTGGCATCCCCAACCCTGAGCCGGCTCCCGCACACTGCCAACACCACTGTAATAAGAACACCACAGCACTGCAGATACCATAGGCACACCAGCACTGCCGACATTCACGTGCTGCCTACGCCACCATCACCCCCATGTTGAGGGTACTATCAGCACTGTTAAAATTAAGACAATGCCGGCATTCCCATACTGCCTACAGTACCTACACTGAGTACACCACAGGCACTCCTGCACTACAAACACCTCCTGTCACAGTGTGTATCTGTCCCACACTGTATCTGCTGCTCACTGTAACCCACCATATAACCTGCACTGTATCTGATGTGCACTGTATCCGACCCACACTATGCCCTGCACAATATCTGACCCACACAGTATCCTGCAAAGTATCTGATGCGCAAAGTATCTTGCATAGTATCTGACCTACACTGTATTTGCACTGTTACCCGCAGTGTAACTGTTTGTGTAACCCTGTGGGTGTGCTGCTGCGTAGTGTAACTCTGTTGTGTGCTGCTGGGGGCAAGGGGAGGAGGAATAATAATAAGGAAGACTGATGAGGAGGCTATCTACCATGTTATGTGTATACTGTAAGTGGCTCTGCCTTGGTGTAACATGTATAATGGTACTTCTGTGTGGTGTAACATGTATAAGGGTACTACTGTGCGGTGTAACATGTATAATGGTACTTCTGTGTGGTGTAACATGTATAATGGTACTTCTGTGCGGTGTAACATGTATAATGGTACTTCTGTGTGGTGTAACATGTATAAGGGTACTTCTGTGTGGTGTAACATGTAGAAGGGTACTACTGTGCGGTGTAACATGTATAAGGGTACTACTGTGCGGTGTAACATGTATAAGGGTACTACTGTGTGGTGTAACATGTATAAGGGTACTACTGTGCGGTGTAACATGTATAAGGGTACTACTGTGTGGTGTAACATGTATAAGGGTACTTCTGTGTGGTGTAACATGTATAAATAATGGTACTTCTGTGTGGTGTAACATGTAGAAGGGTACTACTGTGCGGTGTAACATGTATAAGGGTACTACTGTGCGGTGTAACATGTATAAGGGTACTTCTGTGTGGTGTAACATGTAGAAGGGTACTACTGTGCGGTGTAACATGTATAAGGGTACTACTGTGCGGTGTAACATGTATAAGGGTACTACTGTGTGGTGTAACATGTATAAGGGTACTTCTGTGTGGTGTAACATGTATAAATAAGGGTACTTCTGTGTGGTGTAACATGTATAAATAAGGGTACTTCTGCGTGGTGTAACATGTATAAGGGTACTACTGTGCGGTGTAACATGTATAATGGTACTTCTGTGTGGTGTAACATGTATAAGGGTACTTCTGTGTGGTGTAACATGTATAAGGGTACTTCTGTGTGGTGTAACATGTATAAATAAGGGTACTTCTGTGTGGTGTAACATGTATAAATAAGGGTACTTCTGCGTGGTGTAACATGTATAAGGGTACTACTGTGTGGTGTAACATGTATAAGGGTACTACTGTGCGGTGTAACATGTATAAGGGTACTACTGTGTGGTGTAACATGTATAAGGGTACTTCTGTGTGGTGTAACATGTATAAATAATGGTACTTCTGTGTGGTGTAACATGTAGAAGGGTACTACTGTGCGGTGTAACATGTATAAGGGTACTACTGTGCGGTGTAACATGTATAAGGGTACTTCTGTGTGGTGTAACATGTAGAAGGGTACTACTGTGCGGTGTAACATGTATAAGGGTACTACTGTGCGGTGTAACATGTATAAGGGTACTACTGTGTGGTGTAACATGTATAAGGGTACTTCTGTGTGGTGTAACATGTATAAATAAGGGTACTTCTGTGTGGTGTAACATGTATAAATAAGGGTACTTCTGCGTGGTGTAACATGTATAAGGGTACTACTGTGCGGTGTAACATGTATAATGGTACTTCTGTGTGGTGTAACATGTATAAGGGTACTTCTGTGTGGTGTAACATGTATAAGGGTACTTCTGTGTGGTGTAACATGTATAAATAAGGGTACTTCTGTGTGGTGTAACATGTATAAATAAGGGTACTTCTGCGTGGTGTAACATGTATAAGGGTAATACTGTGTGCTGTAACATGTATAATGATACTTCTGTGCGGTGTAACATCTACATGTATGTAACTCTGTTGTGTGCTGCTAGGGGCAAGGGGAGGAGGAATAATAAGGCGGACTGATAAGGTGGGTATCTACCATGTTATGTGTATACTGTAAGTAACTCTGCCTTGGTGTAACATGTATAATGGTACTTCTCTGTGGTGTAACATGTATAAGGGTACTACTGTGCGGTATAACATTTATAAAGATACTTCTGTGTGGTGTAACATGTATATTGGTACTAGTGTGTGGTGTAACATGTATAATGGTACTTCTGTGTGGTGTAACATGAGGGGGGCGTGGGGGCCCTGCGAATCGTGGAAAGGGGGTGTGGGGGCCCGGGGTGGGGTGCTGGCAGAGTAACATCTATAATGATACTTCTGTGTGGTGTAACATGTATATTGGTACTTCTGTGTGGTGTAACATGTATAAGGGTACTACTGTGTGGTGTAACATGTATAAGGGTACTACTGTGTGGTGCAACATGTATAAGGGTACTTCTGTGTGGTGTAACATGAGGGGGGCGTGGGGGCCCTGCGAATTGCGGGAGGGGGGCGTGGGGGCCCGGGGTGGGGTGCTGGCAGAGTAATATATATAATGATACTTCTGTGTGATGTAACATGTATAATGGTACTTCTGTGTGGTGTAACATGAATAAGGGTACTACTGTGCGGTGTAACATGTATAATGATACTTCTGTGTTGTGTAGCATTTCTAATGGTACTTTTGTGTGGTGTAAAATGTATAAGGGTACCACTGTGCGGTGTAACATGAATAAGGGTACCACTGTGCGGTGTAACATGTATAAGGGTACTACTGTGTGGTGTAACATGTATAAGGGTACTACTGTGTAGTGTAACATGTATAATGATACTTCTGTGTGGTGTAACATGTATAATGGTACTTCTCTGTGGTGTAACATGTATAAGGGTACCACTGTACGGTATAAAACAGGGTTGCCGACTTTGAAAAAATCCTCTCCGGGAGAAGCCCGGAGAGGAATCTTGCATTACTCGTTTTGGGGGCGGGGCTTAACTGTGACGTCATTAAGCCCCGTCCCCATTACAAGAAATAGCCGAAATAACAGTTATCCATGGAGGGGGCGGGGCTAAAACGGCACGATTGTGCCGTTTTAGCTCCGCCCCCTCCCCTGAGACCCGCGGATTGCGGCATATAAATGCCGCGATCGGGGGGCTCAGTGGGGGTCCCCCTGATTCCGGGAGGGTTGCCCACCCTTCCGGGGGCCGGGAGGAAGGACCCGATTTTCGGGAGACTCCCGCAAATTCCGGGAGGGTCGGCAACCCTGGTATAAAATTTATAAGGGTACTACTGTGTGGTGTAACATGTATAAGGGTACTACTGTGCGGTGTAACATGAATAATGATACTTCTGTGTACTGTAACATGTATAATGATACTTCTGTGTGGTGTAACATGTATAAGGGTACTACTGTGCGGTGTAACATGTATAATGATACTTCTGTGTGGTGTAACATGTATAAGGGTACTACTGTGCGGTGTAACATGTAGAAGGGTACTACTGTGTGGTGTAACATGTATAAGGGTACTTCTGTGTGGTGTAACATGTATAAGGGTACTTCTGTGTGGTGTAACATGTATAAATAAGGGTACTTCTGTGTGGTGTAACATGTATAAATAAGGGTACTTCTGTGTGGTGTAACATGTATAAGGGTAATACTGTGTGCTGTAACATGTATAATGATACTTCTGTGCGGTGTAACATCTACATGTATGTAACTCTGTTGTGTGCTGCTAGGGGCAAGGGGAGGAGGAATAATAAGGCGGACTGATAAGGTGGGTATCTACCATGTTATGTGTATACTGTAAGTAACTCTGCCTTGGTGTAACATGTATAATGGTACTTCTCTGTGGTGTAACATGTATAAGGGTACTACTGTGCGGTATAACATTTATAATGATACTTCTGTGTGGTGTAACATGTATATTGGTACTAGTGTGTGGTGTAACATGTATAATGGTACTTCTGTGTGGTGTAACATGAGGGGGGCGTGGGGGCCCTGCGAATCGTGGAAGGGGGGTGTGGGGGCCCGGGGTGGGGTGCTGGCAGAGTAACATCTATAATGATACTTCTGTGTGGTGTAACATGTATATTGGTACTTCTGTGTGGTGTAACATGTATAAGGGTACTACTGTGTGGTGTAACATGTATAAGGGTACTACTGTGTGGTGCAACATGTATAAGGGTACTTCTGTGTGGTGTAACATGAGGGGGGCGTGGGGGCCCTGCGAATTGTGGGAGGGGGGCGTGGGGGCCCGGGGTGGGGTGCTGGCAGAGTAATATATATAATGATACTTCTGTGTGATGTAACATGTATAATGGTACTTCTGTGTGGTGTAACATGAATAAGGGTACTACTGTGCGGTGTAACATGTATAATGATACTTCTGTGTTGTGTAGCATTTATAATGGTACTTTTGTGTGGTGTAAAATGTATAAGGGTACCACTGTGCGGTGTAACATGAATAAGGGTACCACTGTGCGGTGTAACATGTATAAGGGTACTACTGTGTGGTGTAACATGTATAAGGGTACTACTGTGTAGTGTAACATGTATAATGATACTTCTGTGTGGTGTAACATGTATAATGGTACTTCTCTGTGGTGTAACATGTATAAGGGTACCACTGTACGGTATAAAACAGGGTTGCCGACTTTGAAAAAATCCTCTCCGGGGGCGGGGCTTAACTGTGACGTCATTAAGCCCCGCCCCCATTACAAGAAATAGCCTGAGACCCGCGGATTGCGGCATATAAATGCCGCGATCGGGGGGCTCAGTGGGGGTCCCCCTGATTCCGGGAGGGTTGCCCACCCTTCCGGGGGCCGGGAGGAAGGACCCGATTTTCGGGAGACTCCCGCAAATTCCGGGAGGGTCGGCAACCCTGGTATAAAATTTATAAGGGTACTACTGTGTGGTGTAACATGTATAAGGGTACTACTGTGCGGTGTAACATGAATAATGATACTTCTGTGTACTGTAACATGTATAATGATACTTCTGTGTGGTGTAACATGTATAAGGGTACTACTGTGCGGTGTAACATGTATAATGATACTTCTGTGTGGTGTAACATGTATAAGGGTACTACTGTGCGGTGTAACATGTATGATGATACTTCTGTGCGGTGTAACATGTATAATGATACTTCTGTGTGGTGTAACATGTATAAGGGTACTACTGTGCGGTGTAACATGTATAATGATACTTCTTTGTGGTGTAACATGTATAAGGGTACTACTGTGCGGTGTAACATGTATAATGATACTTCTGTGTGGTGTAACATGTAGAAGGGTACTTCTGTGCGGTGTAACATGTATAATGATAATTCTGTGTGGTGTAACATGTAGAAGGGTACTTCTGTGCGGTGTAATATGTATAAAGGCCCATACACATTATAAGATTATCTATACCTGTCTGGTTGGAATGTGAATCTGGACATTTTTGGGAGCAAGTGACAATTGACTATTTGTTCCTAAACATGGGAAACAGACAAAAACGGCCAAATTGGTGAAATGACTTTTGGGCCGATTCTAGATCACACGTAGTGATCAGAGTTTGGCCCTGCCCCAATGGTCAGGTTTGCGCATGCACATTTCTGAGCATGTGCAAACCTCGTCTACAAGGTTTTATGGACGTTCCCATGGGTGCGCGGCCAGGCCGATGCATGTCAGGGGCGGGCGGCTGAGGTCACGTGACACCAGCCGCCCGCAAATATAAATCAGCTGGGACTGACTGATATTTGCAGAGGCAGAAGAAATCAATCGGTGGTCCCTGACCCTCATATGATCCCTCCAGTACCGGCTGCATGCGGGGGAACCCTTGCATGGTTGTGAGGGGGAATGGCGTGGGGGTTGGGCATCTGTGCATGCGGTGTTCTATGGTTTGCTGAACAGCTCATTTTTGCTGCTTAGCGAGTCAGACTTTCCCCACTATTCCCCCGGGAGGCGTGGCCGGGGCAGTGTTGGGAGATGAGAGCATCTCCCAGGGCTGCTTCTACATTGCAGTGACCCGGGATACTCGTTTTCACTGCCCCATGACCCGGGTTGGAGTCCTAGATCACTCGACCCGGGATATCTGCTTTGGATGCATTTCCACTAGCAAAAATAACCCAGGTCAACGTGCGGGGACGCGCATCGATCCTGGTTATTTTTGCTAGTGGAAAAGGGGTCATAGTATCACTGACCAGCTCACTGCCGCCTTTGACCAATATTGGTGAGGTGAATAGACTGGAAATTAGTGGAAATGTATGTGATTGGAGTTAATAATATTGCAGGGACAAAAACAGGCCAAAGTTATGTCATTTTAACGGTTTATGATTTTTACAAAAATACAGGTCCAAAACCAATACAGATAAACAGATTATTATTATTTACAGATTATTGATAGGGACTGTCCATAAATGTCCATACTTTAACATGGGTTTCTATGGAGCCGCGACCAGCCAATGAGGCACGATGCTCACACGTCTATATCGATGGTGCCCAGTGCTGCAAGAGAGGCGGTACGGGGTGGTACGGCGTACCACTAAAACATAGGGTGCCAGTACCCCATACCGCCATAAGAAATTACCCCCCCGGAACATTGTGCGCATGCGCGCATATGTAAGTGGCGGGGGGCGTGGCCTGTACAGGTCCACTGCCCCCCGCCACAGCAGATTCCCTATGGAGGGGAGGGGAGCACATTGCGCGTCTCTCCTTCCTCTCCCTCCCCTCCCTCAGCAGCAGCAGCGGTGCGGAGGCGGCGGGGGGAGGCAGCGGCTGGAGCGGGAGAGACCAGGCTGCAGCAAGCCAGCAACCAACGGTGAGTTGTGCTGTTCTGCAGCTGGCAATGTGGGGGGCATATCTGGCACCGTGGGGGGCATACCTGGCACCGTGGGGGGCATACCTGGCACTGTGGGGGCATATCTGGCACTGTGGTGGGCATATCTGGCACTGTGGGGGGCATATCTGGCACTGTGGGGGGCATATCTGGCACTGTGGGGGGCATATTTGGCACTGTGGGGGCATATCTGGCACTGTGGGGGCATATCTGGCACCGTGGGGGCATAAATGGTTCTGTCTGGCACTGTGGGGGCATATGGCTGGCACTTGGGGCATATGTGTGGCACTGTGTGGGCATATCTGGCACTGTGGGGGGCATATCTGGCACTGTGGGGGCATATCTGGCACTGTGGGGGGGCATATCTGGCACTGTGGGGGGGCATATCTGGCACTGTGGGGGGGCATATCTGGCACTGTGGGGGGGCATATCTGGCATTGTGGGAGCATATCTGGCACTGTGAGAAGCAAATCTGGCACTGTGGGGGCATACCTAGCAATGTGGGGGCATATCTGGCACTGGGGGCATATCTGGCACTGAGGGGGGCATATCTGGTACTGTCTGGCACTGTGGGGGCATATGGCTAGCACTGGGGGCATATGTGTGGCACGGTGTGGGCATATCTGGCACTGTGTGGGCATATGTGTGGCACTGGTGGGCATATCTGTGGCACTGGTGGGCATATCTGTGGCACTGTGGTGGGCATATGTGTGGCACTGTGGAGGGTATATACAGTGGTGCAAGTATGGCGGTATGGGGTGGTACGGCGTACCAGTAAAAGATATATTGTGGGTACCCCGAACCGCCATAACAAATGCCCCCAAAAGTAGTCAATGCACATGTGCGCATATGTAAGTGTCGGGGGCCGTGGCCTCCGCCACTGCTGAAAGCGTTCAGAGGGGAGGGGAGTGCATCGCGGGCTGAGGGGAGGGGAGAGCTCGCGGGCTGGCAGCCAGTCAGGAGCCAGCCCGCGAGATAGACGGCGGGGCAGGAGAGACAGAAGATGCGCTCCGCTCCCCTCCCCTGGGAAGAAGCAGGCAGCGGTGACGGGGGACGAGAGGACCTGACCTAACAGTGAGTTGCTGCTGAATACTGTGGGGACATTTATGTGTGGCACTGTGGGGGCATATCTGGCACTGGGGGCATATGTTTGGCACTGTGGGGGCATATCTGGCACTGGGGGCATATGTTTGGCACTGTGGGGGCATATCTGGCACTGGGGGCATATGTGTTGCACTGTGGGGCATATGATATCTGGCACAGGGGGCATATGATATGTGGCACTGGGGGCATATGTGTTGCACTGTGGGGCATATGATATGTGGCACAGGGGGCATATGATATGTGGCACAGGGGGCATATGATATCTGGCACAGGGGGCATATGATATGTGGCACTGGGGGCATATGTGTTGCACTGTGGGGCATATGATATGTGGCACTGGGGGGCATATGATATGTGGCACTGGGGGGCATATGATATCTGGCACAGGGGGCATATGATATCTGGCACTGTGGGGGCATATGATATCTGGCACTGGGGGCATATGATATCTGGGACTGCGGGCATATCTGGCACTGTGGGGGTATATTAGTAATGGGCATCAGTTGTGCGGTGCAATGAGCATTATGGTGTGGGGCATAATGTGTAATAGGCATTATGGCATGGGTCATATGTATTGGGTGTGTGACGCGTAAAAGGCATTACTGTGTAAATTATGGCCGTGTGCCTTCGGCGTGCAATATTCTAGCCACTCCCCTAGTGTCATATGACCACGCCCCCTAACCACGCCCATTTTCCGCTGCGCGGGGTGTATCAGGCTTAAGGTGAAGCATGTATCTGATCGGTTTTTGGCCTTATTACTTGGGCACTTCATGCTGAGATACTGTACACAGGAATATATAGTGAGATGTGAAAGTGGGTGTAAGAGGACACATCTGTAACCTATAACTCTAATGCTGCTTTCAGACCGCAAAACTGGCTTTGACCAGGGAATCTTATATCGTTTTAAAAAATGGGTCTGCCAGCTAAAACCCCTTTCACACCGCATGTCTTTAATCGGTATTTCAGTGCAGTTTTTGCTCCTCTCCGGGGGCGGGGCTTAACTGTGACGTCATTAAGCCCCGCCCCCGTTACAAGAAATAGCCGAAATAACAGTTATCCATGGAGGGGGCACGATTGTGCCGTTTTAGCTCCGCCCCCTCCCCTGAGACCCGCGGATTGCGGCATATAAATGCCGCGATCGGGGGGCTCAGTGGGGGTCCCCCTGATTCCGGGAGGGTTGCCCACCCTTCCGGGGGCCGGGAGGAAGGACCCGATTTTCGGGAGACTCCCGCAAATTCCGGGAGGGTCGGCAACCCTGGTATAAAATTTATAAGGGTACTACTGTGTGGTGTAACATGTATAAGGGTACTACTGTGCGGTGTAACATGAATAATGATACTTCTGTGTACTGTAACATGTATAATGATACTTCTGTGTGGTGTAACATGTATAAGGGTACTACTGTGCGGTGTAACATGTATAATGATACTTCTGTGTGGTGTAACATGTATAAGGGTACTACTGTGCGGTGTAACATGTATGATGATACTTCTGTGCGGTGTAACATGTATAATGATACTTCTGTGTGGTGTAACATGTATAAGGGTACTACTGTGCGGTGTAACATGTATAATGATACTTCTGTGTGGTGTAACATGTATAATGATACTTCTGTGTGGTGTAACATGTAGAAGGGTACTTCTGTGCGGTGTAACATGTATAATGATAATTCTGTGTGGTGTAACATGTAGAAGGGTACTTCTGTGCGGTGTAATATGTATAAAGGCCCATACACATTATAAGATTATCTATACCTGTCTGGTTGGAATGTGAATCTGGACATTTTTGGGAGCAAGTGACAATTGACTATTTGTTCCTAAACATGGAAAACAGACAAAAACGGCCAAATTGGTGAAATGACTTTTGGGCCGATTCTAGATCACACGTAGTGATCAGAGTTTGGCCCTGCCCCAATGGTCAGGTTTGCGCATGCACATTTCTGAGCATGTGCAAACCTCGTCTACAAGGTTTTATGGACGTTCCCATGGGTGCGCGGTCAGGCCGATGCATGTCAGGGGCGGGCGGCTGAGGTCACGTGACACCAGCCGCCCGCAAATATAAATCAGCTGGGACTGACTGATATTTGCAGAGGCAGAAGAAATCAATCGGTGGTCCCTGACCCTCATATGATCCCTCCAGTACCGGCTGCATGCGGGGGAACCCTTGCATGGTTGTGAGGGGGAATGGCGTGGGGGTTGGGCATCTGTGCATGCGGTGTTCTATGGTTTGCTGAACAGCTCATTTTTGCTGCTTAGCGAGTCAGACTTTCCCCACTATTCCCCCGGGAGGCGTGGCCGGGGCAGTGTTGGGAGATGAGAGCATCTCCCAGGGCTGCTTCTACATTGCAGTGACCCGGGATACTCGTTTTCACTGCCCCATGACCCGGGTTGGAGTCCTAGATCACTCGACCCGGGATATCTGCTTTGGATGCATTTCCACTAGCAAAAATAACCCAGGTCAACGTGCGGGGACGCGCATCGATCCTGGTTATTTTTGCTAGTGGAAAAGGGGTCATAGTATCACTGACCAGCTCACTGCCGCCTTTGACCAATATTGGTGAGGTGAATAGACTGGAAATTAGTGGAAATGTATGTGATTGGAGTTAATAATATTGCAGGGACAAAAACAGGCCAAAGTTATGTCATTTTAACGGTTTATGATTTTTACAAAAATACAGGTCCAAAACCAATACAGATAAACAGATTATTATTATTTACAGATTATTGATAGGGACTGTCCATAAATGTCCATACTTTAACATGGGTTTCTATGGAGCCGCGACCAGCCAATGAGGCACGATGCTCACACGTCTATATCGATGGTGCCCAGTGCTGCAAGAGAGGCGGTACGGGGTGGTACGGCGTACCACTAAAACATAGGGTGCCAGTACCCCATACCGCCATAAGAAATTACCCCCCCGGAACATTGTGCGCATGCGCGCATATGTAAGTGGCGGGGGGCGTGGCCTGTACAGGTCCACTGCCCCCCGCCACAGCAGATTCCCTATGGAGGGGAGGGGAGCACATTGCGCGTCTCTCCTTCCTCTCCCTCCCCTCCCTCAGCAGCAGCAGCGGTGCGGAGGCAGCGGCGCGGAGGTGGCGGCGGGGGGAGGCAGCGGCTGGAGCGGGAGAGACCAGGCTGCAGCAAGCCAGCAACCAACGGTGAGTTGTGCTGTTCTGCAGCTGGCAATGTGGGGGGCATATCTGGCACCGTGGGGGGCATACCTGGCACCGTGGGGGGCATACCTGGCACTGTGGGGGCATATCTGGCACTGTGGGGGGCATATCTGGCACTGTGGGGGGCATATCTGGCACTGTGGGGGGCATATCTGGCACTGTGGGGGGCATATCTGGCACTGTGGGGGGCATATTTGGCACTGTGGGGGCATATTTGGCACTGTGGGGGCATATCTGGCACTGTGGGGGCATATCTGGCACCGTGGGGGCATAAATGGTTCTGTCTGGCACTGTGGGGGCATATGGCTGGCACTTGGGGCATATGTGTGGCACTGTGTGGGCATATCTGGCACTGTGGGGGGCATATCTGGCACTGTGGGGGCATATCTGGCACTGTGGGGGGGCATATCTGGCACTGTGGGGGGGCATATCTGGCACTGTGGGGGGGCATATCTGGCACTGTGGGGGGCATATCTGGCATTGTGGGAGCATATCTGGCACTGTGAGAAGCAAATCTGGCACTGTGGGGGCATACCTAGCAATGTGGGGGCATATCTGGCACTGGGGGCATATCTGGCACTGAGGGGGGCATATCTGGTACTGTCTGGCACTGTGGGGGCATATGGCTAGCACTGGGGGCATATGTGTGGCACGGTGTGGGCATATCTGGCACTGTGTGGGCATATGTGTGGCACTGGTGGGCATATCTGTGGCACTGTGGTGGGCATATGTGTGGCACTGTGGAGGGTATATACAGTGGTGCAAGTATGGCGGTATGGGGTGGTACGGCGTACCAGTAAAATATATATTGTGGGTACCCCGAACCGCCATAACAAATGCCCCCAAAAGTAGTCAATGCACATGTGCGCATATGTAAGTGTCGGGGGCCGTGGCCTCCGCCACTGCTGAAAGCGTTCAGAGGGGAGGGGAGTGCATCGCGGGCTGAGGGGAGGGGAGAGCTCGCGGGCTGGCAGCCAGTCAGGAGCCAGCCCGCGAGATAGACGGCGGGGCAGGAGAGACAGAAGATGCGCTCCGCTCCCCTCCCCTGGGAAGAAGCAGGCAGCGGTGACGGGGGACGAGAGGACCTGACCTAACAGTGAGTTGCTGCTGAATACTGTGGGGACATTTATGTGTGGCACTGTGGGGGCATATCTGGCACTGGGGCATATGTTTGGCACTGTGGGGGCATATCTGGCACTGGGGGCATATGTTTGGCACTGTGGGGGCATATCTGGCACTGGGGGCATATGTGTTGCACTGTGGGGCATATGATATCTGGCACAGGGGGCATATGATATGTGGCACTGGGGGCATATGTGTTGCACTGTGGGGCATATGATATGTGGCACAGGGGGCATATGATATGTGGCACAGGGGGCATATGATATCTGGCACAGGGGGCATATGATATGTGGCACTGGGGGCATATGTGTTGCACTGTGGGGCATATGATATGTGGCACTGGGGGGCATATGATATCTGGCACAGGGGGCATATGATATCTGGCACTGTGGGGGCATATGATATCTGGCACTGTGGGGGCATAAGATATCTGGCACTGTGGGGGCATATGTGTGGCACTGTGGGGGCATATCTGGCACTGTGGGGGTATATTAGTAATGGGCATCAGTTGTGCGGTGCAATGAGCATTATGGTGTGGGGCATAATGTGTAAAGAGCATTATGGCATGGGTCATATGTATTGGGTGTGTGACGCGTAAAAGGCATTACTGTGTAAATTATGGCCGTGTGCCTTCGGCGTGCAATATTCTAGCCACTCCCCTAGTGTCATATGACCACGCCCCCTAACCACGCCCATTTTCCGCTGCGCGGGGTGTATCAGGCTTAAGGTGAAGCATGTATCTGATCGGTTTTTGGCCTTATTACTTGGGCACTTCATGCTGAGATACTGTACACAGGGATATATAGTGAGATGTGAAAGTGGGTGTAAGAGGACACATCTGTAACCTATAACTCTAATGCTGCTTTCAGACCGTAAAACTGGCTTTGACCAGGGAATCTTATATCGTTTTAAAAAATGGGTCTGCCAGCTAAAACCCCTTTCACACCGCATGTCTTTAATCGGTATTTCAGTGCAGTTTTTGCTCCTTCACAACACTGAACCCGTTTTAACCCAAAGAAAACAGTGGATGAAAAAAAACGTATCTGAAACGGGTAGGACCCTGCTTTATTACCGTTAAGAAATACCAGTTCAATAGAAACACAAATTACCATTTTAAAACTGTAAAAAAATGGCAAAATAACGGGTAAGAAGTGCGGTCTGAAAGGGGTATTACACGCAGCACACACAGAGAACATAATACCATAGACCAATGATTTTCTACCTTTTTCAGGTCGCGGCACACCGGACAAGACTTTAAAATTGCCAAGGCACACCAATGTGCTCAAGAGAAAAACTATTTGAAAAATGTGCTGATCTGCCCACAATGCTCAGTGTACCACTGCCTTTCGGAGCAGTCTGGACCCTACAGAGCCCCTACATTGCACACAAACTCCCTCTTAGCCCCTGTTTATTGTTTATAATACCCCTTTTACACCACCGAAAACTCTGGGACCCAAGACCTGGGTAGAGGGCGGTGTAAATGGGTACGCCAGGTCATCCGACCTGGCTCCCATTTACATCAATGGGGGACGTGCAACCTGTAGACCGCAGTGTCCGCAGGTTGGACGGGGGGGGGGCACACACAGGCTGCGCTGCTGTCTGCTATACTCTGCAGACAGCAGCAGCGTCAGTGGAGGAGGTGAATGGATGCCTGTGTGCGGCATCCATTCACCTCCCAGACAACGGCTGGGGGGTGCACGGGGGCTGCCCAGCAATTTACCTTATTGCTGGGCTTGCCCCCAGCGCAGCAGTACAGGTCCCGGAGGCGGCGATCGGCGCTTGGAGATTACGTCATCTCCAAGCGGTGGAGGGGGGCTGCGGGCGGTGTAAATGGAGCATACGCCGGGTCGCACCTGGCTTGAAGCAGGGATCAAAAACCCAGGTGCGACCCAGAGTTTTTGTTGTAAAAGGGGCATTAGCTAGCACACACACTTACCCACAATGTACCACAAAGTCTATAGCCCCCCTCCTTTTTTTTTTTTTTATATCTGTCCTGTCCTCACAATTTTACCCTCACTCCCTACACTCCCTTTACTTAGCTTTGGTTCTGGTCAGGTGTGCAGTCCCAGCGTCGGCTGTACCTGCTGCACCTTACTCCTGCTCACTCGCCAGCTGCCAGTCCAAGGTCACTGCCTGCTTTAACTCAACCCGGGTTTCACAGCACCGCCTCACTACACTGCCTCACGCCGCGTCCCCTCTCATACAGGCGCCACACACGCCGTGTCCCGCCGCGACCCCCCTCTCAGTGTCTCAGTGTCTCCTCGCAGCCTGCTCACGGCCACACCGCCTCTCCTCACACGCCGCCTCACCTTTCTCACAGAGGCGTCCCTCTCTCTTCTGTCCCGGTGAGTCGCCGTGACCCGCTGTCCCGCGGCACACCTGTGAACTGGCCGCGGCACAATGGTTGAAAATCACTGCTGTACTGTGTGATATAATGTGGTGACTGTACGCTGTACTGTGTGATATAAGGAGGTGACTGTACGCTGTACTGTGTGATATAAGGAGGTGACTGTACGCTGTACTGTGTGATATAAGGAGGTGACTGTACGCTGTACTGTGTGATATAAGGAGGTGACTGTACGCTGTACTGTGTGTTATAAGGAGGTAACTGTACGCTGTACTGTGTGATATAAGGAGGTGACTGTACGCTGTACTGTGTGTTATAAGGAGGTGACTGTACGGTGTACTGTGTGATATAAGGAGGTGACTGTACGGTGTACTGTGTGATATAAGGAGGTGACTGTACACTGTACTGTGTGTTATAAGGAGGTGACTGTACGCTGTACTGTGTGATATAAGGAGGTGACTGTACCCTGTACTGTGTGATATAATGTGGTGACTGTATGCTGTACTGTGTGATATAATGTGGTGACTGTACGCTGTACTGTGTGTTATAAGGAGGTGACTGTACGCTGTACTGTGTGATATAAGGAGGTGACTGTACCCTGTACTGTGTGATATAATGTAGTGACTGTATGCTGTACTGTGTGATATAAGGAGGTGACTGTACCCTGTACTGTGTGATATAAGGAGGTGACTGTACGCTGTACTGTGATATAAGGAGGTGACTGTACGCTGTACTGTGTGATATAAGGAGGTGACTGTACACTGTACTGTGTGATATAAGGAGGTGACTGTACGCTGTACTGTGTGATATAAGGAGGTGACTGTACGCTGTACTGTGTGATATAAGGAGGTGACTGTACCCTGTACTGTGTGATATAATGTGGTGACTGTATGCTGTACTGTGTGATATAAGGAGGTGACTGTACGCTGTACTGTGTGATATAAGGAGGTGACTGTACGCTGTACTGTGTGATATAATGTGGTGACTGCACACTGTACTGTGTGATATAAGGAGGTGACTGTATGCTGTACTGTGTGATATAAGGAGGTGACTGTACCCTGTGATATAATGTGGTGACTGCACACTGTACTGTGTGATATAAGGAGGTGACTGTACGCTGTACTGTGTGATATAAGGAGGTGACTGTACCCTGTACTGTGTGATATAATGTGGTGACTGTATGCTGTACTGTGTGATATAAGGAGGTGACTGTACCCTGTACTGTGTGATATAATGTGGTGACTGTATGCTGTACTGTGTGATATAAGGAGGTGACTGTACGCTGTACTGTGTGATATAAGGAGGTGACTGTACGCTGTACTGTGTGATATAAGGAGGTGACTGTACCCTGTACTGTGTGATATAATGTGGTGACTGTATGCTGCACTGTGTGATATAAGGAGGTGACTGTACGCTGTACTGTGTGATATAAGGAGGTGACTGTACGCTGTACTGTGTGATATAATGTGGTGACTGCACACTGTACTGTGTGATATAAGGAGGTGACTGTACACTGTACTGTGTGATATAAGGAGGTGACTGCACACTGTACTGTGTGATATAAGGAGGTGACTGTACACTGTACTGTGTGTTATAAGGAGGTGACTGCACGCTGTACTGAGTGATATAAGGAGGTGACTGTACGCTGTACTGTGTGATATAAGGAGGTGACTGTACGCTGTATTGTGTGATATAATGTGGTGACTGTACACTGTACTGTGTGTTATAAGGAGGTGACTGCATGCTGTACTGAGTGATAGAAGGGGGTAACAGTATGCTGTACTGAGTGATATACTGTAAGGAGGTGACTGTACGCTGTACTGTGTGTTATAAGGAGGTAATTGTGCGCTGTACTGTGTTATACAAGGAGGTGACTGGACACTGCATTGTGTGTTATAAAGGAGGTTACTGTACGCTGCACTGTGTATTAGAAGGCAGTGATTGTACACTTACTGATATAAGGAGGTGACTGTACGCTGCACTGTGTGATATAAGGAGGTGACTGTACGCTGTACTGTGTATTAGAAGGCAGTGATTGTACACTTACTGATATAAGGAGGTGACTGTACGCTGCACTGTGTGATATAAGGAGGTGACTGTACGCTGTACTGTGCGATATAAGGAGGTGACTGTACGCTGTACTGTGTGATATAAGGAGGTGACTGTATGCTGTAATGTGTGTTGTAAGGAGGTGACTGTATGCTTACTCATAAGGAGGTGACTGCAAGCTGTACTGTGTGCTATAAGTAGATGACTGTACACTATACTGTGTGATATAAGGAGGTGACTGTACGCTGTACTGTGTGATATAAGGAGGTGTCTGTACACTGTACTTTGTGCTATAAGAAGTTGACTATGCTGTACTGTGTGTTATAAGAAGGGGACTGTGCAATGTACAGTACTGTGTGATATAAAGAGGTGACTGTACACTGTACTGTGTGATATAAGGAGGTGACTGTACACTGTACTGTGTGTTATAAGGAGGTGACTGTACACTGTACTGTGTGATATAAGGAGGTGACTATACGCTGTACTGTGTGTTGTTAGGAGGTGACTGTACACTGTACTGTGTGATATAAGGAGAATATGACTGTACACTGTACTGTGTGTTATAAGGAGGTGTCCATACGATGTACTGTGTGATATAAGGAGGTGACTGTACACTGTACTGTGTGATATAAGGATGTGACTCTACTATGTACTGGGTGATATAAGGAGGCAACTGTATGCTGAACTGTGTGTTACAAGGAGGTGACTGCACGATGTACTGTGTGTTATAAGGGGGTAACTGTACGCTGTACTGCGATATAAGGTGATGACTGTACACTGTATTGTGTGATATAAGGAGGTGACTGTACACTGTATTGTGTGATATAAGGAGGTGACTGTACACTGTATTGTGTGATATAAGGAGGTGACTGTACACTGTATTGTGTGATATAAGGAGGTGACTGTACGCTGTACTGTGTGATATAAGAAGGTGACTGTACGCTGTACTGTGTGATATAAGGAGGTGACTGCACGATGTACTGTGTGTTACAAGGAGGTGACTGCACGATGTACTGTGTGTTATAAGGGGGTAACTGTACGCTGTACTGCGATATAAGGTGATGACTGTACACTGTATTGTGTGATATAAGGAGGTGACTGTACACTGTATTGTGTGATATAAGGAGGTGACTGTACACTGTATTGTGTGATATAAGGAGGTGACTGTACACTGTATTGTGTGATATAAGGAGGTGACTGTACACTGTATTGTGTGATATAAGGAGGTGACTGTACGCTGTACTGTGTGATATAAGAAGGTGACTGTACGCTGTACTGTGTGATATAAGGAGGTGACTATACGCTGTACTGTGTGTTATAAGGGGGTAACTGTACGCTGTACTGCGATATAAGGTGATGACTGTACACTGTATTGTGTGATATAAGGAGGTGACTGTACACTGTATTGTGTGATATAAGAAGGTGACTGTACGCTGTACTGTGTGATATAAGGAGGTGACTATACGCTGTACTGTGTGTTATAAGGGGGTAACTGTACGCTGTACTGCGATATAAGGTGATGACTGTACACTGTATTGTGTGATATAAGGAGGTGACTGTACACTGTATTGTGTGATATAAGGAGGTGACTGTACGCTGTACTGTGTGATATAAGAAGGTGACTGTACGCTGTACTGTGTGATATAAGGAGGTGACTGCACGATGTACTGTGTGTTACAAGGAGGTGACTGCACGATGTACTGTGTGTTATAAGGGGGTAACTGTACGCTGTACTGCGATATAAGGTGATGACTGTACACTGTATTGTGTGATATAAGGAGGTGACTGTACACTGTATTGTGTGATATAAGGAGGTGACTGTACACTGTATTGTGTGATATAAGGAGGTGACTGTACACTGTATTGTGTGATATAAGGAGGTGACTGTACACTGTATTGTGTGATATAAGGAGGTGACTGTACGCTGTACTGTGTGATATAAGAAGGTGACTGTACGCTGTACTGTGTGATATAAGGAGGTGACTATACGCTGTACTGTGTGTTATAAGGGGGTAACTGTACGCTGTACTGCGATATAAGGTGATGACTGTACACTGTATTGTGTGATATAAGGAGGTGACTGTACACTGTATTGTGTGATATAAGGAGGTGACTGTACGCTGTACTGTGTTCTATAAGGAGATGTCTCTATGATGTACTGTGTGATATAAGGAGGTGACTGTACACTGTACTGTGTGATATAAGGAGGTGACTGTACGGTGTACTGTGTTATATAAGGAGGTGTCTGTACACTGTACTGTGTGTTATAAGGTCACTGTATTGTATGATATAAGGAGGTGACTGTACTCTGTACTGTGTGATATAAGGAGGTGACTGTATGCTGTACTGTGTTTTATAAGGAGGTGACTGTACACTGTATTGTGTGATACAAGGAGGTGACTTTACACTGTACTGTGTGATATAAGGAGGTGACTGTACGCTGTACTGTGTGATATAAGGAGGTGACTGTAGGCTGTACTGTGTGATATAAGGAGGTGACTGTATGCTGTACTGTGTTTTATAAGGAGGTGACTGTACACTGTATTGTGTGATACAAGGAGGTGACTTTACACTGTACTGTGTGATATAAGGAGGTGACTGTATGCTGTATTGTGTGATATAAGGAGGCGACGGGATGCAGTTTAAATCCCGGCGGTCGGGATCCCGGCGTTCAGAATCCCGACCGCCGAAATCCCGACACTTTCTCCCTCCGTGGGTGTCCACGACACCCCTGGAGGGAGAATAAATTAGCGTGCCGAGCGTAGCGAGGCTCCGGGCCCGCTGCTTGGCGAGCACAGCGAGCCCGCAAGAGGGGGGGGGGCGATCTACGTCCCCCCCTTGTCGGGATTTCGGCGGTCGGGATTCCGGCGTCGGGATTTTGAACGCCGGGATCCCGACCGCCGGGATTTTGAACGCCGGGATCCCGACCGCCGGGATTTCATACTGAATCCGAGGTGACTGTACGCTGTACTGTGTGATATAAGGAGGTGACTGTACGCTGTACTGTGCGATATAAGGAGGTGACTGTACAATGTACTGTGTGATATAAGGAGGTGACTGTACGGTGTACTGTGTGATATAAGGAGGTTACTGTACACTGTACTCTGTGATATAAGGAGGTGACTGTACGCTGTACTGTGTGATATAAGGAGGTGACTACACTGTACTGTGTGTTATAAAGGGGTGACTGTACGCTGTACTGTGTGTTATAAGGAGGTGACTGTACACTGTACTGTGCGATATAAGGTGGTGACTGTACACTGTATTGTGTGATATAAGGAGGTGACTGTACACTGTACTGTGTGATATAAGGAGGTGACTGTACACTGTACTGTGTGATATAAGGAGGTGACTGTACGCTGTACTGTGTGATATAAGGAGGTGACTGTACACTGTACTGTGTGATATAAGGAGGTGACTGCACACTGTACTGTGTGATATAAGGAGGTGACTGTACACTGTACTGTGTGATATAAGGAGGTGACTGTACGCTGTACTGTGTGATATAAGGAGGTGACTGTACGCTGTACTGTGCGATATAAGGAGGTGACTGTACAATGTACTGTGTGATATAAGGAGGTGACTGTATGCTGTACTGTGTGATATAAGGAGGTGACTGTACGGTGTACTGTGTGATATAAGGAGGTGACTGTACACTGTACTGTGTGATATAAGGTGGTGACTGTACACTGTACTGTGTGATATAAGGAGGTGACTGTACGGTGTACTGTGTGATATAAGGAGGTTACTGTACACTGTACTGTGTGATATAAGGAGGTGACTGTATGCTGTACTGTGTGTTATAAGGGGGTGACTGTACGCTGTACTGCGATATAAGGTGGTGACTGTACACTGTATTGTGTGATATAAGGAGGTGACTGTACGGTGTACTGTGTGATATAAGGAGGTGACTGTACACTGTACTGTGTGATATAAGGAGGTGACTACACTGTACTGTGTGTTATAAGGGGGTGACTGTACGCTGTACTGCGATATAAGGTGGTGACTGTACACTGTATTGTGTGATATAAGGAGGTGACTGTACACTGTATTGTGTGATATAAGGAGGTGACTGTACGCTGTACTGTGTTCTATAAGGAGATGTCTCTATGATGTACTGTGTGATATAAGGAGGTGACTGTACGCTGTACTGTGTTATATAAGGAGGTGACTGTACGATGTACTGCATGATATAAGGAGGTGTCTGTACACTGTACTGTGTGTTATAAGGTCACTGTACTGTGTGTTATAAGGAGGTGACTGTACACTGTATTGTATGATATAAGGAGGTGACTGTACGCTGTACTGTGTATTATAAGGAGGTGACTGCACGCTGTATTGTATGATATAAGGAGGTGACTGTACGCTGTACTGTGTGATATAAGGAGGTGACTGTATGCTGTACTGTGTGATATAAGGAGGTGACTACGCTGTACTGTGTGATATAAGGAGGTGACTGTATGCTGTACTGTGTGATATAAGGAGGTGACTGTACGCTGTACTGTGTGATATAAGGAGGTGACTGTACGATGTACTGTGTGTTATAAGGAGGTGACTGTGCGCTGTACTGTGTGATATAAGGAGGTGACTGTACACTGTACTGTGTGATATAAGGAGGTGACTGTACACTGTACTGTGTGATATAAGGAGGTGACTGTACGCTGTACTGTGTGATATAAGGAGGTGACTGTACACTGTACTGTGTGATATAAGGAGGTGACTGTACACTGTACTGTGTGATATAAGGAGGTGACTGTATGCTGTACTGTGTGATATAAGGAGGTGACTGTATGCTGTACTGTGTGATATAAGGAGGTGACTGTACGCTGTTACTGTGTAATAGCCAAATCTTTGGAAGAGTATGCTGGGATTTGTGGTGCCACAGCAGCTGGATATAGCCTACCTTTGGCCTAGCTAGCTTTCTGCAGGACACATTACCTAGAGGCTTCAAAGTGTGGTAGGTTGAGACACACTAAATAGTAACAAAATACTAGCAGCTCCTCCTAATCCGAGTATATCACTCACTATGTAACGTACACTATATAAAACGGTCAACAAGCCTGGATACATATCAGGAAAAACTCTACAGATTTCAATAACGGAGTGACACGAAGCAGCGTACAAAAGACTATTTACCATTCAAGAAAGCCTCAATTATTATCCATATCTGCAATATGACATGACAGCACCGGAATTAGTGTGAATATCAGGCCACGCAGTCATTTACACATCCAATAACCGCGTGCGGCTCCCGGGCTGCGGGCAGGAATAAAAGCTGCTAATCTACTTTTCAAGTGAAACGTTTGAGGAGATTGATCTAACCTGGGGCACAGTACATTCTTTCCTGCGCGTCGCTGTCACACGAATCTTCAACCTCCGTCCACCTGCTAAAATACGTTAGCTGGATGTGTCCTAAAAACAAAATGACAGCAGAAATCAAAACATGTTTCCCTTCCATTTTCTGTACAAGTGAACTGTAATTACTCTCCTTTCTAGCTAAAAACAGTATCATTAAGAATAATGGCATCATTAAGTACTAGAAGCTATTACAGTGGGTGAATTTGCAGCACTGATAATGAAGCTGGAGACAGGAAACGAAGATACTAATTACAAGATAAAACGCCTACTCAGTTAATTGGAAGCAACATCGGAATAGAAAGAAATGCATTTGCACAGGTTCCTGACCTCTATCATTCAATAAGATGTTGTTTGGGTTCAAATCGCGACAGACAATTCCTTCTCGGTGTATAGCGTCCAGGGCCGTAACTATTTCGGCAGCCCACCTCCGGATGCAGGACTCGGGGATGAAGAAGTGCGACGCTTCAGACAATTTCTCATCCAGCTCTTGAAATATTTTGTGTATCTCCCCAGCTTCCCGGAGCTCTCTCCGCCCCTCGCAAATTTCATCCATGTCCTCAATTTTGATCTGAAGTTGCACGGGGTTGGCGGCCAGCTTGCTGCGAGGTCCTGAGGTGGATGACCGGTGGGAATCACAAGGAGTGTAGAGCTCGTGGATACCTGAAAACTGTTCACTTTGTGTCTGTGAAGCTTCCAAAACAGATGAAGAGGGAGAAGATGATTTGCTGAACGCAAGTTCTTCAGGTTTGAGTTCTAGGCCATTGGGATCAACAGGAAATGTCTTTTCATCAGTGATCGGACATAGCGTTATGCATTGAGAAGAGAGTGAATGTTCTCCAACCAACGGCAAGTTCTCCTGTGGCCCAATCAGTTGATCTAAACTACTTTTAACTTGCAAGACATCAGGAGCTTCCAGCAGCTTGGAGTCCATGGCATCACTTTCCAGGTGAACACTCTTTAAGCTTTGTTCCAAGTCCACCGGTTCTGCACCAGGCAGGTTTACCAATAGATCTGGCCTTCCCTCATCGATGCTACTATCTATATCAATAGCAGCATCTTTGAGAGATATGACCGGGACAGAGTCGTTAGAGCCTCGGCTCATAGTGTCATGAAGGTCTACACCTGTTTTGTGAACAACGAGGCTTTGAGTCTCACAGTCAACATCATCATCTTGAAATGGAGAAAATGGTTTGAATGCCTCTGACTTGAGGCCATAGGCTTTATCAACAAAATCCCCAACCAGCAAGTCACTGGTGCTCTCCCGGCTATCTATCCGGAAGAATTCCATTGGGCTGCTCCTGGATTTGCTTAATGCATCGGCCATCTCCGTTGGCCCCATTGGATCCTGCTCACTGGTATCTTTTGATGATTGCAACTCTTCGAAAACTAGCGTAGAGCTGAGGTTGTTAAATGTGCCCGAGAGTGGTTTTTGCATAAGATCTAAATCTTTGACACTGTTCCCATCTCCTAGTTTGAGCAAGGGGTCATTTCCCAATACTTCGGGCTCAATTTTCTCCTGTCCGTATTCTTTGCACAGGGTTAGATAGCTTGTGGTGCATTCCTCCTCTGAACTGGAGGCAGAGTCTGCCCATTTCAGAGGACTTCCTCGCCCTTCCTCATCCTGCGTGCTGCTGTCGTCTTGAGAGCTTAGAGTCAGGCTACTGTGCAACGGTTGCACCGAGAGAAGCCGGTTCCCGGTATTGCTTTCCCGGGACTCAACGCTATTTCTTGGACACGGAGCGTGAGGTTTCAGGTCTTCAATCGAGTTAGAACTTTTGGCCAGCGGGACATCAAAGCTACCTTCTGCGCTCCGGCTTAAAAACTTACTTAAGTAGGACCATAATTTCCCACCTGGAATTACAAAAACGAAACATTGAAATTAAATATGATTACTCATATGCAAATAGCAGAGATTTCACATATGCCTTATTGCTAGCACGGTAATGAAAACGATCATTGCACACATCCACTTAGTACCTCATTTACCAGTATGGTGGCTGCATTTTGCAAACACGTTAACCTGAAATTACATTTTCAAATGAGCCTTGATCAGGTATGAATACCAAAACAAAAAGCAGAAAATAGAACGCAATGAACAAAAGAAAAAAAAAATGTTAGGTGAACAGAAAATAGTACAATATATCTACTGACCATTGCTACAGATAAGGAAACAACGATGACCAGGAAAAAGATGGGTACTTGTTTCCTAGCACGGCCACAACGATCATGATCGTGGGCATCGTGAGGAAAAATCGGGGGCATCGCGGCCATCGCAAGCACTAAAAAAATCGGGTGCGATGGTCGCGACGCGATGCCCGCGATTTCCCCATAGGGAACAATGTTAAATGCCTCAATTTAGCCGCGATGCCCCCGATTTCCCATAGGAAACAATGTTAAATGGGTCAATTTACCCAAATCATCATAGGGAACAATGTTAAATGGGCCATAAACCCCCCAAAACACCCCTGAACAGTGAAATGTCCCCCCAAAAGTATTTGACACCACCCCACAATCAACGCGAACCCGAAGCATGGCGAGCGCAGCGAGCCCGCGAGGGGCGGCGGTACGCGTCCTCCGACCTTTTCATACCCCCACTATCCACTAGGGCGTGGAGTTCAGAATAGAATAGTGTGGCGAGCGCAGCGAGCCACCGAGCCCGAAGCGTGGCGAGCGCAGCGAGCCCCGCGAGGGGACGCGGATACCTGTGAAGCCCGCGAAGGGACGCGTTTACCTGTGAAGGTATCCGCGTCCGCTCGCCACGCTTCGGGCTCGGTGGATCGCTACGCTCGCCACACTATTCTATTCTCAACTCCACGCCCTAGTGGATAGTGGGGGTATGAAAAGGTCGGAGGACGCGTACCGCCGCCGCTCGCCACGCTTCGGGTTCGCGTTGATCGTGGGGTGGCGTAAAGTACTTTTGGGGGGACATTTCACTGTTCTGGGGTGTTTTTGGGGCTTTCTGGCCCATTTACCATTGTTCCCTATGATGATTTGGTGAAATTGAGGTATTTAACATTGTTCCCTATGAGAAATCGAGGGCATCGCGGGTACATTGAGCCATTTAACATTGTTTCCTATGGGGAAATCGTGGGCATCGCGTCTGGACCATTTAAGGCTTTTTTTGCCGCATACGACGCGATTTTGACTATTTTCAATGCATTTCAATGGGAAAATCGGGGGCATCGCGTCGGTCGCGTCGTATACCACTAAAAATGACACACGATGCCCGCGATTGTGGCCGTGCTAGGAAACAAGTACCAAAAGATGTATAGTGGTACACATCACAAGAAAATAATTTTTAATTAAATACCCCTTTTACACCGCCGCAAAAATCCGGGCCTCCAGCGGGTCAGCGGCGGTGTAAATGGGACACGCCGTGTCCCTTTACACGGGACTTCTACCCAGGTCCTGACCTGGGTAGAAGGCGGTGTAAATGGGTACGCCGGGTATTCCGACCCGGCTCCCATTTACATAAATGGGGGACGTACAACCTGCGGACCACAGCATCCGCAGGTTGGACGGGGGGCACAGACAGCCTGCGCTGCTGTCTGCTATAGTCTGCAGACAGCAACAGAGGAGGTGAATGGATGCCTGTGTGCGGCATCCATTCACCTCCCGGACGACAGCTGGGGGGTGCACGGGGACTGGGGGCAGCCCAGCAGATTACCTTATTGCTGGGCTTGCCCCCAGCGCAGCGGTAAGTGTTCCGGCGACGGCGATCGGCGCTTGGAGATGACATCATCTCCAAGCAGCGGCGGGGGGCTGCGGGTGGTGTAAACAGAGCAAACGCTGGGTCGCACCCGGCTTGAAGCAGGGATCAAAAACCCGGGTGCGACCCGGCGTTTTTGGTGTAAAAGGGGTATAACTTTACAACCCGGAAGTAACATGTTAGAACAGAATTATGGGAGTGGTAACACAGACTTGAGTTTTCGGCTCCATTTTAGGCACATATTCTACTTAAGTTAATTTGAAGCTGGGTTGGCTGGTTTAACCCATTGAGGGCCAATGTTGCTGTGAGAGATCCTCAAAGTTTTTGCTAAAAATGCCAGCGCCGCTCACAGCGACTGTTCTATTTTTGGGTGCAATATTTACCTAAACTTTACTGAATTGACTTGTCTCTATTCTTATTTATTTATACTAAAAGAACAGTCGCTGTGAGCGCCGCTGGGGTTTTTAGTGGATTTAGTGGGTTAAACCAAATGTTTTTTATTTATTACTATGCTGCGACTACAGGAACATGAACATAATAAGGGAATCCCGCTGGTATTATTCCACGTTCTTATTGCTTGCTGAACCATTTCATTACACTCACAAAACAGAGATATTGGAAGGGGGGGAGAGTGACCCAGATCCGGGAGGTAACTAACATCAGCTAAGACGCCACAAACTCCACCCCTAACAATCCTATAGGACGGGGAAAACCCACAAGTAACATTCTCAATCTGAAAAGGGAAAACAACTGCAAAACATTCTGCTGAAAGAAACCTTTTTCTATTTGAATTCAAACCCAGATCAGACAGGTGCTAAATCTGCCTAGCATCGACTAAGATTCCATAAGCTCCACCCTTATAAATCCTATAGGACAGGAAAAACCAACAAGTAACACGATCAATCGTAGAAGATAAACAACTCCCAACACATGATCCCGGGAGACACCTCAAGGTCTAAACTCAACTTCATGTTTATTTGAATTCAAAACCTTCAGTCCTACGGCGATGTCTCTGAGTGTACTTTGTATGTTGTAATGTTTAGTCTACCTACGTATAGTCAGATGGAATATGAAAAATAAGCCGTAAAAAATTGGTTATAATGAAATATATCAAATAAATCATATACGAGCCTAATAAGTTTGGAATATAAAAGTACACACATACCAACCCCAGCATCCCGACTGCCATCAGATCACTGGCGCTGGACCTCCGAAAAGATCAATTGTGGGGATTGGTTGGTATGATGGGGCGGGTTAGCAGGTGGCCTGGATGGGGGGGTTGTTAGAGTTAGGCACTAGTGGTGAGAATTAGGCTGTTGCAAAGGAGATTTCTGGTTAGGAAGTAGGGGGAGAGGGTCAGATACCCTATGGAGTCCCTGCTGGGAATATCCGTATTGGGATGCCGGGATCGTGTATGTATCCCATACATACATACATACATAGCAATGTTTCATAATAGTAATATAATAAACAGGATTCCATTTTTTTCTTTAAAACATTAATGCAAAAAAAAAAAAAAACTAGTTTAAATAAAAACAAACAAAAAAGGTTTACACCCCTTTAGAAAGAACTTTTTTATTTCCAACTCTGATTTCAAGTATAGCAAAAAAGATTCTTAAATGTGGAATAGTACAATGTACTGTACTGTCTATTTAGTCCCGACTGTACGATATCTACCTCCGGGGCCGCTGTTGTGCATTCTAGGGAAGAGGACAATATCAGGGTCTGGCAAGGACTTTATCAAATGACTGAACTGACTACTCTCTGGAAAGTGGTTGGAGCGTTGATGTCATGAAATGACGTATTTCATCACCCAGGTGACCCTCCTAGGTACCAGGGCTTACGCTGAGCCTCCAGGGGCTGTACCAATGCAACAAAACGTCAAACATGGGTCAGGAATTGGGATGACGTGTTTATGCCCATGGTGGGTGGCACATACTTAGCACTGGTGGTTGTCCCTCTGCTGGACCTTAGGCTCTTTGCCTACCCTTCGATCCATCACATGCGGTCCTTTAACTTGTGATCGATCGCATGCAACCTCTGTTCCCCGCCCGGCCTGCCACTGGGCCGGGAACTTAGTGTATGGGGGCCTATAGAGGTATATGGTGGATCTGCCCCAAGACAGCCTCGTTTTAGGATCAGAACCAAAGCCTTCGGAATTCCATGATGGCAGCTTCTGTCCCCATGAATACGGATTCTGATAATCGTTTACGATGCTTTTTTCCTTTGCATAAACTACTTTTAATATAAATTTCTTCAACATAGGGCGACTGACTACCAATGATATAGTCAGCCGGTAAAACCACCAGGTCTAACAGCCTACGGTCCAATCTGGTTCTATTCCCGTACCAAACCGGAATGTTATTTACACACTATAAATAACGCAGCGGTCACCACCTCATGATACACACGTTATCATCCCTATCACAGACCAGACTCAACTGTCGTGCATGGAAAACATTACACAGTACCTTCAACATCGGACAAATCTCTCTACAAACATTTGGGCTCAATGGAAGGTTGGACTAACATCTAAACTTGTCCTGAGTTTGGGGACATCTTTCCCCCCTTCCCCCCCCATTCTCTCTCTCCCTGGGCGGGATGTACTAAACCAGAAATGAGTCTTCTGGGTTTTTCCTGCATTTCCAAAATGTACTAAAACCCCGACGTTGGGACTCTGATACGGAGGGCAACCCCAGCAGTAGCTGGAGTTACCCTATAGAAGCCGATGGGGTGAGGGTAAGAAGCGGCAGCTGAATTTGAAAAAATATTTTGAAAAGACTTTCTGGCCGCTGCTGGGGGAGCTCGAGGGCGATTTGGTCCGATGTTCTTAGGACAAGTCGCACTAGTGGGGACCTTAAGGGCTGGTGTTCAGACATAATTTGTTCCAACGCATAATTTGTCTCACATTCTGAACCTCCCAACCAATCAGAATCGATCTATTATCTTCCAGAAGGTGCTAGAAATATAAGACGTAGAATCTGGTTGGTTGGAATGGGCAACATCCCATCTTAGTAAATTTACCCCTGAGACTCACCCGACTATCGCACCTGACAGACTAACTGTATACTGGCGCCGATTGCTGATTCCAAGTCCCCGGTTAGCTCTCTATCGATACAATGCTCCATCATTCCACTAAACGTTTCCCTTATAGAGAGGTGTCTGAAACACCGATTTAATATACAGTATAAGCACATGGTGCATTAAGCAGCGCAAAGCGTTCCAACCACAGGATACATGTAGCAGCGTAATGTCTTTGTGGAGAATGTCGACGTTGCACCTGTCTCAGATCCGCCACTGACATGATGTCCTAGCAGAAGGATTTCTTACCTGCGTGATACCATCGTTATGTACCAAGAGGAAAAAAACAAAAAGACAAAAGAAGACACTCTCCTACTCCTCACTTGGGATTATAAATGTGTCTGGTCACTGGATAAGAACAACTATGCGGGGAAATAACAAAAAAGATTTGTCAATGAACTGGAACATCTAACAGTATCTTTAAACTCGTGTTATATGCCTGTGCCCATAATCACAGTTTGGCATTAATTACGCACAAAGCTGAGCTGCCTCTGCCAAGCTGCAATCAATTCCAAATACAACACCGGTGACTGCCAGGAATCTTATTGGTGCTATATTTGAATAGATGGATTTTGTAATAGATCTAGGAGATAAGAGAAAGAGCCCACCGCCCGAAGGAGGATTTTATTCATTTGTAACTGCCGGCATTACGGCAAACTTCTATTCACAGTAATAGTGACACGCTGCCGGCACGGGTGACCTGCAGATCTGGGTGACGTTACTACGGCAGGGACGCCCAGAGATCATGGGTACACTGTAGCAATGCTGCCTCTACAGTATGTGACAATGAATGGTTGTCAACTTCAGTGTTTATTTAAATGTCAGTAAATAAATTATATATATATATATATATATATATATAATGCCCCTCAAGTTGTTCTAGACCAGAAAGATACAAAATAAGAGGTTTTCCCCAGCACGCCAATGTGCATTAGCAATAAGACTTGAAAAACCTCATGACAAAAGAGAACTCCTCTGTCATCTAGAACTGTAAGTTGTGGTTTCCCTGGTTCCTGTTTCAAGTACTGCTGCACCAGTGGCCATAACACTGAAATAAGCCTCAGGGGGCAGAAACGAAGGGTTGGTACCATTGTGGGCATTATGGAGTAGATGATAGTTTAAGTAATAGAAGGAAAAGTGCATTAGGCGAGAGGGTCCTGCCTGTGAGAACTTACAAACTAGAAGGGAGGGGCAGACAGAGAGGGGGATGATGCAGATGGGGTAGACAGTGAGGGTGGAATAGAGGGTTAGTTGGGTTAGTTGCCTGGGTTAAAAGTTTTTGTAGAGAGATGGAGTCTAAGAGGTAGAGGAAGAGAGTTCCAGAGGTAGGGAGATCTTGGAGGCAAGAATGGAGGTAACCAGTTGGCAGGAGATGCAGCTTGCATAAGATAAGGTCAGATATGTAAGTAGGAGAGGAGAGAGTGAGGGCTATGTAAGTTAGTGTGAGAAGCCTGAATTGGATCCGGAAGGGGAGCCAGTGTAGGGAAAGTAGAGGAGGGGAGGTGGACATAGTACGCTTGGAGAGGAAGATGAGCCGGGCAGTAGCATTAGAATAGATTGGAGTGGAGAGAGGTGGGTGTCAGGGAGGCCAGATAGGAGGAGATTACAGTAGTCTAATCTGGAGATGACCAGTGAGTGGATGAGGATCTTAGTAGCATCCTGGAACTGATCCTGGAGACATAGCTGAGATGGGAACAGCAGGACTGCAACAGGGGTGGGAGGAGCCAAAAAATGTATATCTATCTTCTATGCATCTGATATATGAGAATGTTTGGTGGTTTGTCCGATTGCGATGCAGTTTTCACCATTGTGTAGGGAGTTTTCCCAGGCAACGTATTATCGGTCATTAGGGGTGCGCGTACGAGGCTCTGTATGGAGGTGTCCAGTGACCGATGCCCCGGCCTCAATAGCGACCAATCAGAACATTGCGGCCCATGTGTACTGTGACAGACTTATTCCTAGGTAAGTGTCAGTAATTAGTACCGTTCTGCATTAACATCTATAAATGTAGGTCAAAGAGCTATAAATCATTTCTTATAACCAGGTTATTTTGTTGACAAAAATACAGATGTGTCCACGTTCATCCACCCCCAAATTGGCCTTTGTGGCTCCATGCGTCTCGCTACAGACTTTCCCAAAATACTACACGCACCGTAGTCACACCTCTAACGTGCAGATGGAGCGAGCCTCATCTAGCCTTCGCAACGTCACAGGTGCAACATGCATTTCATAAGCTGCGCACTCACCGCTGTGTGCGGAAGTCGCACCCACGACCCACTGAAAATAAATTAGCCGGCAGCCTGGCGCTCCAAGTGGCGGATGCAAGTTGGTGTGCCAAACAGGCACTAACGGCCACATCACAGCTATCATGAGCTTCTGTATGTGCAGGTGCCCTGGACTCAGCCGCTAAATCCCGGAAACGGTCTTTAATGGCTGCATCTATAAGTTATGTCACATGACCTGGAAAGGATGGGCGTCTATAGAAACATTTATCGGACACTAACTCCGGTGTGGGAAAACCTCAATGCTACAGAATACAGTGGCAGGTATTCAATGTGGCCGGCGAGGGGGTTAAACAGCGAGTTCCTCGCAGTTTAACCCCCGCGCCGGCTGCTCGCTCTATTCAACGTTCTGGGGAAATCCTCGCCGTCACAGAATGGCGAGAATTCCCCAAAACAGCGAGACCCGCGGCTAATGCAGGAAACTCGCTGTATTTAGCCGTGAGTCTCGCTGCTTCTGGAGCCGCATACGCCAATTCCCCCACGCTCAAAAAATGGAGCGAGGGGGAATTGGCGTATGAGGGGGGGGTGCGTTGAATACTGACAGGGTGGCAGGTAATCAATGCTGTGGGCGAGCGGCGACAGCGAGCAGGACTTCCTGCTCGCTGTCACCACTCACCCTGTCAGTATTCAACACACTCCCCCTGCTCCATTTTTTGAGCGAGGGGGAATTGGCGTATGCGGCTCCAGAAGCAGCGAGACTCGCGGCTAAATACAGCGAGTTTTCTGCATTAGCCGCGGGTCTCGCTGTTTAGGGGAATCCTTGCCGGTGACGGCGAGGATTTCCCCAGAACGTTTAATAGAGCGAGCGGCCAGCGCGGGGGTTAAACAGCAAGGATCCCTGGTTTTCTGCAATCCTCGCTGTTTAACCGCCGCATTGAATACCTGCCGGTGAGTGGTTCGGGGTGGAAGACACTGTCCAGCTGCCGTAACAGAGGTCTGAGAAAGCATTGAACACAATTTGGACAAATCTGATTGGCCCTATAACCCATCATCAGTAACCTCTTCGCTTCTAGAAGAACTGATGCTGTTTTGAAAGCAAAAAAAAATAAAAAAATTATATACACACACACACACACACATATAATAGTCACTTTCACCTTGACAAAGGGCGTGCCAACCCCCGAAATGTTGGTTTCATGTGCATTTTTATGCCTTAATACACAGTTTTGAAAAAAGTTCCCCCAAGTGCCACCGTTTGTTCTCTATATCGGCTACACAACATTTTTCCAGAGGCACCAGGGTCAGTGCATCGATTGGGAGAGTGCCAGAAGCAAGGAATATATTATAATTATATATATATATATATATATATATATATATATATATATATATTGCCAACGGATGGCACTCACGGATTTTTCTCAGCAAGAAAAGAAGACGCTACACAGCTATCTTATCTGTGTAGCATCTTCTTTTCTTGCGGAGAAAAATCTGTGAGTGCCATCCGTTGGACAGTGTATATACAATAAGATTTGGAAGGCACCCGGGATGTTGTTTTTCTACAAGGGAGAGTGCCAAGCAATATTTGTGTATATATATATATATATATATATATATATATATATATATATATATATACACATATACACACACACAGCAGCAGCAGCAGCTTAGCAAAGACATGGTGAATCCGGTCACAACTACACCAAGTCAGTGACTGCGATCCAGGTGTGACAATTACATTTCATTTGCCACCTGCTCGTTGCACGTGGAGAGGAATCGCAACACAAAAAGAAGGAACATCACAAGGACTTTTAGTGTGTGCGGCGCTCGGCTCTCCTGCTTTGTGTCCATATGCGTCGCCACTGGCTGTATTGTTAGCAGTAATATTGCAGGATTAATGTTGAATGTTAAAATGTTCGGCACAAACTCCTCGTTAGGAAGGAGAAGACATGCTAATGAGGTCTTGCGGGAATTTGGGTTTTCATTCTAGCAGCAAAACTCTTAACATGAATGTGTTGACTTGGCGAAGGCTGACATAATAGCAGAGGACACAGGGAATAAATATATATATAGCAGAGTATATAGGCCACGAAGTAGAAAACAAAATAACTAAAGTTCTTCCAAAGTTGCTGTGTGAAAGGGAAAAGGACACAGCACAGCCTGCCTCGTTATCAGATGAACAAGCAAAATAATTATGAATTGAATGAAATTATTAGCTCTTCTATATAAATCCTATTGATAGGTTCCCTACATAGGAGATGCCTTGGAGTAATCTGTAGAGAAATAATAGTGACTTATTGGCCTATCTATTGATTGAAGCCCTGAAGAAGTTTAAAGGATGAAACGCGTAGGGTAACATCTTAATATCAATACAACCGATGTGTGAGTAGTACAATGTAGATAGGAGTATAAAATTGCAAACTTGTACCATTTCATCATGAATGAGGTTGTACAAATGTGCTCTATTGTTTCCAAACATTTTAAGAGATTTTATCTTCAAATAAACACAGGACTTTGTGATTTGGAAATATGTTTTTTTTTAGTATAGAATTATGAGTGATATTATCATTGTTCCCAATGAGAGGTTACAATTACTGAGATAACGGTCAGCACGGATAGTGTAATGGTTAGCATTACTGCCTCACAGCTCTGAGGTGATCTGCAAGGAGGGTGTGTGTTGCAGGTGCTCCAGAGAAGGTAGAGACTCAGACTTTTGCAGTAGCTCCTCCTCTGGGAATCCCCAAGCCAGGGGACCCTGGTGGGGGAAGCTTGCAGGCAAGGGCCTGCTGTACCTTTCTATGGTACGTGGAGGAGGCCGTGCAGTTGAGAGCCGGTCCAAGAGGAAGAACATCCCTGCTGTTGCAACACCTGCAGCAGGAGCTTCAGACAAAGATACAGTGAGTACAATGGAAAATGTCCCCCCGGATGAATCCGGAGGTACCCCTGTGGCAAGCCAGCCACGGGGGGAAATGATGGAAGAACCCAGCGGGGATGCAAACGCCGGTGGTGACATAGCAGTCGCTGCGGGGGGACCTGGTGAAATGGTGTCAGAAGAGTCTGAGGAAGAAATGCAGTCTGAGGATGAAGACTTAAGTGCAGAAGAAGATAATGCTTTTGAGAAAATGGGTCTAGAGGAATTAAATAAAGAGGCGAAAAAAGTTTACCAAAGAGTCTATAAAGCAAAGAAAAAGAGAAATTCTTGCCTTTCATGGGAGCGCCATGTATGGAGAGATAAGATTGTTACAAATTCAAAAATCTTGTCAAAATTAAAGACTCATATTGCAAAAAAAATGAAAGGTGAAAGAAAAAGCAAAGATTTTCCTCAGGCGGAGAAAGGGTTAATTGCAAGCCAGGAGCTTCAGGATTCCCTTGCTCCAGCTGATGCAGATGAGTTAATGGAGAGCAGCTGCAAAGGAGGCGGCCTATTCCCTGCAAGTCCAGATCAGCTGATGGAAAAAACCAGCAGCATGGAGATGCAGCTGCAGATTGAGAAGCCCATGCAAATGAACTCAGAGGAAAAGAGAGTGCAGCTAACAGCTGAGGTGGAAGGCACTGAAAAGATGAAGCAGGTCCCCCGGGACACAGTAAGTATGAATGTTGCAAATGTTGTGTCCCGGGGAGACTCTGGTGCAAAGTCTGAAACCAATGAAAAAAACTGTATGATACGGGACAGTGCTCTAACTCCAGCTGTGGGTGCAGGTAAAGGGGAAAGTTTTGTCTACATTGCAGACAGTACTCCCAACCTTGCAGGGACAGCTGGGGGAGGGGGAAATATGGACAGTGAAAAAATGGATACAAATTGTGCGATGAAGGATGATGGGCAGATGCCCGGACCGAGCAATGTCACTGCTAATGCCCAAATATGTTTTAAAGGTGTTAAAGAAACGGCTGAGAGTAATAATAATGTTTCTACCAGAAATGTAAAATTGTGTGAAGCTGAAAAGTTGGCACAGGGCCAAAAATGTTTAAATAAGGCAAATTTAAAGGCTGATGAGGCACAAATAATGCAAACTGTATATGGGGATGTACTAGTACCTGAAAGAGCTGGGGCTGCTTTCAAGTTGATTGCAGAAAACATCCGTACAAAGAAAGTGCAGGTAAAAGCCGGTGATGGTACTGGAGTTTCTGAGCTTGGAACTCCAGACCCAATTCAAATGCCAGCACCTATATCTTATGCCAATATGATAAAACAAACAAATAAAAGAAATGAAGACAGACAAAGTCAGGTCATGAGCCAGAGTTTAATTCAGAGAAGGAGAAATGTGATACAGTTTAAGTGGGTTCAGTCAGATCCGGTCCCCACAAAAGAAAAATTTCTTAATTTAATCTTTACTCTGGATTGCAGTGCTCCTGACCTAACGGCATGTATTCATCCAGAAAGGTCTCAAATTTTTGATCTCAGTTTTGTTTTTATGAGGAAAATGAATGAGGTTGTAGACCAATGGCAAGTAAGAAAATTTGAAGAAGCTTATAAGGGCTATGAAATTGTATCAGTGTCAAAACCAGAGAATGTCAGAGCAAGGATATTGGTGAGGGATGAAACTATCCCAGCTGACGACATAAAGTACTGGTTGAGTAGACAATGCATCTGGATAGGGGACATGGTTAAGGTTGGACACACCTTAGGAGTCTGGGGAGGTGCATGGTCTGTGCAGATAAGATTACACCAAGTTGAAGGAAGGACAAAACATCTCCCTTCGGCTGCTTATATCGGGAGAGACCGTATACAGGTGTTCTATCCAGGCCAGCCAAGGACCTGCTTTCGTTGTGGCGAAGAGGGGCATATGAGCAGTGAATGTGGAAACGTAAAATGCTCCCTCTGCAACGAGGCAGGTCACCCCTCGAGGTCGTGTAACATAGTAAAATGTAACTTGTGCGGCCTTGAGGGGCATCCCTACAGTAGATGCCCAGAATCTAAGCGCCATATGGATAGAACACCTGGAGCGGGAACAAAGGGGAAATTCAAAAAGGCTACAGTAGAAGAGGAGACTCTGGTAGTTTGGGAAAGAGACAAAGATTCAGAAAGGGAGGAACAGTTTCAGGAAGTGAGGAAGAGGAAAAGTGCCACAAAAAGGAAAGGGGATGAAGAGATAGTGAGCATATCCAACAGGTTTCTAGTTTTTTCCGAAGAAGATGAGGATAGTGAGGAGGAGGAGGAGGAGGAGGAAGTCTATAAGGAAGGGGAGACTTTAGCTCTTAGGAAAGTTGAGAAAGAAGTAGGGAAGAGAAAGAAGAAAAAAGCAAATAAGAAAGGGAAAACGCAAGGGAAGAAAAGTAAGAAGGAGGAAGGAAACGGGGAGAAAATAGAAAAAGTAGCCTTGGAGACAGGGAAAGTGGTAAAATTAATTAGTTCAAAAGAGAAAAAGGGAGAAGGGGAGCATGAAACAATACACAGAGAGGTGGTGACAAGGGATGAAGGAGAGCAAGGTGACCCGGAAAGAAACAGAGTCAACTTGCTAAATGTCTCAGACAGGCCTCCTGATCCTGTAAAAAGGAATGATGGTTTGTCTGAGGGTATGGCTGAGGATATGGATGTGTTGGGTGGTGGTGAATGTAAGGATGGTGGTGGGTCTGGTGTAAATAAGTAAAGAATTTGGTATTGCCCTACACTATGGTTTTTTGCATGGATCCTCACCCCATAAGATGTGCCACAATTAATGTGGCTTCTATACATTCTGAGCGAGCTCGGTTCATGGCTTTTGATTTTTTTAGAACAGCAGAGGTAGACATCTTTTTCCTCCAGGAGACCAGACTGAGGACCCTAGAAGCCTTGCATAAGGCTAAAAGGGAATGGAGTAGGGGGCCCTCATTCTGGTCTCTTGCGGCCGAGCCGTATACTGGGGTGGCGGTACTTTTTTCCGACATGGTAACCGTGCACAGAATCATAGAAATTGAAGTAGGAAGATGTATGGTTTTGGATGTCACCTTTAGAGGACATGACCTAAGGCTGATCAATATCTATGGTCCCCAAAAAGCTTGGGATAGGAAATGTCTTTTTGAGGTGATAAAACCATTCTTATTCACAGCCCAACAGGTCGTTTTTGGTGGTGATTATAACACTGTTGTAAGAACCAAAGACAGAGGAGGTACCAGAAGCAGTAGGACCTTGGGCTATGATGCAAATTATTTAGTTAGAATGGTTAGAGAGGCTGGTCTGGTGGATGTCCATATTAGGCATACTCCGGACCTCACTGGGTACACTTTTTATAGCGGTCAGAATAAAAGTAGAATAGATAGATTTTTTGTCAAAACAAATTCGAAAACTCTGCCTTCCAAGGTGGAGCCAGTAGAATTTTCAGATCACTGCTTTCTTAGTTTTTCATTGAATGCGTCACAGTCCATCCAGAAAGGGAGGGGTCTGTGGAGGCTGAACTCAGAGCTCCTAAAGGAAGAGAGTGTGAAGCAGTCTCTCAGAGGTCTCTTTGAGGATCATGAATCACTGTTGGAGGCAGGATGGAGTAAATCAGAGTGGTGGGAGGAAATGAAAAAGAAGGTCCAAGGTTTTTTCAAAAGACTGATTAAAAACAGAGGATTGAAAAAAAAGAGTGCCTACTATGTTCTTAAAAGGAAATTGGATTTCTTGATCTCTGAGGGTGGAGATGGTGGGGAAATCTCCCAGGTGAAGGCTCAGATGAAGGAATTTCAGTATAACCGATTGGCATCTTTGATTCTGGAGAGGGATTATGGTACATACCACTCACCGGATCCCTACCAGAATTGTAGAAAAGCCGTCGAGGCAAGAGAAGTCAGTGGCCTATATGATGGAAGGGGTGTGCTTCAGGAGAGGAGGGAAGGCATCCTGGAAGTCATTAGAGCCTATTATTCTGATCTCTTGTCTGAGCAAGCACCTATCAGAGAGAAGATGGAGACTTTTCTGAGGGAGACACCAGGTCTGATGGAGCCAGATGGCTCTCTTGAGTGTTTGGACAATAAGATTGGAGTAGAGGAAGTTAGGGAAGCAATTGATGGTTTGACATCAAAAAAGTCACCTGGACCGGATGGTCTAACATCGGAGTTCTATAAGGAATTCTCTGATGTATTAGCTCCCCGTCTCACGGATGTGTTCAATGCAAGTTTGGAGGAAGGAAATCTGCCTCCTTCCATGAGACGGTCGGCTCTAATCTTATTGTCCAAAGGAAAAGACCCAGCCCGTATTGAGAATTGGCGCCCCATCGCTCTTCTTAATACGGACAGGAAGATTTTGGCAAAAGTTTTCTTTAACAGAATAATGGAGTTTTCTGAGAGGCTTCTCTCCCCCTCCCAGCACTGTACAGTGAAGGGGCGTAGCACTTTTAGTGCGGTCCTTGGTGTCCGGGAAGCCGTGGAGCGGTGCAGGGCTGGGGGGGAAGGAAAATTCCTGCTGGCCTTGGATCAATCTAAAGCTTTTGACCGTGTCAATCATGAGTATCTTTGGAAATTACTTGAAAGGTATGGCTTTCCGTCAAAAATGGTCAATTGTTTAAAGGTTCTTTATAAAGAGGCCGAGAGCTTCCCGCTTGTGAATGGTTGGGTAGGGCCCAAATTTGGGGTAAGCTCGGGTGTGCGTCAGGGTTGCCCCCTGAGCCCTCTTTTATACGTGTTTGCAATTGATCCTTTCGTGAGGAGGATTGAGAGCAGCAGGTTGGAAGGGGTGCAGCTGTCACCGGAGTGTACTCTAAAGGTGGTAGCCTATGCAGATGATGTTACGGTGGTCTTGTCAGCGGAGGAGGAGGCAAGTGACATCAACCAACTAGTGACTGATTTTTCTGAGGCGTCTGGTTCGAAGATAAATCAGGACAAGTGTGAAGTTTTCTGGATGGGGGAGGGAGGGAAAGAATTTTCTCTCCCGGACACCCTCCCCAGGCCTAAAGATAGTATCAAAATATTAGGCATCCAATTTGATCACGGAGATTATTCCTTGCTAAATTGGGGAAGAAAGCTAGATGATGTCACCAAGAAGGTCAATTTCTGGAAAGGGTGCAAGTTCTCCCTGAGAGAAAGGGTTGACATATGCAAAACTTATTTGATACCAATGTTCCTTTACATCAGCTATGTCTGTTTTTTGCCTCAGTCTTTGTGGTCTAGATTATGTTCCGTGTTTTTTCAGATGTTCTGGGGAAACAAGATGAACATAGTCAAGAGAGGAATCACGTACAGATCGAGGGCAGAAGGAGGCCAGGAAATGGTCAATCCTGTAGTCCTTTTTGTAACAACTTTTTTGAAATTGAATGTGGGAGGTCTATTTTTAGACAACCCCCCTCGATGGGTACATGGTTTCATGGAATGGATGTCTCCTTATTTTGGAACATGGATAGATGGTGGTCGGATGGGAAGACCTTGGACCAGGCGAGGTTACCTTCCGATTTACGTGATTCAATCCATAAAGATGATTACCAAGTGGAGTTTGAAGGTGGGTGATGTGAGAGATCTCTCGAGAAAGGAGATGGGGAAGAGGATCTTGCAGACCTACTTTTATGCTCCACTGGCTTTGAGAGATTGCCCAGGGGATGTCTGTTCAGCTGGGTTGAAACTGCTTAATGAGCAGAGGATCCCACTGAAGTTTAGAGACATTGCCTGGCTTTCTTTCCAAGGGAGACTTTACGTTAAAGGGAATATTAAGTTTAGAGGTGCCAATACCCGTGATTGTCCACGTGAGGAATGTCCTGGGGAGGAGGAGACAATGGACCATTTCTTTCTTAAATGTCCCTTCAATGTAAACATTTATCAAGATGTCTCAGTTGCTCTAGGGATCCCTTGTCTTTCGGGGCTAAGTTACCCGGAGTGGGTCTATGGGGCATTCAAAGGTTATGGGAATTTTGATTTATGCACAATTTATATGATTAGTTTAGCAGTCAGGTATCACACGTGGAATGCACGGTGTCATGTTATATTGAGACAAAAGATCCTCCCTGTTAGGACGGTGGTGGGTCTTATTCTACATGAGGTGAAGGTAATGATGGAAATGGAAAAGGAGAAGCTGGATGCCATCAGCTGGTCTCGCTTGTGGGGCCGGTTGAAACCTCCTTAGTAGGTGGCAAATAGTAGAACCTGGAACATACTGGGACTCTGTTCTTTTTATTTTCACACAAAATAGGGGGAATATGGAATATGAAATAAAAGAATGTTTTACATACATGTTTTGCTAGTACCAGATCCTTCACTTAAAAAATAAATGTAGGAGGAGAAAATGGTTGGGGGGAGTAAATGAAGAGATGAAAGGCGTCTTGTGGGTAAGGGTAATGAATGTGTTCTGTATTAAAGGTGATGGGTATAGTGGTGAAGGTGGAGGAGAGGTATGATAGGAATGAATGAAGATGGAAGGACGGGAGGATAAGGTAAAAATGATGGTAAGTTTAAAAGTGGAGTGGAAGGAGAGATGTATGGGAAGGTATGAGTATGAGAGGGTATGGGTCAGGGTGGATGTTTTGGAGAAGGAGAAATGGTGGAGCTCAGGATCAGGAGAAAGTACAGAATAGGAAAGTTTATTTTGTATAAGATTGTTAGGTGGTGAAGGTGGGAAATAAAAAAAAAAAAAAAAGGGGTGGGGGGATGGTGGGAAGGTATGGGGATATGGATCAAATTGATGTTTGTAAATTTATGTGAAATTATATTTTATACTGTATATGAAATGGTATATATTTTTGTACAAAAGGTTGCAATCTTCAATAAAGAAGCATTGTCATGGGTTCTATTCCCACCATGTGTTATATATACGGGGCAGCACGGATAGTGTAATGGTTAGCATTACCGCCTCACAGCATTGAGGTCATGGGTCCTATTCCCACCATGTGTTATATATACGGGGCAGTACGGACTGTGTAATGGTTAGCATTACCGCCTCACAGCATTGAGGTCATGGGTTCTATTCCCACCATGGCCCTGTGTGGTGTTTGTATTTTCTCCCTGTGCTTGTGTGGGTTTCCTCCAGATACTTTTGGTTTCCTCCCACAATCCAAAAATATACAGGTAGGTTAATTGGCACTCAACAAATTAACCCTAGAATGTCTGTGTGCGTGTACATGTGGTAGGGAATATAGATTGTAGGCTCCACTGGGGCAGGGACTGATGTGGAATATGCGTGCACTATATAAATCACTGGTAATAAATATTTGGTGCCAGCACCCACTAATGTATAGCGTGCTCGCTCTCATTCGGTCGAGATATTGAGAATAGAGAGAGATGTTATTCAGGATTGGGTACTTGTGTATTTTGGCGGCGCCCATCGCATCGCATACCATAACGTATACGATGGTATGCGATGCGACGCGATATCGTACGATAGTGCACGATGGCATACAATTTTGAAATTGTATGCCATTGTACATGGCATACAATGGCATACGATGCGATGCGATTAAACATTGTATAAGCACCCTAATGGGTGCTTATACAATGTTAAGCACCCAATTGGGTGCTTACAATGTTAAATGCACCCCCACGCGTCCTACGACCTTTTCATACCCCCACTATCCACGTCGGCGTGGAGTTGAGAATAGAATAGTGTGGCGAGCGCAGCGAGCCCCGCGAGGGGACGCGGATACCTGTGAAGCCCGCGAAGGGACGCGTTTACCTGTGAAGGTATCCTCGTCCGCTCACCACACTTCGGGCTCGGTGGCTCGCTGCGCTCGCCACACTATTCTATTCTCAACTCCACGCCGACGTGGATAGTGGGGGTATGAAAAGGTCGTAGGACGCGTACCGCCGCATCTCGCGGGCTCGCTGCGCTCGCCACGCTTCGGGTTCACGTTTATAGTGGGGGGGTGGCGTGGGGGTGCATTTAACATTGTAAGCACCCATTTGGGTGCTCAAAAGCACCCTTTAGGGTGCTTATACGATTTTTGGTCGTATAGGGGGTCAAAATCGCGTTGCATCGCATCGTATGCCGTCGGGTGCATGGCATGCGATCTGTCCGTCGGACGACGGACATCAGGGGCGCCGCCAAAATACACAAGTACCCAGGATTTATATTAAAATATATATTTTAGACTCGTCCTTTCAATGCCGTTACTGTGTAAGGAGCAGGAGTCATGCAGCTGACTGGCCCAAAAACAAAAGTGACCTTTGAGTCCTGTATATATGCCGTATTTGCAGAAGTCTTTTATAGAATGACCGACCTTCAGCGTGCTGCAAAACGAGGAACACGGACTCCTCGGCGATGATGTACTTGTGCAGGCAGACCATGTTGGGCACACAGCGGGGGATGACAGTCGCTCTGCTCCCAGACTCCTCGCTGCTCTTCCTCAGACCCTGACAGAGAACAGAAAGGTCAATTGCACCCTGAGCCTCCTCTGGAACCTGCTGCGCTTTATGTTTATCAACCAAAATAATCTGTCCCAGCTACTGCGGGCGTAAGAGCTGCGCTCATCTGCTCCTCTGTGTCCTTCGCTCCCCAGAGGCTCAGCTGATGGCATCTGGCAGGTATCCAGAGAACAGAAGACGGCACAAAGCTACCATTAAAATCAATTACACGGGTCAATGTTTTTATTAGAATCTCACTCTCAGACTAAGTCATCAGAGTGACACTTTGTGTACTTTGCCGGTGACCTCTGTCACTATGTTGTTATTTTCTGTGCATACATTGTAATGCTGCAACTGGCTTCATACACAATGTCAGGAGCGGTCGCTTATATCATTTCCCTGCATATACCAAGCACACACTGATGTCTTTAATTACCAGGCTTCTCTATTCACTTCCAGCAGTATACAAAGCCTCCATGCAACAGGAGAGGAGGGAAGACAGTACCGCAACATACAAAGCCTCCATGCAACAGGAGAGGAGGGAAGACACTACCGCAACATACAAAGCCTCCATGTAACAGGAGAGGAGGGAAGACAGTACCGCAACATACAAAGCCTCCATGTAACAGGAGAGGAGGGAAGACAGTACCGCAACATACAAAGCCTCCATGCAACAGGAGAGGAGGGAAGACAGTACTGCAACATACAAAGCCTCCATGCAACAGGAGAGGAGGGAAGACAGTACTGCAACATACAAAGCCTCCATGCAACAGGAGAGGAGGGAAGACAGTACTGCAACATACAAAGCCTCCATGCAACAGGAGAGGAGGGAAGACAGTACCGCAACATACAAAGCCTCCATGCAACAGGAGAGGAGGGAAGACAGTACCGCAACATACAAAGCCTACAAGCAACAGGAGAGGAGGGAAGACAGTACCGCAACATACAAAGCCTACAAGCAACAGGAGAGGAGGGAAGATAGTACCGCAACATACAAAGCCTCCATGCAACAGGAGAGGAGGGAAGACATTACCGCAACATACAAAGCCTCCATGCAACAGGAGAGGAGGGAAGACAGTACCGCAACATACAAAGCCTCCATGCAACAGGAGAAGAGGGAAGACAGTACCGCAACATACAAAGCCTCCATGCAACAGGAGAGGAGGGAAGACAGTACTGCAACATACAAAGCCTCCATGCAACAGGAGAGGAGGGAAGACAGTACCGCAACATACAAAGCCTCCATGCAACAGGAGAGGAGGGAAGACAGTACTGCAACATACAAAGCCTCCATGCAACAGGAGAGGAGGGAAGACAGTACTGCAACATACGAAGCCTACAAGCAACAGGAGAGGAGGGAAGACAGTACTGCAACATACAAAGCCTACATGCAACAGGAGAGGAGGGAAGACAGTACTGCAACATACGAAGCCTACATGAAACAGGAGAGGAAGAACTACAGTACTTCAGCATGCAAAGCCTACATGCAACAGGAGAGGAGGGAAGACAGTACTGCAACATACAAAGCCTACATGCAACAGGAGATGAGGGAAGACATTACTGCAACATACAAAGCCTCCATGCAACAGGAGAGGAGGGAAGACAGTGCTGCAACATACAAAGCCTACATGAAACAGGCGAAGAAGAAATACAGTACTTCAGCATGCAAAGCCTACTTGCAACAGGAGAGGAGGGAAGACAGTACTGCAACATACAAAGCCTACATGCAACAGGAGAGGAGGGAAGACAGTACTGCAACATACAAAGCCTACATGCAACAGGAGAGGAGGGAAGACAGTATTGCAACATACAAAGCCTTCATGCAACAGGAGAGGAGGGAAGACAGTACTGCAACATACATGCAACAGGAGGGGAGGAATGACAGTACTGTAATATACAAAGCCTACAAGCAACAGGAAAAGGAGGAACAACATACAAAGCCTATATGCAACAGGAGTGAAGGAACTACAGTACTGCAACATAAACATAAGTTAAGGGTTTAACTTTAAACAATAAAAACAGATGAAAAAAATGGAGTTATATACTTACTTTTAATATAAAGGTTTCCTGCGACCTTGTATCCAGAACAAGGAGGACCTACAAAGAAAAGAACATTAATTATTACAAAAACCATACCAATTACAGACGGTGGGTGGTCAGCTGTAAAAATGCTGATTTATCAATACCTATACAGTGCAGCCTGTATAGAAAATATCTCAGTCACATCAGCCCCTGCCCCAATGGTGCTTACACTCTATATATCCTATCACATGTACACACACATTACAGAGAGCATTATCAGTCATATCAGCCCCTTTACCCTTACTCATAGGACAGTACTAGTTTCCTTTTCTCTTGTTGCATGTACACTTTGTATGTTGCAGTACTGTAGTCCCTGCTCTCCTGTTGCATGTAGGCTTTGTACATGCCTCCCAACATGACCCTCTCCAGGAGGGACACAATGCTCTGTTTCTGGACATCCTTCTTTATTTATGATTGCCGACACCTGTTTTAAACAGGTTAATTGCTCAGAAAAGTTGTTTCAACACAGGTGATGGTAATCCAAAATTAAGAGGAAAGTCCAGGAACAGAGCATTGTGTCCCTCCTGGAGAGGGTCATGTTGGGAGGTATGTTTGTATATTGCAGTACTGTAGTTCTTCCTGTTGCATATATGCTTTGTATGTTGCAGTACTGTCATTCCTCCTCTCATGTTGCATGTAGGCTTTGTATGTTGCAGTACTGTCTTCCCTCCTGTTGTATGTGTCAGTACTGTAGTTCCTCCTCCCTTGTTGAATGTAGGCATTTTAGTTTGCAGTACTGTAGTTCCTCCTCTCCTGTTGCATGTAGACTTTGTATGTTGCAGTACTGTAGTTCCTCCTCTCCTGTTGCATGTAGACTTTGTATGTTGCAGTACTGTCGTTTCTCTTCTCCTTTTGCATGTAGGCTTTATGCTGCAGTACTGTCTTTTCTCCTCTTCCATGTAGACTTTGTATATTGCAGTACTGTAGTTCCTCCTCTCCTGTTGCATGTAGACTTTGTATGTTGCAGTACTGTAGTTCCTCCTCTCCTGTTGCATGTAGGCTTTATGCTGCAGTACTGTCTTTTCTCCACTTCCATGTAGACTTTGTATGTTGCAGTACTATCTTCCCTCCTCTCGTGTTGCATGTAGGCTTTTGTATGTTGCAGTACTGTCTTCCCTCCTCTACTGTTGCATGTAGGCTTTGTATGTTGCAGTACTGTAGTTATTCCTCTCCTGTTTCATGTAGACTTTGTATGTTGCAGTACTGTCTTCCCTCCTCTCGTGTTGCATGTAGGCTTTGTATGTTGCAGTACTGTAGTTCTTCCTCTCCTATTTCATGTAGGCTTTGTATGTTGCATGTAGACTTGTATGTTGCAGTAATGTCTTCCCTCCTATCCTGTTGCATGTAGGCTTTTGTATGTTGCATGTAGATGCACCCGCAGATTGCAATCGACCATCGCATGTGGATAAAAACTGCAATTTGATAGCTATTATGTGCAGAACATAAGATCTATAGACGCGACACGTTGAAGCGTCCCTTAAAAATGCACACAATCATTCTATTTATCGGCCAGATGCAAAATATCTCACAAGTGTGTGGGCAGCATTAGAATTGGGTTAGGGGGGTGGGGGTTCAAAAAGAGATAAAAAATGCAGTGCAAGAATAAAGCTGTGTAACGTGTGTGCTACATGCAAAAGCAGCCGGTATTTACCCTGCATAGAACCAATATAAATATGTGCGCTCCCCCCTTGCCTGCAGCATGGTGTGTTCCAGACACAAAGGGGTAAGTTTAGGAAGATGTAAGTTCTACTGAAGATGGGAACCAATCAGATTCTACTTCTTATTTAGCACCTTCTAAAAGAAAATAGATAGAATTTGATTGGTTGCCCATAGCAACATCACATCTGCAGTAAATAAATCCCTAAGGAACTTGCGGTTTTTGCTTTACTTACAAACACGAATCACGGACATATGGACCTAAAAACATAAATAAAAAATGTTTAATTTTCCTATGATTTCTGTTACAATTAATTGCGTTCACTTGTACTGCAGCACTGACTATGCGGCCGATACTCCGCGAGGCGCCGCCAGCTGCTCCTGGAACGAACAGGCGATGTATCTTTAAATCTCCGCACAGCACAGGATGTAATTTGCTGCATTAGCGAAGAGGATTTCTTGATACAGATCCCACATTTTGTAATCATATTTATTAGCGTCTCGTCTGCTGTCCAGCATTGGAGGCCATGGACGTCCTGCTGTGGATCTTGGGACGGAGCTGCGACTCTGCTGGTTACAAACCAAAGGACAAACGGGCCACAGGGGATCCTGCCAGCTGCTATCTTCCACTGATATCCAGAAGGGTCATCTTCAGACTGAAGGAGCAGGCAATCTGCAGACTAATTACCAGGGCCGGCATGCACGCTGCCCAGTAAGACTGGTGACTTTCACAGGAAACCAAATACTGCTTCACAATGGGGAACGCTGGACCGTGCCACCGATTTCTCGTTTGTTAGCGAAACAGAAGGGGCGAGATTTTATTATACAGGAGCAGTCGCCGTACAGAATACACCAGCAATGTGTGACTTTGCCATGCAACCTGCTACAGGGCGGCTCCACCGAACACGGTGCAGAACCGAGCCGAAACGGATCGGTCTTCATTATCTCAAACACTTTTTATTATTATTATTTAATACCAGTTTCTTATATAGCGCACACATATTCCGCAGCGCTGTACAGAGAATATTTGATCATTCACATCAGTCCCTGCCCCAGTGGAGCTTACAGTCTATATTCCCTACCACGTGTACACGTACACACAGACATTCTAGGGTTAATTTTGTTAGGAGCCAATTAGCCTACAGAGGAAACCCACGCAAGTACGGCGAGAATATACAAACTCCACGCAGATAGGGCCACGGTGGGAATCAAACCTATGACCTCAGTGCTGTGAGGCGGTAAACTAACCATTACACCATCCATACTGCCCCGTATATATAACACATGGTGGGGATAGAACCCATGACCTCAGTGCTGTGAGGCGGTAAACTAACCATTACACCATCCGTACTGCACTGGTTCGCTCATTGGCTGTTGAAGGTCATTCTCCACACTCCCTGCCCTGCCCAGGTGAACCCCTGCTCACATTGCAGGTGGGAGCGGTCCAACCCGACAGGGTCTTAATCGCTGGCGCAGCAAGTTCCAGAGTTCTGGTGTCTGCAGACCTCCCTGTGCCATCGCCCCACGCTATTCTACACTATATTTATATTAGCGCGTAGCTGTGAAGCATCCATACTCTCCTATCTGGGCCCCTAGCGTAGGTTCAAACCCCACTGTTTCCAATGACCCTACACCCTAATTTTTGGCACATTTTATGCCATGTGGGTAATTTAATTTGGGGTGATGGGGCATGGAGCGCAGGGAAATGATTTAGAACCCCAGGATTACATATTATCCCACAAACTCCAGAGCGGGAAATGTGCAGAATCACTAATCCCTATAGCCCCCCAATATTTCCCTATAGGCCACCCTAAAGATTTCGCAGTGTGTGTCCATTTGCAATCAGCAAAGTCTCTGTTTGACATTTACACCTTAATCAGATACTTCCACGGCGGCAGCGCCTCTCGCGGGCACATTTCACGCTCCCCGGTTTCCTCGCAGCTGGATACAATCCACATTCAACTAATAAATGGAGGAACATATGTGATTTTTTTAAACGTGCCCTTTGACTGTCAGTTTTTCCCAAACAGGTGTTGCTTAAATGATTATAAATTGGCCCCTGGATGCACCTCTTCAACTGAGCCGTACAGGACTGGTGATGATATAATTAGGGCTGAAAGCATCAGGCTAGTGAGTATCTCCCATCTGTTTGGCAATAATGTTTAGTTAACAATAGTCTTTAAGAGAAGAGAAGCACCTTCAACTTGCAGATCTGTGACACATCCGCGGTGTACGGGAGGACTTAACTGCTGAGGTGCCGGAGAAAAGTATATAAACACAAGTGTACGTGCGCGTGTGTATGTGTGTATTTAAAATATCTATGTGGGTGTTGTATACAATGCAGCACCAGGTACCCGGTCTCCCGAACACACAGGCGGTGAATCTGGGGCACAATGAGGGTGAACATTCCACTTAATGCGAGACCTTGCCTTCCCACGGCTTTTTTCTGTAGCGAATCTACTGTCATTATTAATTACAGTATTGTAATGAACAACTAATTAATATGCTAATATGGTTTAAATATTCAGATTTTGTACAAGGCACCGATTTCTTGCGTTCTTGCCCTTCTCATTGCTCATGCCCATGGCCTAGGTAGTATACTACCCCCTGGCAGTGCCACCGCTGCTTTACGGCACATTACAGAGAACTGACCAGGACACTGCTTACTGTACAACAAGCAGAGCAGGATTCCAGGCGAAATAAAAAAAAAGTTATTTAAATAAAATGGGTCTTGGGGCTAATTCACAGACAGGGCACTGGTGACAAAGGTTACCGAGATTATGAACCCCTGCAAGGTCATTTTCCTTTCGGTACAGTATCGTGTAAGTTGTTTTTGGCTAGATGAGCTGCATCGCAGGTCGCAAAAGGTCAGATGGTAAAGGTCAACATCAGTTTTTCAGGATTTTTGGGTGTCAGTGTCAATACCTGAGTACATTGACCCTCAATTTGTCGACCGCTTTACTGTTCCCATTTGGCATCCACAGCTTAGGTAAAGTATGAAAAAGAAATGTGTTGACCTTTTGTCTATATCGATATTGTGCATATACAGTATACAGACCTTTTGGTGTCGTCCTTATGACTATTGATCTATCATTCCGATCACCCTATCACCACCACCATAGCAGAGATTACAAAAATACCCCTCTAACAGAGTTATCAACCCCAACCCCACCCCCCACCCTCAACCCCTTGGTTCAGGCAGTATTGCAACAGCAAATACAGACTTCTTCTAGGCCGAACCCTGGTTCTGGAATGATGCTCTGTCCTGCGGGGCAGTGACACCTGGTGCCCTTGATTGCATTTCTGGTACTAGGGCGATTGCCCAAATCTGGAGACACCACCAATTCCGTTAGGTAAATGTATTCCACATTTCCTAAATCCAATAACAAAAGCGGTATTTATTACAAGACTATATTCCCAGTGCCCCGTTGTCTGCATTTAGTATATGAGCAGGTGATGTCTGTGCTTGTGCAAGTGCTCAGTACATGTATTGGATTATTATCATTATGATATGGTGATTGTATAAATGCAGTAAGGCTGCACTGGTCACTTTCACAATGTTAGATGCCTGCTTCTCTCCTGTGTCTTATGTCCCCACGTCGGACGTCTCCATGTCGCCATGTATTTCGTGGGCTACCCCGGCACATTTAGAGGAGTGGTCCTTTAAGTCTCCGGCACTGCAAAAAGCAATCGGCAATAGGGCTGTATTAAAAAAGCAAGCCCCCGTCTCTGACCATCTGGAGGAGCTCGCATTCAGCGAGCATCACTCTTAGTGAACAATTCTGCGGCTGTGTATTAATATGATGGCTCCATTCAGCACCGCTCGCAGGAAGCCAAGATTCGCTCTCCGTGTTTTATGCCGTCCTGACACAAGTCCAACTTCTAATGAAGCTGTCGACGTAAAGGACAGAGAGAGAGAGAGAGAGAAAGCGCCGACAGCCCCTCAGATAGGAAGCGATCACATCACAGCAATAACGCCGGGAAGGGGGGGGATAAAAACGTATAAAAAGAGAATAAAAAAAAAAAAACACTCAATGGTTTGTTCAACAATCTAGAGAAGACAAAAATCTAATTTTGTACTAATTTGGCCTCATTGTCCTTCCAGTGAAAGGCTCTTATTAAAGCGATCTTGTGTTTTGTGATAAAACACACTACAGGATAACAAATAACGATTAGGATATAATTATTTTGCTAGGACACCTTCCTGTGTGAATAAAATTAATAGATTCCTTCTCCGGCGGTTTTGTGCTGCGGATTTGCATAGAGTACAATAGGGGCGGATAATGCGGCGGGGGAACACAGAATGGCCTCATCTATAACCTGCTCCTTATGAGATGGTCTCATCTGCAGTACAGCGCCATGCACACAATAGGCTGAATGCTAGCATCCCCGTCACAATGATACATAAGTGTTACAAAGCATAGGCTACACAATGGGTCAATTAGACGATATTAAAGACAGTGTTGTTTTAATTCATTTTCTCTCCTCTCCTAAAGGCATGATGGTTATTAATAGCGAAGGACTGGGAACAAGGGGCTTCTATTGCCTAATATTGTTGTGTAATTACCAGCAATATGGACACTTTAAACTTAATGAGATATTTGATCATTTGAGGATGTTCGAGAGCCAATCGTTTCATCTCAATAGAGCGATTCCGTATCCACATCCCGAACGTCTCCTCGCTCCCATGGCTCAGAAGTAGTCATTTGTTTAGTACATAGGTGGCAATGACCATTGAGAATGAATTTGAAGTTACTTGCAGGATGTTGGGTGTTGTAGTTGGCACAAATTGTCTGGTCTGTGGCATTGTCCGCACTTATGTCTGGAATTGGGTCGGTGTATCATTGTTCTGGTGGTGGAAGCCACTGTCCAGAAGATCCTCAAATGCTCAAATTTATTTAGTTCTGGTGATTGGGGAGGTTGGAACAGATGGACAATACTGTATAACCGCGATATCCTTAAGGGACTTTCCTCTACAGATATTCATGCCTGGACTACAGATAAGACACTCAGGCTTGACCAGCTGGTAGACTCACGATGAGTGAAGTCTATCACCAACTGTGACCGGATGTGCCTCGCATCAAGTGATCACAGACTGGGTTCGGGTCTCATAGGACCTGGCCAATAGGGGATTCCCTCTTACTGTCAGTACCCACCTGTTACTGACTCCAACCGCTGTGCAGGTAGGTAGCGGACACCATCAACTCCTACAACATGGCACCTGGAACCACATCCCTGCTCAGGCTCCTACCCTTGACACGCTGCAAACACCTCCTAACTGGTGCCAGCTGGTTGACCACTGGTCACTGAGCACTGGCCAGGCCTCTGCATTGGTACCTGGCAGAGGGAGGAGCTTGTGGCTGAAACCAGAACAGGTGGAAAATGGGATTCCTTGTGTCATATTTCTGTTGGTTGCAAGATGAAGGTAGTTGTCTTGAAGGCAAGAGGTTTATTGCTCAGTCATAAAGACTCCTCCCTTTTTCAAGGGGATACAGCATATAAGATGTAAGAGCTGTTCCACAGGTCTCTTTTTTTGGCTCACGGGCCTCTTTTTTTTAATCTCGATCCAAGACACAATGCCACAGGCGCCTACAGTGGATTCCTCCATTTGGATAATGGCGAATGTGCTATGAGTTAATCCCGTAGAACGGGTCTTCGGCCAAAAGAAATTTCAGACAGCTTCTAGACTTCCATCACACTCTTTCTGGTTCTATCTCCAACGTGGACCCTCTACGGGGTCTGTATCCAACCACCACGCAATCCAAAGGCCGCAGCATCTCTATTTGAGACTCTATGCCTTCGAAAAATCCCCAGTACCTGTGCACCGGGGGCGAAATCCCAATCCCATACTCTTGTACGCTCAAGCACGGAACAAAGAATTGGGCTTGAGCCTCAATGAGGAACAGTGAGAGCACCATATCTTCCAAACTGTCCCTGACAAACTGTTCTAGATCTGTGATGGTCTGAGAGACACAAAGGGATAACATTTACTAAGATGGCAGTTGTATTGAAGATGGGATGTTGCCCATAGAAACCAATCCGATTCAACCTATTTATTTAGCACCTTCTAGAAGATGATACATAGAATCTGGTTGGTTGCTCTATACATAAAGTCTTTAATAGAACTCCCATCTTAGTGTACCCTAAAGTACTTACTAGCTGTAAGGGCCCATTTTCTACTTCATCTGATGATGCCGGGTCTCTCCGGTCTTTGCTGGCATTGTGGACAGTGACACGTCTCTTCACCTTTGTCGAGACTTAAACAAATTATCAGCAAGGTTTGTGAAGTCTCTGAAGAAATCACAGGTCTCCCGATGACCTTTATTCCGGTCCTGGATTTGCCAATCTCCACATTTTCCAAGTTACCATGGGTCTACAGCACTTATCCTTGGTACCTGGAGAGGCCCATTCCCTGCCCAAGACCTCCCAGTGGTGTCAAAGAATTGATCTCCATAGGGTTATGGTGGACCTAATGATCATGGATAAAAATCCGGCATTTATAGGAATGTGGAATCTTTGGGGTTTTTTTTTTTTATTTAAAGAATCCGATACCTGTAAGTCACAACAGACCCGGACCTTGGAAAGAGCCCTCTCTAACGCAGCCATGGGGCCGCTACCATAAAGGTCCCTAAATCTGCTCATCTGCCGACGGTGCGTGTACATGCTACGCACATGAATGATCCATGTTCCCCATGATCACTGGTGCGGTTACTCCATGCAACTGCCTCTTAAAATTACTGCTGACCATGGGGGGCATTGCTTGCCAGCGATGGCGAATCTTCTGCCTCCGCCTGTTCTTCAGCTTCCAATAAAAGCAAATTGCATAAAAAATAGAGGCTTATTTTGCACATTTACCCCCCCCCCCCCCTCACCCACCCGCCCCTACCCCAAACCAAATAAAATTGGGGTCGTCGCCATTTAACATATTAAGACACATCAGATAATGTGATCCACAGATAACCAAGTTGCGGATCATAACATGAAGTCTCTTACAGACCTGTACAATTAGTACATTACCAGCTATATAAAGGGATATGCCCTCTGGCTTTTCTGTAATAAATGTAAATTCTGGATATTTCCATTGCATGCAAATGACGAAGAAAAAATAATGTTTACTATGCTAATTTCTTTTAATTAAATATATTTCTGTTGTCAAATCCTTTCATACGCACTGCTGAAACATCATCAAACGTTAACTTTCCAACTTAACACCAGTATAGCCGGTGGCAGCCTGAAGGTTTACCATCTGCTCCCCAGCAAAGTCAGTGTGGCCACCTTCAGAACATATGTATCAAAGCCCTGAGACATGAGATGGAAGGAATTCTGCACCAGTCAGCAGAAGGGGAGGCGCAGACTGCGAGGCAGGCAACAGGCGAGCCCACGGAACAAGGCAGCACAGAAAGCCATTTGTCACCTTAGCGACGAACAGCCAAGGTCACCGGAGACAATGCTGGTGTCTGCACGGATTTACCAAAGAACAGAAAAAAAGATGCCGTGATAATTGCAGCTCATAATTTACTACTAATAATAATAATAACGTCTGGAATGAGAGATACGTTCATAGCACCCCAATAATCCTGTGCACCCCAATAATCCTGTGCATCCACACGCACACACAGTGTCCAGTAGCACCGATGACGCAGATTTCCCAATACTCATCGTTAGGTAATAGTCGTTCGCGGAACATAGGAAATGATTTATCGCTGCTACAGTTACTGATCTAGGGCTTCTTTTCCAGTTGTGTGAGCACACAACATTTATGTAGGCCTCCGACAGAAAAACCGCAAACCACCAGAAATATGTCCCAATATGTGCGTCAGGGAGGCTGGAAGCTGCAAACTGCCTCTCAGTAACAAGAACAGGAGGACATTTTTATCTTCACCTGTAAATAATTTTAACGGTGTACGACAGCACCAAAGAGAGTTTTATGCTGCGTTGTGGCTGTTATTGAGCTTCGGAGCAGCCACATTATATAATTTCTGCCCCACCAAATGCTCCCCTACTGTTTCTACTCCACCAAAAATATCCCCATTGTTTCTTACTGCCAAAAATCTCCCTAAGGTTTCTGCTCCAGCAAAAGTTTTCCTGTTGCTTCTGCCCCGCCGTAAACTCTCCCATCGTTTCTGCTCCGCCGAAAACTCTCCCATCGTTTCTGCTCAGCCGAAAAGTCCCCCACCGTCTGCTCAGCCAAAAACATACCCATCGTTTCTGCTCCAGGAAAAGTTGCCCATTGTTCTACTCTGCCAAAACCTACCATATTATTTCCAGGGCTGCCGAGAGGTATGCCGGGCCCCAGGAATATTGGGGGCATGGCCTAATCGTGGGAGGCGTGGTCACCTCCCACAATTAGGCTATGCCCCCAAAATGTTTAGAGGGGGGTGTATGAACACTCTAAAGTCGATAGGGGGGTTTGTCACACACACACCTCATGAGCCTTCTGTCAGCACAGGACATGCTGTGTAGGTGTGTGCTGCTGCTGCCCAAGAGGGACGGAGGGGGAAGGGGCGGGTTGGACCAGGGCCCCTCCAGCAAGCCTGAGCCCGGGTAATTAGTAACCCCCCCCCCCCCCCCCTCCCGGCGGCCCTGATTATTTCTTCTAATAAAGATTCCCCACCCGCTTCCACCTGCTCAGTGGGGTGCACACTGAAAATAAAACGCAAATTCAAAGTGTGAATTTGCTGTGAAAACGACTCGCAGAACCCAACTTGCCTCTTTTGCACCTTGGTATATCTGTAGCTGGCATAGTTTGAGTTCACAAAGGTGATGTAAGTAATATACTGTAAGGCAGGGGTTCCCGAACTTTTTGAATCATGGCGCCCTAGGAGTATTAGCATATTTTTCATAGTCCAAATGTTTCTTATTGAGAATTTCAGATGGAAAAATGGTATTAAATTAATTACGTTTACAGGTCATCCTCAGGGTGAGATATGTTGTGACGGACATCATTTGCCTGTTTGTCCACATATTTTTGGATTATAAATTACAAATAGTAAATTGACCATGAATCAATTGAATTAGTCCTGGGCCACCCTGCAAGTGTTCTGAGGCACCACCTGGGAAATACTGCTGTAAGGCAAAAGCTACCAACAATTAACTAGGAATATATACTGCAGCAATATACGTATAATTCTACCAATCACTGACCCCCCCCACCCCATAACATTGGGTGGGTGTGGATTGAATAACAGACAATACATTAAAAAAGTCAATAGGTTGACAGCAAATTGTAAACAGGGTCAAATGTTCAGCAGTTGCATAGTCAACATGGACACTGGGCTACAAAGTCAAAAAGCTGGACACAGAAAGGGTAGATGCAAGAGTTTTATTTTTCCTATCTTAATCCTAACACCCCCCTTCTTTTGCTGCCTCCCAATGCTAACCCTTCCCATTCTGCACATGACCCCTGGGGAACCAGAACCCTGGCACACTGACCCCTGGGCAACCAGAACCCTGGCACACTGACCCTTGGGGAACCAGAACCCTGGCACAATGACCCCTGGGGAACCAGAACCCTGGCACAATGACCCCTGGGGAACCAGAACCCTGGCACAATGACCCCTGGGGAACCAGAACCCTGGCACAATGACCCCTGGGGAACCAGAACCCTGGCACACTGACCCCTGGGGAACCAGAACCCTGGCACACTGACCCCTAGGGAACCAGAACCCTGGCACAATGACCCCTGGGGAACCAGAACCCTGGCACACTGACCCCTGGGGAACCAGAACCCTGGCACAATGACCCCTGGGGAACCAGAACCCTGGCACAATGACCCCTGGGGAACCAGAACCCTGGCACAATGACCCCTGGGGAACCAGAACCCTGGCACACTGACCCCTGGGGAACCAGAACCCTGGCACACTGACCCCTGGGGAACCAGAACCCTGGCACACTGACCCCTGGGGAACCAGAACCCTGGCACACTGACCCCTGTGGAACCAGAACCCTGGCACACTGACCCCTGGGGAACCACAACCCTGGCACAATGACCCCTGGGGAACCAGAACCCTGGCACACTGACCCCTGGGGAACCAGAACCCTGGCACAATGACCCCTGGGGAACCAGAACCCTGGCACACTGACCCCTGGGGAACCAGAACCCTGGCACAATGACCCCTGGGGAACCAGAACCCTGGCACAATGACCCCTGGGGAACCAGAACCCTGGCACACTGTCCCCCGGGGAACCAGAACCCTGGCACAATGACCCCCGGGGAACCAGAACCCTGGCACAATGAGCCCCGGGGAACCAGAACCCTGGCACAATGACCCCCGGGGAACCAGAACCCTGGCACACTGACCCCCGGGGAACCAGAACCCTGGCACACTGACCCCCGGGGAACCAGAACCCTGGCACACTGACCCCCGGGGAACCAGAACCCTGGCACAATGACCCCCGGGGAACCAGAACCCTGGCACAATGACCCCTGTGGAACCAGAACCCTGGCACACTGACCCCTGGGGAACCACAACCCTGGCACAATGACCCCTGGGGAACCAGAACCCTGGCACAATGACCCCTGGGGAACCAGAACCCTGGCACAATGACCCCTGGGGAACCAGAACCCTGGCACAATGACCCCTGGGGAACCAGAACCCTGGCACAATGACCCCTGGGGAACCAGAACCCTGGCACAATGACCCCCCGGGGAACCAGAACCCTGGCACAATGACCCCCGGGGAACCAGAACCCTGGCACAATGACCCCCGGGGAACCAGAACCCTGGCACACTGACCCCCGGGGAACCAGAACCCTGGCACAATGACCCCCGGGGATCCAGAACCCTGGCACAATGACCCCCGGGGATCCAGAGCCCTGGCACACTGACCCCCGGGGAACCAGAACCCTGGCACACTGACCCCTGGGGAACCAGAACCCTGGCACACTGACCCCTGGGGAACCAGAACCCTGGCACACTGACCCCTGGGGAACCAGAACCCTGGCACACTGACCCCTGGGGAACCAGAACCCTGGCACACTGACCCCTGGGAAACCAGAACCCTGGCACAATGACCCCTGGGGAACCAGAACCCTGGCACACTGACCCCTGGGGAACCAGAACCCTGGCACACTGACCCCTGGGGAACCAGAACCCTGGCACACTGTCCCCTGGGGAACCAGAACCCTGGCACAATGACCCCTGGGGAACCAGAACCCTGGCACAATGACCCCTGGGGAACCAGAACCCTGGCACAATGACCCCTGGGGAACCAGAACCCTGGCACAATGACCCCTGGGGAACCAGAACCCTGGCACACTGACCCCTGGGGAACCAGAACCCTGGCACACTGACCCCTGGGGAACCAGAACCCTGGCACACTGACCCCTGGGGAACCAGAACCCTGGCACACTGACCCCTGGGGAACCAGAACCCTGGCACACTGACCCTTGGGGAACCAGAACCCTGGCACAATGACCCCTGGGGAACCAGAACCCTGGCACACTGACCCCTGGGGAACCAGAACCCTGGCACAATGACCCCTGGGGAACCAGAACCCTGGCACACTGACCCCTGGGGAACCAGAACCCTGGCACAATGGCCCCTGGGGAACCAGAACCCTGGCACAATGACCCCTGGGGAACCAGAACCCTGGCACAATGACCCCTGGGGAACCAGAACCCTGGCACAATGGCCCCTGGGGAACCAGAACCCTGGCACAATGACCCCTGGGGAACCAGAACCCTGGCACAATGACCCCTGGGGAACCAGAACCCTGGCACACTGACCCCTGGGGAACCAGAACCCTGGCACACTGACCCCTGGGGAACCAGAACCCTGGCACACTGACCCCTGGGGAACCAGAACCCTGGCACACTGACCCCTGGGGAACCAGAACCCTGGCACACTGACCCCTGGGGAACCAGAACCCCGGCACACTGACCCCTGGGGAACCAGAACCCCGGCACACTGACCCCTGGGGAACCAGAACCCTGGCACAATGACCCCTGGGGAACCAGAACCCTGGCACACTGACCCCTGGGGAACCAGAACCCTGGCACAATGACCCCTGGGGAACCAGAACCCTGGCACACTGACCCCTGGGGAACCAGAACCCTGGCACACTGACCCCTGGGGAACCAGAACCCTGGCACACTGACCCCTGGGGAACCAGAACCCTGGCACACTGACCCCTGGGAACCCTGGCACAATGAACCCCGGAGCTCCACAGTCTGCACAATAACCCCTGGGGAACCACAAGCATGGCAACCTAACTCTTGGGCCATAACAACCATAGCACACTGATACTTGGGGCTCCACAACCATGGCACAACAATCTTCCAGCAACTACAACTATGGCACCTTGATCTTTGCTTTGGGGGCAATGCAACTATGGCAGACTGAACCTTGGGGCTCCTTAACCTTGGCACACCACTGCTCAGGATACCACAACCTTGGCACACCGACCCTTGGGTCTCCAATAACATAGCACATTGACACTCGGGCTCCACACCCAGAGCACACTGGTCCTTGGGCCACTGATACCATGTCGCACTGACTCCAAAGCATTGGCACACTGACCCTAGGGTCCACAAACAATGAAACACTAAAGTTTGGGGTCAAAATAATGTCACACTGACCCTTAAAGCCCTATCCCAAACAGTAGTAACACTGAGTTAGATAAGTGTAACTTTCAAACACACAATACACAGTACAGGGGTGGGGTTCCATAAACACAATACACAGTACAGGGGGTGGGGTTCCATAAACACAATACACAGTACAGGGGTGGGGTTCCATAAACACAATAGACAGTACAGGGGGTGGGGTTCCATATACACAATACACAGTACAGGGGGTGGGGTTCAATAAACACAATACACAGTACAGGGGGTGGGGTTCTATAAACACAATACAGGGGTGGGGTTACATAAACACAATACAGGGGTGGGGTTACATAAACACAATACAGGGGGTGGGGTTCAATAAACACAATGCAGGGGTGGGGTTACATAAACACAATACACAGTACACGGGGGTGGGGTTCCATAAACACAGTACTGGGGGTGGGGTTCCATAAACACAGTACTGGGGGTGGGGTTCCATAAACACAATACACTGTACAGTGGTGGGGTTTCCATAAACACAATACACAGTACAGTGGTGCGGTTCCATAAACACAATACACAGTACAGGGGTGGGGTTACATAAACACAATACACAGTACAGGGGGTGGGGTTCCATAAACACAGTACTGGGGGTGGGGTTCCATAAACACAGTACTGGGGGTGGGGTTCCATAAACACAGTACTGGGGGTGGGGTTCCATAAACACAGTACTGGGGGTGGGGTTCCATAAACACAATACACAGTACAGTGGTGCGGTTCCATAAACACAATACACAGTACAGGGGTGCGGTTCCATAAACACAAGAATAAGAGAGCAGCTAATTAACCACTGGAGACCCCCTTTATCTTGAGTATTAATACTGGAATGTAGTAATTAAACCAAATGGCAATGACCAGCAACAATTTGCATTAATCTAATCTCTCTCTCTTTATATATATCAGCGGTCAGGAACCTCCGGCCCGCGGGTCTGTAGCCGGTCTGTGTGGCCCGCCCACCTGCCCGGCGGCTTTGCAGGGAGTCAAGTACAGGGGAAATCTCGCTAGAGGTCGGTAGCTCTCGCGAGATGACTCTTAATCTGCAGCAACCGGACACTGGGAGTGTTCTTCAGCGGCAGCCACAGGGCAATTACTAACAAATACTATATAATACTAGTTAAAGGCCCATCAAAAGTTGAAATGTGACCATTTTGCTTTCACTTTGAACTGTGACAGTTTTTAGCCCACAAACTTTCCAGCCCACCCCCATCTGCTCCAACCTCTGTTTTCACAGTCGCCCCCCCCCCCCCATATTTGAAACAGATCAGTGTCCCTGCATTACTTTCACTTTCTGACATCTATTAGCATGATATATATATATATATATATATATATATATATATATATATGTTGCAAAAAAAAAAAAGGCGTCACTCCGGGTCTTGGTGAAACACAGCAAACTATATATATATATATATATATATATATATATATATATATATATATATATATATATATATATATATATATATATATATATATATATATATATTTATATTACACATATACTGTATATAGATATCGCGGTAGAACACAACCACCTCCTTACCAGTGCTATGGAAGTTATTGTGTTTGCCAACATGTAAAACATCTCCAGCTCCTTTCAACCCCATGCTTGACCTCAAATTATACAGAGACCGGCTCTTACTTTACATCTCGTCACCCTTCCTTTGTAACCCGCACCACAATGTTGAACAAGCGAGGCGTGCTTCGCCCTCTACCTCAAATCTATTTTGCACGAGTTTACATGCCTTGCTTACATAAAGCTCGCCTCTCTCTGCTTCCATTGCTTTTGTTATTTAAAAGTGCAGATACATTTGAGTCATTTTCCCCTTTTGTTTCATATCCTTAAGATCATCGGCTTCAAAGACACAGTGTCAGCAGGCGGTCGATTTATGAGTGAACTCTTGAAGAGATGCTGAAGAATTACCTTGTCAATCACCCCAAGGACTCTGAAGGCCTTCAGTTCCTCGGCAGGACTCCTCGGGTTCCAAGAGGGCCTTGAACTCTCTGCTCCTGGAGGCTAATGGAACATATCAAAGATAAGACATCAATCAGTGTGGTACTTGAAGGAAGGCCGCCTGCTGGAGCAAATGCCAGGCGAAGGAAACACAACTTATCATAAATCACAGAGCCAAGATGAAAGATGACGTTTTATCTGAGCCTCTAATTATTAAGTTGCGAGTAAATAAATGAGGAGGATGTAGGGAGATACACAAAACATTCTGATAACGAAACGCGCGTCTGTACGGGATCATGGGGGAAGCAAGTGGATCTTTAGACTAATGTTTTGGAGAGAAGGTGGATAAGGGATCCGAGCAGAGGAAACATCCGCAGAGGATTATTTTAACTCCCCGTTAAGCAGACACATTTCTCCTGGCGCTCACTCTAGTACGGTGCAATTTGGGTTATCGATTTTGAGTTTATAGTCAAAATCGATAGCAGGTTAGCGCAAATCGCACCATGCTGTGAAGCACCCGATCCCGATGCGCGGACTTGCGGCGTTGGAGTCGAAAGTCGAAATAGACTGTGTAGGACAGTCTATTTCTACAATGTCACCTTCCCTGCCAGCCGACGCCAGCACCCGGCTGAGATAGGCGGCTGACGCACACCTTTCTGTACATTTATTTACAATCACAAGATTCTGCAAATATGATAATTAAACAATAACACCTCATCGCTAACTCAATTCTCCAGTTGCAAAAGAAGGTGGGGCTGAAGCGCTGCCTGTGTCTAAATTTAATGATGCTGGAGTCAGTATTCCGTGCATAAAGTGCTTTATTACAAAATACAGTTGATGCAGTATAAATAATAATAAATGTCTCAGTGAAATGTGATGGGGGAAAGGGGTGGCAGTGTGGGCCCGTGCTGTGCAGCCTCAGAGAGCCCCCTCGGGGAATTAGGGAGTCAGCAGATCCCTTTGTACCATAAACCCGGCCTGGGTTTATGTCTCTCTGGTTTGTACCCTGATTGTGCTGGGTATGCACTGTGGGGGTAAGTCTCGTAAGTCCTCCCAAGCTGTCCTTGGTGGAGGCGAGGGGATCACACAAAGTTAGTGGGCGGGATGAGCAGGAAGCGTCGTCCCGCTAGCCTGCTTCTTACCCGCTGGGTGTCTGGGAGTCTGCGGCGTTGTTATGCCTCCGTCTCCCTTGCAGTGGATTGAACTGTCTTCTTGTCCGGTAGCGCTGCAGCCGCAGCGTCTTACTCGCGGACCGGTGCCTGGCTTCACTGATCCTCGGCGTGGGGTCACTTCCGGGTGCCGGGTCTCGCGAGACCGGCAGCGTTGATCCGGGTGACGTCACGCTTTGATCGGTGCGCTCTTACTCCCGCGGGAGGAGACTGAGCCCGATATGTTGTTGGGGCACCTTCTGTGGGTGTCCTGGGTGTCCTGGATGTGGTGAGATCCAACGCGTTTCGGCTATGGTTAAGCCTTTGTCAAGGATGCTTGACAAAGGCTTAACCATAGCCGAAACGCGTTGGATCTCACCACATCCAGGACACCCAGGACACCCACAGAAGGTGCCCCAACAACATATCGGGCTCAGTCTCCTCCCGCGGGAGTAAGAGCGCACCGATCAAAGCGTGACGTCACCCGGATCAACGCTGCCGGTCTCGCGAGACCCGGCACCCGGAAGTGACCCCACGCCGAGGATCAGTGAAGCCAGGCACCGGTCCGCGAGTAAGACGCTGCGGCTGCAGCGCTACCGGACAAGAAGACAGTTCAATCCACTGCAAGGGAGACGGAGGCATAACAACGCCGCAGACTCCCAGACACCCAGCGGGTAAGAAGCAGGCTAGCGGGACGACGCTTCCTGCTCATCCCGCCCACTAACTTTGTGTGATCCCCTCGCCTCCACCAAGGACAGCTTGGGAGGACTTACGAGACTTACCCCCACAGTGCATACCCAGCACAATCAGGGTACAAACCAGAGAGACATAAACCCAGGCCGGGTTTATGGTACAAAGGGATCTGCTGACTCCCTAATTCCCCGAGGGGGCTCTCTGAGGCTGCACAGCACGGGCCCACACTGCCACCCCTTTCCCCCATCACATTTCACTGAGACATTTATTATTATTTATACTGCATCAACTGTATTTTGTAATAAAGCACTTTATGCACGGAATACTGACTCCAGCATCATTAAATTTAGACACAGGCAGCGCTTCAGCCCCACCTTCTTTTGCAACTTGTATTCCCACAGGGGGTACGGGACACCCCTGAGGCTAAGAGCAGCGCCAAAGCAAACTATCCATAGGTGAGCGCGGTATAGTAACCTTTTCAATTCTCCAGTTGACATCCATTGTATTTTTGCACATCATCCTGAGCTTTATCACCCGCCATAAAGATGCAACAAATACTAGCCATGGGCAAAGCTGGAATAGGGCCAAAGTGTCCCCCAGGTGTAATAATTATAACAAGGCGGTATTGTAGAGAAGGATGTGGTATAGGAAAGCTACACTGTCCAGATAGACAATCAATCGGTCCACACGCCAGTGTCGACATGCATTCGTTCGACAGCGGTTATTTTTGGCCACATCTTGTACAATCCATGTTCTGTGACCACTATCAGTACAAGTGTAGACGGTGCGCGGGCTCGGGGGAGTTGGCGTGTTCCGTTACAGCTGGGATAACCACCGGTTACTATTCCTAATAGGATGATATACAGTATCATTCATGTTGGGAACACAGGTGAAGAACCCCAAAAACATGCATTGACCATTTTCACATTTTCGACCCGAGGGTGTTGACCTCCTGACCTGAAGAAAAGTGATTGTGCAAAAAAGTGTAACACGCCCATAGGCATTTGTTACCATCATTGTAACCCCCAAAATGTGAGGGGTTCCCCCACCCTACATTTGAACGGTTAGGGGTTCAATGTGTGCTGATATTTCTGACAGTCGGAAATCTATTCAATGCCATTCGAAGACGAATCTGCATAGGCGTAATGTCTGCTGTATTGTTTTTGACCAAATCCACGTAAACTTTGACAATCTACGTGTATTCCGTGGAATGCCGACAATCGAATTAACATTGGATTAGTCACAATTCCGATAGTCGGAATCAAACATTGAATACCCACCATAGAATGTTAGGGATTTACCCGATGAGGTTACCTGGGTAATCCATAACCATGGACAAGATTACGCCCCAAACCTCTATTTACTGCAAACTTTATGGCAGAATGTATTAAAGTTCTAATCAGTATTGAGTGAATAGTGCACCTACTGTACATCTTGTTTTTCTCTTTGTGTGTGGCACTAGAAGTCTCAGCAAGGCAGCGCCTCTCATTACACAGGGGGTGCAGTCCTGGGCCCTCCCTATACACCATAAGTAAGAGCATTTTTGTGGTTGTAGAGTGCAGGAAGTATTGGTGGAGACAATAAGGTGTTAACGAGGAAGAGGGGGCTGCAGATGTTGCTCTGTAGTAAATGCCTGAAATACAAGGTAGCGGCGTGCGCACTGTTATGTGTCACTTGTGTGCGGTGACAAGACTGTAAAACATCCGTTGTCACCTCTTGTCCGTAACATGGATCAGCACAGGTGCAGCAGTAAAGGTGATGTGATAAACAACCTGGGCCCATGTGCGGATATAAAACCAGAACGATGTGTCAGCTCAGAGCAGCAACAAAGTCACGGAAACACAGAAAGTTTGTGTCACGGAAATGTAAACTTTATGCAGCGGGGATTGTTGTAGTCTGTACAGGAATGAGTAAGGACAGAAGACGAGCTAGACTAGACTAGAGGAGGAGCTAGGAGAAGACGAGCTAGACTAGACTAGAGGAGGAGCTATGAGAAGACGAGCTAGACTAGAGGAGGAGCTAGGAGAAGACGAGCTAGACTAAACTAGAGGGGGAGCTAGGAGAAGACGAGCTAGACTAGACTAGACTAGAGGAGGAGCTAGGAGAAGATGAGCTAGACTAGACTAGACTAGAGGAGGAGCTAGGAGAAGATTAGCTAGACTAGACTAGAGGAGGAGCTAGGAGAAGACGAGCTAGACTAGACTAGAGGAGGAGCTAGGAGAAGACGAGCTAGACTAGACTAGACTAGAGGAGGAGCTAGGAGAAGATGAGCTAGACTAGACTAGAAGAGGAGCTATGAGAAGACGAGCTAGACTAGACTAGAAGAGGAGCTAGGAGAAGACGAGCTAGACTAGACTAGAGGAGGAGCTAGGAGAAGACGAGCTAGACTAGACTAGAGGAGGAGCTAGGAGAAGATGAGCTAGACTAGACTAGACGAGGAGCTAGGAGAAGACGAGCTAGACTTAACTAGAGGGGGAGCTAGGAGAAGACGAGCTAGACTAAACTAGAGGGGGAGCTAGGAGAAGACGAGCTAGACTAGACTAGACTAGAGGAGGAGCTAGGAGAAGATGAGCTAGACTAGACTAGAGGAGGAGCTAGGAGAAGATTAGCTAGACTAGACTAGAGGAGGAGCTAGGAGAAGATGAGCTAGACTAGACTAGAAGAGGAGCTATGAGAAGACGAGCTAGACTAGACTAGAAGAGGAGCTAGGAGAAGACGAGCTAGACTAGACTAGAGGAGGAGCTAGGAGAAGACGAGCTAGACTAGACTAGAGGAGGAGCTAGGAGAAGATGAGCTAGACTAGACTAGACGAGGAGCTAGGAGAAGACGAGCTAGACTTAACTAGAGGGGGAGCTAGGAGAAGACAAGCTAGACTAGACTAGAGGAGGAGCTAGGAGAAGATGAGCTAGACTAGACTAGAGGACGAGCTAGGAGAAGACGAGCTAGACTAGACTAGAGGTGGAGCTAGGAGAAGATGAGCTAGACTAAACTAGAGGTGGAGCTAGGAGAAGATGAGCTAGACTAGAAGAAGAGCTAGACTAGAGGAAGAGCTAGGAGAAGACGAGCTAGACTAGACTAGAGGAGGAGCTAGGAAGAGGTCAAATCTACCCTCCACGGGGATGACATGCAACTGAGACCTACAGGTTATAAGAGATCATGTGGTTGTGGCTGATCGGTCGACAGGATCTAGGCAATAGGTTGACAGGCACAAGACTGATGTGAAGGATGAAGGGGGGGAAATGGCTCAGGCTGATGAAAAGGAGTAATTTACAGGGTTTCAACTGTACATATAAAATAGAAATGGGGGTCAGTGCTCGCGCTAAATACCTTTTGTAGCGAGGGGGCTGCTGGGCTGGAGTGGTCCAAACTCCCAAACGTTAAGTGTAATCGCAGGTGGGTAACCTAGCGCTCACCTCTTATGTAACACAATGGTGTGTGTGGTAGGTATGGAATGAGAGAATAGACACGGAATATTCCTTTAAGAGGTTTATTGTGTTTATACAAAATGATAAGTATATACAATATATATCTATCTATACTTATCATTTTGTATAAACACAATAAACCTCTTAAAGGAATATTCCGTGTCTATTCTCACATTCCATACCTACCACACACACCATTGTGTTACATAAGAGGTGAGCGCTAGGTTACCCACCTGCGATTACACTGTACATATGAAAAGCAACATGGTTACTGCGGCAACTAAATGATTAGCAGTGTCTGGTTGGTGGTGCTCCCAAAGGATGTTCAGCAATGAAACTGAAAAAAATGGTGGTCACGAGGATGACTACAAGAGAACATACGTGAGGTTTTTTGGGGCACACTTTACAAGACTGATGTGGTCAACAGGGTGACAGGCACTAGAGTCAACCTTTTGTCTGTGTAGTGCATGTCAACCTTTTTCCAATGCTGACCATGTGCTTGTACCATTTATGGTTAACGTAGTTACTGTTGACCCTTCGATCCAGCTCCAATATCATGATCTCAGAAGGAACCGGCCCATTGTAAATGGTACTGTCCAGAAGGAATCCCATTGACCGGTCAACAATATCTAGGTCGACAGTCAATAGGCTGACACAAAAAGGTCCACATTAAAGAGGTCGACACAATCGTGAGGTCAAAATGAAAAGGTAGACATGATTTTTTTCATTTTAAAAAAAAATTTGGGACTTTTACATACACGTGGGCACCGATTGGGAAAAGTAAAGTGCGCCGAGCGGTGACAGAGCAAGGTATCATGCCCAAAGCGTGGCGAGCAAATCAAGCCATGCGAGGATGCGCGCTAATTCATGTCGACATTGGCCTCAAAAACTTTAGAAAAAAAACCTCGAGTCTATCTTTTCATGTGTCTGTCTTCTTTATGTCGAGCTTTTGTAACGGTCGACGTATTGATTGTCTACAATATGCACCCTTCCAGAAGCCGTGTCCTTTTGGAGAAGATAACTTCCGTTAAACTAGAGGTGATTGTAGCCGACATATAATGAGACCATATAATATACAGTAATGTGTATAATATTCTAGTGATGCGACCACCAGGGGGCACAATGATTGACAAGAACACGGGTAATATAAGCTGCAGGTTGTGTTACTATCAGACAGATTCTATGTGTTCTGTATTGCAGAAAATATCACTAGAAAATGTGAAATAAACTAAACTAAAAAATAAACAATAAACACATTTCTGCTCACACAGAAGATTCCCGTTATTGATAGATTTCTGGCACTGTAATTATATACTTTGTATTAAAATGTATTCAGATCGTGCTTAAGCCCATCGCTCAACACAGAGGCAGCAGTTGCCTCGTGGGTACGGACAGGAAAAATGCCAGGTAGACAATGAGCGGGTCTTTTCCCCCGATTCGCTAAACAGACTATAATATAACGAATAGGAGTTCTGCGGGTCTGTCCTAAAGGAGAACCGGCACTGGGGACGGCATTTACAATTACATCCCAAACTCACTGATTTCTCCTTGGAAATTCATTTATTTTTTATTTATTTTTTTGAGCAAAAGGTCCGTGGTGGTGTCAATGAGGTGTGACAGGTACTTGTGGTGTAGCAGATGTTGGATGGGTACGTGGAGGTGTCAATGAGGTGGGACAGGTACTTGTGGTGTAGCAGATGTTGGATGGGTACGTGGAGGTGTCAATGAGGTGGGACAGGTACTTGTGGTGTTGCAGATGTTGGATGGGTACGTGGAGGTGTCAATGAGGTGGGACAGGTGCTTGTGGTGTAGCAGATGTTGGATGGGTACGTGGAGGATGTCAATGAGGTGGGACAGGTACTTGTGGTGTTGCAGATGTTGGATGGGTACGTGGAGGTGTCAATGAGGTGGGACAGGTACTTGTGGTGTAGCAGATGTTGGATGGGTACGTGGAGGTGTCAATGAGGTGTGACAGGTACTTGTGGTGTAGCAGATGTTGGATGGGTACATGGAGGTGTCAATGAGGTGGGACAGGTACTTGTGGTGTAGCAGATGTTGGATGGGTACGTGGAGGATGTCAATGAGGTGGGACAGGTACTTGTGGTGTAGCAGATGTTGGATGGGTACGTGGAGGTGTCAATGAGGTGTGACAGGTACTTGTGGTGTAGCAGATGTTGGATGGGTACATGGAGGTGTCAATGAGGTGTGACAGGTACTTGTGGTGTATGGATGGGTACGTGGAGGTGTCAATGAGGTGGGACAGGTACTTGTGGTGTAGCAGATGTTGGATGGGTACATGGAGGTGTCAATGAGGTGGGACAGGTACTTGTGGTGTAGCAGATGTTGGATGGGTACATGGAGGTGTCAATGAGGTGGGACAGGTACTTGTGGTGTAGCAGATGTTGGATGGGTACGTGGAGGTGTCAATGAGGTGGGACAGGTACTTGTGGTGTTGCAGATGTTGGATGGGTACGTGGAGGTGTCAATGAGGTGGGACAGGTACTTGTGGTGTAGCAGATGTTGGATGGGTACATGGAAGTGTCAATGAGGTGTGACAGGTACTTGTGGTGTAGCAGATGTTGGATAGGTACGTGGAGGTGTCAATGAGGTGGGACAGGTACTTGTGGTGTAGCAGATGTTGGATGGGTACGTGGAGGTGTCAATGAGGTGTGACAGGTA